>NW_022196897.1:13487277-13529715 GCF_008632895.1 Mastomys coucha
AAAGTTTTGGGTGGGCTGGGATCGAGCGCCTCTTCCTGCGAGGGACCTGGACAGGACACGGACCCGGGTGCTAGCAGACTCTGATGCGCGGGGATTGGTGGGGGGGGGGAGTAGAGGGTTAGCTCTGTCTTTCCGTGTACTTCCGCTCTCATCCCCCACCCCAGGGCTCCACCGATTTGAGGACCAGTCAGATCCAAACGCACTATGGCTGCGGAGCCCTGCGGCCATCCAGGTAGTCACCAGGGGTCAGTGTCCTTCAGGCTCATTCAGCATGGTCACATTTTCAGAGTGAAGGTGGTATAGTTGGCACACACTGTTCGCTCACCTCAAATTCTCCTCTGTGCTTTAACCAGGGGTCAACCGAATGATCCTACAGAAATAGCTCCCAAGTGAAGGGGCTTGGCAGGAAGCTCGGAAGAAATGTCTGTTTCTGACTTTTCCCCAAATAACTGTCTTGGTAAACACTAGTGTTTACGCTGTCCGCCTCAGGGGAGGCACTTTCATATCAGCACGGGAAGATGGTGAAGGACACTGGCAGACTAGGAAAAGCTGGCTTATTATGATCAGAAATTCTATGTGTCACCTTCCCAGGGCTATGTCACCCCCAACCTTGGACTGGGATGCAGTTTCCCCCAAATAATGTAGTTCATTGAGTTAGAACAGAAAGTACACGAGCCTGCAAATTGTCAGGCTACACACTGAGCACTTGAAATAACCAACTGCTGAAATCACTACTGGGAAAGAATCATTTTTGTGAATAGGTCAGTGTGTGCAGACTATGTGTTCAGAGCTGGAGCACAAGCAATCTTGATCAATGCTTTGCCTACTGGGACCAATGTTCTTCCAGACATCCCTGGATGTTCAGAACCATTCATCATACAGAGCAGGGCAGAGATGTGTGTGCATGGGTGTGTGTGCATGAGTGTGTATGTGTGTGTGTGTGCGCGTGCACGCACACACGCGCGTGCATGCATGTATGTCCCAAGTCTTCACTAATTAGAACCAGAGGGGTTGGATCCTGTGCAGGCATGTCTGTTCATTTGTCTTTTGCTATGTAGCCCAGGCTTGCTTTGATTCAGCATCCTCCTGCCTCAGCTCCTTGAGTGCTGGGATTGCAGTTGTGTGTCACTGCATCTGGTTTTAGAGATGCATTTAGATTCCATGCTTGTCTTTTGAACCAAGTGCTACAGTAACACACAAGAGTGTGTGAGGAAGATGCCCTGGTTGTGGTCTAGTTAGCCATGTCTGCTCAGACAGAGGGAAAGATGGTTATCTTGGCTCTGCCATCTGTAGTTGGGGACTCTTGCCCTCCTGAGACCCTCACAAGGCAGGGCTTGGGCTTCTGTGAGTCCCATCCTGTGCCTGACATCTTAAGTCAGCTCCCCCTCTCTCCTGGGTGCCTACTCCACTAGGATGTGGTGAGGGTGAGTTCCGGGAATTAGCAGCTGTGGAGAGTTCTCCCAGTGCTTGGTAAGAAACAGCATCTGTCTCCCCAAAGTGCCTGGGGCTTGACTGGACAGATGCCAGTGACTGTGGCTGATGTAACTGAAAGACTGCCTCCCTTCCTTCCCAGACATGGATAGTGAAGGTCCCTGTTGTCAGCCATAGGCTTACAGCTACAGTCTGCCTGATAACAACTGTCTTCTTCCCTGAGGGTGAGAGACTGCTGCTGTCAGGGCAGCGACATTTTGTGCAATGCTTTTAATTGTGATACATAATGAAACATAAATGTTAAGACAGTAAAATTAAACAACCCTCGGCTCTCAGAAACCAGAACATAAGCTTCCTGAAAGGTCCCCCTCCCCTTCCAAGTCCCTCCCTTATCTCTAAAACTGCCTTTCTCCTGCGAGCTGCTTTCGTGTCAGCTGAGTGGGTGACTCTGGCCCCTCTGAGCCCCTGGGTTCTCATCACAGGCAGGTGATACAGAAAACTGTAGGCTAAGATCTTCCCTAGAGCATCTGAGCCCTGTGTGTCCATAGACCCAGCATAGACTTCAAGCTGAGGATGGAGAGGAGAGAGGAGGTCCTGCCTGCTGTCTGGAACCTGCTCAATGGCCCTGCTGTCACTCCCACCCTAAGCATTGTCCCTTCCCTCCCCTTCCTCTGTACCTGTCTCCTCTTCCTTCGGCACCATTACTGGTTCTCAAAGTGAAGGATGACCCTGGGGACCCTTCCTCACAACTATGATGTTGGCCCAGGAACCTGTGCATGAGTCTAGGAGGGCTTAGTCAGGGACAGAAGGAAGGGAGGCTCTCTCTACCTGCCCTGCTTACTCCCAGGAGTTCTCTGGAGTAGCAAGCTGGGTCCCAGGCTGCAGATGATGGGCTTCTGCAACAGGCAGGTATAGCAAAGGACCCCCACAGCCTGGGGTAGTGGTCTCAGCAGGGGGTGGCTGGGGTAACTGTGTCCCAGCACAGGACAGGCTCAGGTTAGAGCTTTAACATCCCCCTCCTTACTCCCTGGCCTTGCCCCACAACTAGCTCTGCAGGAAAAAAGTGGGGGGGATCTGCAACCCAACTCTTGGAAGGCTGTAAGCAGGCAGGAAGGGCCGTGTGGGTTCCCTGTTCTCCAAAGGAATAAAGCTACTGCTGGTGAGTCACCACAGCCTCAGAGGCCTTGACAGGGAGTGCTCAGCCACCCACATGTGCAAATGAGGCTGCACTGCCAGCCTGGGCACTCTTGAGGAAACTGAGCCCTGCACACAACCCATGAGGGGCAGAGTTGAGATCTCACTCACACTGGAGGACCCATGTTACCCTGGACTAAACTCCCACCATCTGTGCTGAGCTAAAGTCCTGAGACCTTTGAGGGGCGGGGGAACAGTCGGAGAGAGCTCAGTGGATCCTGTTGCATCCAAGGTGCTAGGCCCCTTGCTCCTTATGACACCTCACTGTCCCAGCTACAGGAGCCCTGGGCATCCTCTCCACCCAGAACTACCCCTCCAAGTTTCCTGGTCTGGGGGATATAGACTCAGATTCTCCCTCTAAATGTATGAAGACCACTGAGAGGATGCCATGAGAGGCTTCAGGCTGTGGTGTTGACGGAGTGTCTGAATCTCAGAGTCTTGTCCTGATCTGTAAGAGAGACTAAGGCCTCAGTGCCATCACTGGCCCTTTGTCCTCAGGATGAACAGGGCAATAGCAGGCTGCTCAGAATAGCCAGCCATGGGGAAATGGGACCTAGTAGGTCACCACTGGCTGGGCTCCAGGCAGGTGAGAACAGGTTTATCCCTGGATTAGTCTGCTCAGTTCAAGCCTGAGAGGAAGCTTGAGGGGGTCCAAGGTGCTGATGCAGATGGCAGGCCAGTGCAGGCCCCACCTGTGCTGTCCCTAGCTCTCAGACAACTAGCTCAGCTCACTTCTCTGAGGCAAAAGCCTTGAGTACTTTCTGACAGGATCATAAAAAAAAATAAAAATAAAATAAAAAATGGGGAAACAGAAAGTGCCCTGTGGCCAGGGCAGAGGGGTGCTCTCCCATTGAGGACAGAGTCATGGGGTATAGAGCCTGTGGTGCTTCCTTTCCCTTCCTGTCAGGAACAGAAGTGCACTAAGCTGCTCTTTGGGGACTGAGCTGAACCCTTCTCATGATGCAGACCCTCCACCCAAGTCTTCAAAGCCGAGATGGACGAAAGGTGCCTCGAGGGACAGCCCTGCACTCAGAGCTACTCACTGAGATTGTTAATGACCATAGAGCTGGGCTGGGCAGTGCTGCTGACTGAGTGAGGCTGAGCTGGAAGTGGAGAACTCCGCTAGGATCATCAGCACTGCCTGACAAGTGGCTTGGATAGCTGGATGCCCACTAAGTGCCCTCCTCATCACTCTTGAACGAGCTTGCCCTCAGGACCAGAGCCTGGCTCCATATCCTAACCACTCCCACAGCTTCCCACACCCTGTCCTTACCCCTACCCTTCTTGTAGTCTACCTCTTTCTGCTGCATATTACCATTCTGAACCAGAATCCTCAGCTCTGCCTCTGCTGGGCAGCCCTGCTTGCACCCCACCCCACCCCACTCTCTGTACATCCCTTCCAGGACAAGTAGCCTCCTGTTTGCACCTTGAACCAGCAGTAGGTGCTCAGAGGGCACTGGGACCAGATGTGCATGAAGCCCTCAGGACAGCTCTAAGGTGGGAGGTATCAGGGGCACCACGAGTTCTTCTTTGGGGGCTCCTTGGGCCTTGACCAGGAGCCCTTATGGGTCCCAATTTAACACACATGAGAGGAACAAGCATCCAATATCTGAAATGGAAAGAGTGCTTTTAGAATGGAGGGTATGACCTGGTTTGAGCCAAGTGGTAGTGGGTGGGATATGGAGGTCATGCCTGGTCAAGAGTCCAAGGCGACAAAAGGGGTTCAAGAAGGAAGCAAGAAGCTACTGGCAATCAGAGATGGGTCTAGGAACCCCAGAAAGGATGGGAGCATCCCCAGCACAGTCTAGGCTTGAGCTACCCAGCTGACTGGAGCTTCATACCTGCCAAGAGCAGACTTCAAGTGAACTGATGGAGCAGGAGCCGGGAGCTGTCATGGCAGAGGACAGAGCAGGGGATGATGATAGACCTGCCAGGCCCTGGAGCAAGCTGAGCACTCCTGCCCACTATCCTTTGTTCCTGCCCAAGGCTTCTGAACCCAGGGAAACATCAGGTGATACTGCCTCCCACGGGGACTTCATTTAAAACGCCATCTGGGTACTTCCCTGACTCTGTATAGGCTTGACTGATGAATGGGTCAGGCCTTGGGCTGCTGCCTGACTTAATCTGTACCCTTCTCTGGGTTGGGGTGCTCAGCTAAGGGTCATCAAGGTCAGCTCCCCAGGCTCCAGGAGCTCACCTGGACGTCGGTGTGCCCTCCATCTCTCTGAGCTCTGTGGATGCCCTCTTGGCCTCCTAGATGACTGACTCAAGGCCTGTTCTCAGCAGGAAGAATAAGGACAGGCTCTGAAAGATTCTGGAATGTTCAGGTAATCTCAGGTGTCCTGAGCAAGATATAGGTTGAGATTTTTCAGATCATTGTCCAGGACCAGGGCTGGTTTCCACATGTCTCTACACTCAGCTGTACATGGGGATGAGGGGCTGCTCATGCCTCTACACGTAGCTATACAGGGAGTTGGCTGATTTGTATCTACTATACCCTGGGCTCCATAACAAGGAACAGAGCCTGGAAGGTGAGCCTTGGGACAGAGAAGCCAGGTTACCCCTTGATATAGAGTAGTCCCAGGGTTTGCTATAACCTTCCTCCTTCTGGTATCCCTGCCTGGGCATGGGCTCTGGGATTTGGGCCACCACTTCAGAGCTTGTGCCCTGGGAGGCTACAAACAAGCAGAACCAACAGATGGGAGATGGGATAGGATAAATAGAATAGAACACAGGGACAATGAGAGGTGTCAGTCTCATTGACTGTGAGCTAAGAGAGTATGACCTGAGGAGTACCCTGGGGCCCATGTCTTCATTAACACAAGACATCACCTTGGTTGTATACCATCAGTTGACTAGTCTAGTCCCTTCATGTCCAGAGACACCCTGAGAAGATGAATCTGGCATCTCCAGGGGCTAAACTCATCTCATCCTCTGAGCCAACACAGCTAGACACATATCTTGGCCCTCTAAGCCCATGTTCTATGCCCACATCCTAGTGACTCACTTGCGTGACTTAAAATCAGATTCCTCCTGAATTAGCATAAAACAGAACCCAGAGGGCTGGGATGTGTGTGTGGTGGGGGGGGAGGTCCTCTGTGGAGTCACATAGTGGTCAGGATTAGTTGGGAGAGGAAGACCACAGTTCCTGGGGCTCCCCCTGGTCCCCACACACTTCCTCTAGCCTGCCACATGCCACTCTGAGCTCCTCCATCTTGTGTCTGCCCTTTGTCTTTGTCAGCTGTGGGCAGTCATGAGCAGGCATTGAATGATCCTCAGATGCAGTTCCTAGCACAGCTAGTCTCACAGTCTTGAATGTCAGAAGTATTCCCCAGGTTCCTGGAGGAATCTAGCAGGTGCTGGAAAATGAGGTTCTTAGAATACTTTGACTGCTCACAAGCCAGATTTGGTGGCTGGTTCTTCAACCCAGTACTGGGGAGACAGAAATGGAGATTGGCTGGCCAACCAGTCTGCCTAATTGGTGAACTCCAAGCCAGTGAGAGACCCTGTTACAAAGGTAGAACAGTGGAATTTCCTGAGTACGACACCAAATGGTGTCCTCTGGCCTCTACACACATGTGCATGCACATATATCTGAGAAAGAGGAGGGGGGGGAGGGGAGGGAAGGGGGGGGGAGAGAGGGACAGAGACAGACAGACAGAGACAGAGAGAGACAGAGAGAGGAAGTAAGCACTCATGTAGGCATCAGGTTCTAAAGCTTGAGCGGCTAGACACATGGTCACCAGTGAGGGACATGGTCTTAGAAGTGGATATTGCTGGGGCCACATAGCTATGATCTGCAGAACTAACATGGCCTGGGCCAGCCAGCTCCAACTCTGGACATCTGTCCTCCAGCACTGAGAGCTCATAGGGTATTGTGGCTTCGAGGCACTCAGTTATGGTGGCCCAAAAAACACTAATACCACCATCAGAGGTCACAGGTGTCATAAGAAGCTAGAGCCAAGAAGCTGGAAGTCACTAATGAGGAATGTGCTATGCCAGGCCCCATGGAGCCAGCTCTGAAGATGACGTCTGACTGTCCAGCCACATCTGGGGCTAGGCTGTTTTCCTAGAGAATCTAAGTAGCCTGGAGATATACTGGAAAGTAAGAAATACCAGATGAGGTGGAATTCAATAGGAATCTCCTGGCAGGTCAGCCACCATGCAGAAACAATGAGAGCTAGCCTGCCAGCTGATCCTGAAGACTGAGGCTGATGGTGGAAACTGCATCCTTTCAACTTCGACTTCCCTTTCTTGAGACTGTGCCTGGTCTGATCTACAGGACCAGAATAATAGCATGTGCCGATTCCTAGCAGTAAGCACAGTAACTGGCAGCCTCTAGACCTTCTGGTTGTGACTATCTAGTGGCCTCTGCGTAGGGGCTCAGCTTCTCTAGTTTCGTGTCCTTTGTAAGTTGGACTCTGAGTCTGAGACCTACTGGACCAAACTTGCCTGATGCTGGCACCATTGGGATTTGTATGTTGCCTCTGGGCATAGGTATCCCCATTAGAACTGGCCAGATAGGCCCACTGGCAGTTACATTTCCCCCTTTATCACCACAGGATCACTTTAAGAACTAGCTCCTCCTCCATGCACCTAAGGACTTTGGGCCCCTTGTAAGCATCTATCAACCCCCATCCTGACATTTTCCCAGGATCTGGGCTATATGCCTTTGTATTTCTCCATTCACCCATCTCAGCTTCAATCTGAAAGTGGTATTTGGTCATCGGCAGAGAGGGCTAGTTGTGCTCCCACAAAATATAATTCCTTCCAAAGACACCCTCCACTTTTCAAGTATTTCTCAAAGAGATGAAGTTTAATGGTGATCCCACACAATAGCAGAGACATCTCCTGTATGCCTTTCTCTGAGCATCATATACTTACTCTGGAGTTGTGTTCACTTGTCATGGTGATGTCCTTGTGTTAGTATCACTGTGCTGATCCTGGAGACCCGTGACCATCCAGTACAGAAGACACTTTGCAAATGGGATTAAGAGCCTTGTGATGACATAGTACTTAGGATTCTCTAGGTGGCCTGAGACCATCTAGGGTCTTCTAATGGAGAGGCAAGAGGACCAGAGCAGACTCAGAGGTTAATGGAAATGAAGGGAATCAGAGACTCCACACTAAGAAGCACAAGGGTCACTAGAAACTGGCAAGAGTTCTCTCCTACAACTCCATCAAGAACCAACCCTGCCAACAGATGTGGAGGCCATGGGACCCCTGAACCCAGAGCTACGTAATTCATGCATGTTGTTGTCAGCCAATAAGTGTCTAGTTCTAGAGGCCAGAGGATGCCTGTGTAGCCTATATCAGTGATTGCCCTCCCACCCCGTTGCTCAGGTCTCCCAAATCTTGCACCCTTCCACTTGACTTCTGTTCAGTCTGTGACTTCCTCAATCTCTGGCAATGCCCTAAGAACACCCCTACCTAAAGATGTCCTTCTCTGGGGACTGTCTCTCCAGTGAGGATAAAGTTATGTCTGTAGTCTCAGCTCAGAGCATCTTTATTTTGAATCACACTCCCTGCACACTGACAGTGTTTGCTAATTATATTATTCTCTTTACTCGACAAGCTTTAAGATCATCGCAATCTGTTCTGTAGCCAGATTTTGAATAATTATCTAACACTTGCTGTAAACCCTCTTCTATGAGCTCCTGATGACCACAGGCATCCGTTTGGCCCCTTCCAATCTGGAGCACTTCAATTTGGAATTTCTTAGAACTGTCTGCAAATAACCTTTGAGGTTATCCACCCTCCCAAAAAGAGGTGTGTGTGTGCCTGTGTCATGTTCCTGTGTGCTGCTCTACACGTGAGACACCTCTGTATCTGGGATTTGGGCAATATTTTAACAGGTGTAATAGTTCTCTGCTTCTCTTTTCCTTCCACTAGATCTGCCTGTCACTATCGCTCCCTTATACTTCTTTCCCTGAAGAAATCCCAAAGCCACCTCCTTCAGCCCTTGATAGATACCCTTCTCCATCTTGTGTCCACAAACATCCTTTGTCCTTCAAGCTCAGTAGATTGAGGAGGATGAGTATCCTGATGTACTGTGTTCTGTAGCTTATTTTCCTGGAATTTATTGCATAGCTCTTCCCTCCCTGTATAGTGTGTTTCTAAATGCTAAGTGTATTTTAAACACTTAAGGCCAATTGGAGGTCCTACCCATAGGGTCCAAAGACCTGTTGGAACAGTGTTTTCCACTCTCTGATGCCTGGTCAGTGTCTACCTCTGCCAAGTGATCAGAGCCATTGGCCTAGTCAGTAATTCCATTTCCAGCAATCTCTTTGGATTCAATTTGATTCACTCTGTAATATTGGGATAGTGCCTGGGCTCCCAGAGAGCCTGAGTTGTAAAAATCTCTCTACTTCCGATGTGTAGATTACTTATCTGGTCTCTCAGAGCTGCTTTTATTGAACCTTGTGCTCATTACTCTGAGAGGCGCTTCTAGCCCTGGTGGCCAATTTCCTTCTGGCCTGGGGCTGGGTTTTGCTGATAGCCAGGCTCTGTCTTTAGAGTTCTTACCCTCACCTGGTACAGTAAGCATAGTCACACTGCTTTGTATTCCCAGTATTGTCCACCGCCATTAACGCTGAGTCCTTAGCCCCAGCCCCTGCATCCACCTTGTACTACGTGTCTTTATGGAGCCAAGAACTCTGGGACTTCATAGAAACCAAGTTCCACAGGACCTGTCTTTTTCTGAATGGCTTTATCAGTACAGCATCCACCTCTGTGGTAGCCTGTGGCAGACTTCCTCTCTGCAGAGGCTGAGTGGTGTTCTCTCATGGACTGACTTATGACCTGTCCTTATGGTGTATAGACACTGGGGCTCTCTCAAATCCTGGGTGTTTTGTAACCACACCATTTCTATTCCTTTTCCTCGCCCTGTATATTACCACACTGCCTTTCCAGAACCCCAGAGATGGGAAGGGCTATGTGTGCCAAGCTCTGGACCCCCCCTTCATTTTAGATCTTATGAAATATTCTTGCCTGTGACTTTCTCGTTCTCTGGCAATAACCTAAGAATACCCCTGCCTGAAGATGTCCTTCTCTGGGAACTGTCTCTCCAGTGAGGATGATGTTAGGTCTATAGTCCCAGCTCAGAACATCTTTATTATGAATCACAGTACCCTGCACACTCCGAGTGTGCAGGCCATCAGCTGGGCATGCTGTAGGGCTCCATGCCATTTCTACAGGGACAGTCTGAGAGGAATGATCTATTGAGAGGTTAAGCTCTGATATCTCCCCAGCTAGACAACAATGCAAGTCAGAACAGCTACCTGCTGCCACCCATTTACCACCAGCAAACTGTAGGAAGAATTCTCAGTACTTATATTTACCCCAGTTTAGCCTAAAATGATGGCCAGAGTGAAGAGGCCAAACCTTCAGGGTTATTTTTCTCTCAGGCAGGGTATCTGCATGCATGCCAGTCTTATACACTGCTCTGCGCTTGGGATTTCACCTGTAGACTTGGGTGACATATTTGCTGGGTATAGTAATCCTTGTCTCCCATTCCTTTTTTTTTTTTTTTAAAGCCCTGGGACTGTCATCTCCTCTTTCTTAGTACCCTACTTCTGACACTGCTTCATGGATGTGCGTGATGCTGGTGTGTCCTGTCCTGGCTGGGGTCTCAGGAATTGGATTCTGTCCTTTTCTACATTGGTTTATCTCCTCTCTGGGTCTGGGAGGCTGCCCTTGAGCTGTGGTTGTTTCGTCTCCTGCTCCTGCAGGCTTTGCCCACAGGGACTCCATCCAGTTGGCTTGGAGCTTCACATTCCTCTATGCAAGGCCACTTTCAGTGTCATCTGTAGCCTGGTGTTCCTAAGAGGAGGATCATTTATACCTTGGTTTCTATGACATTCATCCTGAGCCTTGGAGCTACAGACTGTCTAAGCCTGACCTGGCACCCATTTTCTCTTCTTTGCCTCACTCCATAACAGGTTCTCTGACATCTGGAAACTCTTCTCTGTGCTCAAGTGCCAAGGAGCTACACAAGAAACAGCACTGGACTCTAGAAGCAGAGCTGATGCTTAAATTATATCTTCTCTGATCTATGTGATTTAGTAACAAGTGAAGCAGAGTCCTACCTGTCCCACATTCCCCACTACCACTTAGAGGTTCTTCACATGCATCAGCTTGAAGTCGTGCCCAGTGAAATGCTCGACTCAGACTCTTGTCTGTTATCAGATTCTACTCAGGGAATTCAGATGGACACATGGAGACTCACTGTACTCTGAGAAAATAAACATAGAACATCCAGTACAGAAGTGCCATACACTCTGAAGCAAGCAGCTAGGTCTCCGTCCCCGTGTGCTCTGCAGATGTGGCATCTGAGCAGCCCACGGTGCTCTGGGAAGCAAATGTGTTCTCTCTGAACATGGAGCCCTGCGTTCCTGACACTAATGCAACCTTCTACCCTTGTTCCTGGGTGACCATAAGTTCCCCAAAGTCCTTCTAGCACTTTCTGTGCACTGCAGTCTGTGCACACAGCATCCTGTGTTATGTATGCCCTGTTGTCTCTTAGACTGAGTCCCACACATTACTGTGAATCATCCCACGACATGCCTTTGGGAAACTTCATGGTCCCTTCTTAGGTCCACGAGAAAGGCAAAGGAGCTTCCATGTGCAGGGGCAGATGCTCTGTCCCTCTCTGACCACATGAGCTGTGTTGAAGTGTAGTCAGGGGATGCTCACTTGGATATGAGCTCGGAGACCGAAGGCTGGTTTTATGAGGACTTGGAGCTGAGGCAGATAATTAGAAAAGACAATAAAGAGGTTGGGTTTTTTTTTTAACACAAAGATATTTTTGTTCAAGTTTAAAAGAAAAATTGTGGGGCAGGCCAGCTGAAAAACACCCAGCTGCTGTCCAGAGGAAGAAAATGAATGAGAGAAGGGGAAAGCGTCATGACATTTAAGCTGTCAGGAAGTTCAGACACATGGCTGACAAGCAACCATGTGTTGAGGACAGTGACTTTAGTGAAAGGAAGCCCAAAGTAATAAGGAAAGCATGCTTAGAAAAGAGAAAGAAATAAAGAAAAAATACACTTCTCTGGATAATCCAGAGTAGCAGGCCGATTTGTGGCCCTTTACCAGGCTGCTGTCGCAAGTTTCTGTGCTAGTTGAGGGCAGGGTTCTGGGAAGAAAGAGTACAGGATCTCGTTAAAGAACTATTATTATACCTGTCTTTAGCATGGCTTAAGGTGAGCCCACCTTCGTAGAGGCAGTCCCTTAGCCATCATTTCTCAAGCACACTATGGATACCCCAATGAAGCATCACTGGCCCTGATGGCCACTCTCTACCAGAGGCAGATGCTGCAGCCATCCCCTCCCGAAGGACTCAGTCCTTCGGGACATGAGGACAGTCCTGAGTTGCTGCCCTGTTTGCCAGGGTACATGGAAGCCCAGCAAGGCCAAGGATGGATGGCCCATCCAATGTTGAAAGGATTCAAGAAAAGGAGAATAGTGAACTCCTACTTTGTGAGGTCTGTGATGTAAGTTGTGGGGGCCAGGACACTCCCTAAGCTAGAGTTAGGACCAGGTGAGAGTGTAGAAGCCCACCTTCTCCTTACAAATCTCCTGGAAGGGCCCTGATGATTAGTAGGTCAGAGTTGGGAAAGACTGAGCAGGTGGGGTGAGCCTGCAGTCCTTGTCTGTGGATCAGAAGAGCCTGGAGCTGCAGCCGCTGGTCAGGACTAGTGTGTTTGAGAGCCTTCTGTACCCAGCTTACGTGTCCGATCAGCCAGACTTCCAGCATAGACGCCTGGCTGTTCTTACCCACCTGTTCCCCAGGTGAGTCCCCTGCAGCCGCAGCTGTGAAATGGATGGTCTGGGCAAGAAAAACTGCATCACAGCTGCAGAGGTCTCTGAATCAGCCAGTCTCCCCTTCAAATGCTCTGATCCTTATTGCTTCAGGTTAGTGGGGAAGACCACTTCATCCCTCAGCTCCTCAGTTTCCCCACAGGTTGTTGTGGCTTTTGCTTGCTTTGGTTTTGTGTGTGTGTGTTCGTGTGAGTGTAAGCCTGTGTGTGTCGTGCATGGGTGGTATGTGTGCATGACCATGTCTATAGAGGCTGTCTTCCTCAGTTCCTCCCTTGTTTTTTTTCCCCTTGCTTTTGTATTTCAAGGCAAGGTCTCTTGCTGGGACCTGGAGCACACCAGGTTGGTGAGGCTAGCTGGTCAGCAAGCTCCAGGAATTTCCCTGTCTCTGCTCCCTAGCTCTCAGAGTTAGTGTGTGCTGTCACCATGTCTGACTTTTTTTTTTTTTTAATGTACGTGTTGGGACTTGAACACAAATTCCATCCTTGTGTCCCGTAATTCTGTGCTATCTCTCCAGCTCCTGCTCAGGTTGTGAGGTGACACTGTACCCCAGGTATCTGGCACAGACTAATGCCCTGTATCTGGAGTTAGCACACCTAGGATGGGGACCCAGTGCAACCCAGCCATCAGTAACGGCCCTCACAACCCCGGGATAGGACTGGAGGGTGAGGAGCTAAACATCAGCAGCAGGGAGAATGGGCACACACTTAGCATTTCCCATCTGACTAGAAGAGTGCCCCCCCACCCCCCGCGCTTCACTCTGTGAGGCCCTGAGGTGGGGCTTAGAGGATGGGTGGAGCTCTGGGCTTCCTGCCATCCTGAGCAAAACGTTCCCAGGACACACAAGAGTACCCTGTGATGTGGGTACATGCCCAGCAGAGATGGCTATCTTCTCTCTCCATCAAACTTCCTCTGGAGGTGAGCTACCAAGGGCCACATGAGCTATGCTACCCTTCCTGCATCCCCTCTCTTCAGCGCAATGACCGTTATCACCATTACTATTACTTCTGGTAGGAGTCGGGATAAGACAGCTGTACACTGGAACTGCGTCCTCCCAGAGGCATCCAGGTTGGGACAAGAGCCTGGGGCCGACCTTGGTGCACGGGGAGCCAAGCTGACACCCTCCCCACTCTGGACCATTCCACTGTTCTGCGCGTTGGGGGTGAGGTGCGCGGTGGTTGCGCCCGGCGCCGCCCCCGCCACCGCCACCCGCGCCAAGAGCTCCCGCAGGATGGCGCGGGCCAAGCTGCCGCGCTCGCCGTCCGAGGGCAAGGCGGGTCCGGGGGACACCCCAGCCGGCGCTGCAGCCCCTGAGGAGCCTCACGGACTCAGCCCGCTACTGCCGGCTCGCGGCGGGGGCTCTGTGGGCAGCGACGTGGGCCAGAGGTAGGGACACTTGCGGGAACCAGGACCCCGCGGCTGCGCGGGAGGGGCTTCGCATCGTTCGCATTTTGTTTAGCACGGGCTCTGCTCCCCCGCCTGGCGCCTGGCGTTGCCTGTAGCCCGGGAGAGGGCGTCCTGGCAACCCACCACCCCTTACCTGAAGCCTGGCTTGGGGAGACTTAGACCCGGGGGCCCCTTGCTTAGAGGTTGAACCTAGGGCCTTGCAAAAATGACCCGGGCTCTGAGCCCAGGTGGCCCTGGAGCACAGAGCTCCAGGAAGCCCCACTGGAGTGGGCTGAGGAGGGACGGTAAGGAGAGGTAAGCACCTCAGAAACCCAAGCAGGCTTGATAGCAAACTGTCTGGGATACAGTAAAGGTATGGAATTGCTGAGTACCAGCAAGGTGGGCAACCAGGATGCAGGAGGCCTTTGCAGAAGGGAGCCTACCCTTTTCATCCTCCTGCAAGCTCCAGGCAGGGTTTTATGGATGAGGGCACTGAGGTCTCTGCAGCAGTGAATCCCTAGCCATCACCTGCTTGTGCCAAGAATCCTGCTGGCTGCTGCTGGGGGGAAATGAATCAGACCTGGCCTGGTGTGGGCACATCGTGAGCTCGAAGCCCCGTTCTGCTAGCGATTGGAGCAGGACTGAATGGGATTAGACCAATCAACTTCTGAGCACTGGCTTTTAAGGATGAACAAGAATTGGCAGGGCTTTCTGGTCAGAGGGATGGTGAAGCCCCTGGGTGGGTCAAGCCTGATGGTTTGGCCCTGGCTTGGGCCAACAGATGGCTGGCCTAAGGTGATCACAGCACCCCCTTCTTCCTTTGTGTCCCCCATTTGCACCAGTTTCTTGGTTTTCATGCAGGAAGGCTGCTGCTACCCCATTCCTCTTTGCCAGAAATGGCTCTTGAGGGGCCTCCCATATCTGATGAGCAGCTCAGGCAGGAGGATAATTAGTGCTGCTAAGGTGCCTGGGAATGGACCCTTCTTGGCCTCTCCCTCCTCTTAATGGACATGGTGGGCCAGTGATCCTGGAAGCTCCCTCCCCAGCCACTCTGGTCCCGTGAGAGATGGGCTGCAGGCAGTTTTGCCCAGGCTTCGTCTGAGCCCAGAGTACAACACAGCTGTGGCCACCTCTTCCAGGAAGCCCTCCCCCACTTGCACCTCTGCATGTGGCTGATCCCGTAGACCACAAGCTGTGCTGCTGCTCTTTAACAAGGATAGCCTCTCCCCTATCCTCAGGTCCTTGCCAACCTCCTTCTGCAGAGCAGAGAGACGGGAGATGCCTACCCAACTGGTCCCAGGTAGCACCCGAGCCTGCAGCTGGCATCTTAACACCTGCTGTGATGAGCAGTTGGGAGCCAAGGCAGGTCCCAGCTGGGGACGATGATGTAGGATGTAGACTGACCCATTAGGAATTTGTTGAAGTTTCCAAGCAAGATCATGGCCTGTGACTTGCCTTGGCCCCTGTTCTAAGTCCGAACTGCTGTCCAGAGAAGTCAGCGCCTGGGGCCTCTCCACCACTAGGAAGGCAGCAAGGTAGAGAAATCTCTTCATCGCCCCATGCACGTCCACATTGGTTATGTGACTCTTCCCACATAGTTCCTGAAACACCATACTTTCTCACAACTACAACAGGCTTGGGCCCTCCCACCCCACCCAACCTGAACCCTCTTTTTCCGTCTCCTGAGGCTTAGAATGGTTGAGAAATGTGAGCTGAGGAAAGGGGAATCTATTTTAAAGTTTGGGAACCTAGAAAGAGCTGGGCCATTAGCGAACCTCTCAGTGTGCCAGGTGCGAGGGTCCCTTCTAGCTCCTGGATCCACTTGACTTGGGCCCCTGGGAAGACCTTCCCACCTGTACTCTCTGTGGACTCCCCCTCAGCCCCATCTGCTTCCTTAGGGACTGGCTGAGCCAGTGAAGGATGTAAGGAAGTTGTATGCCCAAGGAGGAGGAGCTGGAAGGGTGGTGCCAAGCCTCTGCACAGGCAGGTCAGAGGCCACACCTGAGCTGTGCCCCTGGGGCCAGGATTGGAGGACAACTGGAGGGGACAGAAGGCAGAAATGGTCCTAGAAGTTGTCCCTACTGGCAGTCCCAAATCCAAGGATCCTGAGGATTAAGGCCCTCACCTCCTGGCTTTGTGACCAATCCCTAGGACTGTCTATGTCTTCAACCTTCTTATAGCCAACATGTATCTGCTTGAACCTGCCCTCCAAAGACCCTATCCTAACACCTCCTGACATCATCTACTTCCTTACCATTCTCCACCTCAGTAGGGCCATGGCTTCACACTCTGTGGCACCAAGTCTCTCAGTAGCCAGCCAGACTCCCTGTCCACACTCCCATTCCCAGGATCTGTCCCAGACCATCATATGCCAGTGACCTCCCGAAAGGCCAGGGCCTTCACAGGTCAGTTTCTCTGGCTCATACATTGCCTTGATGTTCTCCCAAGAAGCCTCCAGCCTGTGAGTCCAGTTACAGGGAGCAGAGTCTCTCTCCCGCCCCAGCTGCATTCACCCTAGTATTCTTGTGCTCAGGAAGATCCCTCGGCTCTTCCTTGCTGGGACTTTCTTGTCCTCCATGTCTAGAACCTCATGGTCCCCACAATACCCCAGGATCCTGGATCCTCCCCAACCACCAAGTGGTTCCTTTGAAGATCTTCCATACAGCACCCCTCCCCTTCCTAGGCTCCCTGGTACCTCACTCCCTACTCTGACAAGTGGACACACCCAGGGACTACGAGGGGCTGCATACTGAAATATGAAGCAGGATTCTGGCCTCACAGAACAGAGGCTGTACAGGGTGCTGCCCCTGAGGGCTGCAGTGACCTTTGCTGATTCCTTGTTTCCTCACCTGGAATTTAGTTGCTTTGAAAATTGAGAGAGGCTTCACTGAAGTCCTTGGTTGGAGGACTGACCCAGACAACATGCAGTCAACACTCGACACAGACTGCTACTGCAGAGTTCCTGATGCTAAGCCCCTTCTTCATGGCAGGGTAGTCTAGGGAAACTCAAGGTCAGGTTGTCTGGAGTAAGCCAGGTCCACACCTCAGTCACCCGAGAATTATCAGCTCCAAGGGACAGGCCATCCAAGGTTTACTGTGCCCAAATGTAGTTTCTGGATAGGAACTACAGCTGGCTTCAGTTTCCTCAGTTATGGTGCCACTGTAAGGGTCACTGCTGGACATGGGGTCACAAAGATGCCTGAGGTAGCCTTAACACTGAATGGGAGAGAGGCAGATCCTTGTCTCTTGGCTAAAGGCAGGGTCCTGTCCTCCCTGTAGTTGTCACTCCCTTTGGCCAGAGTACAGGGCCTGCATGTGCCAGCACCTGCGGTCTCTGCTGCTTTCTCCAATAGGGGTAGGCCTGGCTATCACCTGCCTTGCATGCTAGGCTGCCTGCCCTGACAATACCGTTCATGGCTGGGGCTCCACAGGTCACGGGTATGGGGACTTCAGGTATTCTCCATTACTCTGAGATACTGCCTGGAGCCCCATCCGCCTTCTTTGTTGATATGTCCACTCTGTGTCTCCAGGCTTCATGTGGAGGATTTCAGCCTGGACTCTTCCCTTTCTCAGTAAGTGCTTCACAAGGGAGGGGTTGACTGTCTCAGGGACAGATGTGTCCTCATGCCCTGAGAAGCAGGCTTATGGGAAAAGCCACTCTTGTTCAGTACATGAGCCAACAGCCAGACAGGAACTTGGCAGTGTTGGCCAGCACTTCCCAGGACCAGCATATGTTTCTTGTCCTGGGCTGAAGACAAAGAGATTAATGGTTCCCTTGGGAAGAATCCGTGGACCAGAAATGGGCTCCCCGGGGTGGATGTCTGGTTCTAGTTACTTTTCTATTACTGTGATAAAACACCATGGCCAAGGCAACTTAAAGGAGAAAGAGTTGATTGGGGTGGAGTCCATGGCCATCACTGTGGGGAACATGGGAACAGGCAGGCAGGCATGGTGCTGAAGCAGTAGATAAGAGCTTATATCTTATCAATAAGCATGAAGCAGAGAGCTAACTGAGAGTGATATGGGCTTTTAAAACCCCAAAGCGTGCCCCCTGTGACACACCTCCTTCAACAATTTCAACAAGGCCACACCTCCTGATCTTTCCCAAACTGTTGGTGACTGGGACAAAGCATTCATGTGAGCCTATGCAGAGCTCCTGACCCTAATAAGCCCCTTCTTCATGGCAGGGTAGTCTAGAGAAACTCAAGGTCAGGTTGTCTGGAGCTGGCCAGGTACAGCCATTCTCATTGAAACCATCACAGTGCCTGAGGTCAGTGGTGTCCATACCTTCAGCAGAAACCTGATGACAGGATACAGGTCTGCCACCATGCCTATATGAGTACAATGTTCACTTAAGCGCAGAACCTACAGCCTCAGCTCCTCTCTGCTTCCTATGTGCATTGATGTCGCCAAGGGCCAAGGTCTCTGCTGGGTACCTCTCTATTTTCAGCTAAGAGTTAGGCCAAGTGACAAAGACTTTGAGACTGGGGCAGCCAGAGCCTCTTCAAGGAAGCCTGTTATGGCATGCTCCTGGGACCCAGATCTACCATTGTCGATCTACCATTGCTAGTCCTGGGCCCCATCCCCATCCCCTCTCTGAGCTCATTCCCAAGGGACACAAGTGGGACATATCTTACCTTCACTGTTGATAAAGCAGTTGCCTCTGTCAGGTACTCTGTGATACTGGGGGTGGGAGAGTTGGGGAGGGTGCATCATTGTTTCCAGTGAGGAAGCTAAAAAACAGGCAAGAGGCCGACCCTGCATCTCTTCAGCTTCCCAGGGGGCACTGGCCCTCAATCCTTACACTCTGTGACTCCCAGGAGCTTTATGTGTCCCTTGGGAATGAGCTTAGAGGGGGTATGGGGATGGGGCCCAGGACTAACAACACCCCTCATGGGGTCAAAGTCAGTGCCACCAGAAAGCCATCTCAGGCCTAGATCCTGTAGGTCCAAAGGTGCCTGTGAGCAGAGACCGTAAGAGGGGCGAGCCATTCATAAACGCCCTCTGCTCCCATAGGGCCATGTGCTGTGTCTTCATCTTAGGGCAGATTAAACCTGGTGCCTTAGACACAGATTGGAGTAAAATGGAGAATCCTTTTTAGGATTTTGAATCCTTGCTTTGTGTGGTGCTAGAGGAAGTGGATGGCCACAGGTCATTAAAATTTAAAAGTAAAAAAAAGAATCCATTGATTTCCTTGGCATTGTAGAGCTCTGACTTCAAGAGAGCCAGGCAGGCTGGTGGCTCCTCCTGGAAGACGCCTTCCAGGAAGCAGTAGGTGGGCACTGGCCTATGAAACATCTGGGGCCATCCATACAAATGGGTGTTGTCAGCCCAATAGGCAGCCCTGCTGGGAGGTGGCTGTGTTCTGCTCATGGGGTGGCATTAGTCAGGGTCAGCCTGGTTCAGAGAGGATGTCATTAGCCAGGTCAGCTTTCCGGAGCCGGGTGAGGATGCCAGCAGAGGCAGGGTTGAGTGTCACAGGCTCCTGGCTGTTCAGTGGGCAGCAAAGGGCCTGGTGGCTTCTTGATCTTCGCAGGCTGCTGGGAAGATGACAAGTAGGATGGGAGGTCTCAAGGGCCAGGACCCTGAGAGTGAGGCAGCCATGGGCGCTCAAGACACCCAGGGGCCGTGGTCAGACACATGGGGAGCAGCAGGGACAAACAACAGGAATGTCCCATGAGAATGCCTAGGGACAGAGGGTGGGCCAGGTTCCCGTCCTTCCCCATAGGGTCCCTGTGGTTGGAGCTCTAGCTTCACGGAAAGCATACAAGTACTTCCCCAGTGTGTCCTGGGACAGCCTCTGATGGGAGAGGAGAGCAAGCCTTGGTGGGTGAGCCATGGGTAAGTCTGCCCAAGGGAAGTGTGTTAGTCCACAGGCTGGATGAGTAAAAGAGGAGCTTGTGCAGCTCAGGTCAGAACCAGTGTCCACATCTGGAAATAGGTGTCTCACAGGCTGAGATGGTCACAGCCATCCCACATGGCAGGAGCTGGAGCACACGTGAGCCTGTGACCCTTAAGCTTCCCCTCTGCCTATGAAGCCACCAGGACTGACTCTGGGTTCTCCCCTAGTGATCTGATCTAACCCTAACCCCATCAGCACACCTCCTCCACACACCACAGCTGTATGTAGTTCCTTTCTTTTTCCTGTCCCTCAGGGATTAAACTCCCAGCACATGGCACCTTGAGGATACTTCCTCATGTTATACTGGCACAAAAGAGCAGAGGGCAGTGAATTACCACCCCAGCCACTGGGGGCACACCCATGACAGCTAGCATTTGGTACATTGATCTGGCAGATTGTAGAAGACTCCTGTGATCATCCCCGTTTCGGGTATGGCATGGGAGTAGGGCCAAAGATAACGGGGCACCACAGTGGGTCAGAAAGGCTGACCCTAAGAGAGGTCTGTGCCCTAAGAGAGATGGAGACAGCCTGCCATCTTGTTGCCTAGCAAAGAAAGGTCTTGGCCACCTGCTGAGGGCCCTGTGGGATTGATTAAACCCTCCCTTAAGGCCTTTATTTTAAAGGAGGTGGGTGGACAGGAGAGGGATTCATGAGCTCCTTACATGCTTTTAGGTCCCTCAGGCCGCCCGACTACCCTGCCCCCCCAACCCCATCCAGCCTGTCCGCCTAGCCTCAAGCACCTTCAAAGAGAAGGTGCACAGCTGACCCTTCAGAGTCACTCATGTGCAGTGTCCTCTCCGGCCTCGGGCTCCTAGCACCCTATAAAAATTAAACTGTGTTGCCATAGAGTAGGGTACAGTTTTACACCTGATATAGCATGTATACCAGGGCACTGTGGGGACATGGTGGGGTGTTCTGGAAAAACTGGGGTACAGAGCTGTGTTGTGGCATAGTGGGTGTGCTGGACAATGTGGGGCACGAAGCTTGCTGGTGTATAGTGTAATTTGTGGGGCTTGTGGGGACTTGTGCTGGGATAGAGGGTGTACTGAGGGGCAGTGAGGGGTTCAGTAAAGTGAGGTTCAGAAGTACAGTGGGATGTGCTGGGATACACCAGCCATTAGCACTGGGCTGGCCCCTTCTTACCTATGAAAAGCTTGGCTTGCTGTGAGGGCCAGGGTGGATCCAGTCATGGTGGATCCAAGCACCAATGGTACCTTGTCCCAAGTAAGATGATCAGGCCTTTGAACCCTTAGGGAATTCTGTGACCAGCAAAACCACTGTGACCCAGGCCCCTCCGCAGCCCAAATATAGGACGTTAGGGCAGGCCCTTCTCCAACCCAGGTATAGGACATTAGGGCAGGCCCTTCTCCAACCCAGGTATAGGACGTTAGGGCAGGCCCTTCTCCAGCCCAGGTATAGGACGTTAGGGCAGGCCCTTCTCCAACCCAGGTATAGGACGTTAGGGCAGGCCCTTCTCCAACCCAGGTATAGGACGTTAGGGCAGGCCCTTCTCCAGCCCAGGTATAGGACGTTAGGGCAGGCCCTTCTCCAGCCCAGGTATAGGACGTTAGGGCAGGCCCTTCTCCAGCCCAGGTATAGGACGTTAGGGCAGGCCCTTCTCCAGCCCAGGTATAGGACGTTAGGGCAGGGCTGCTGAGCACACCGTGGGCTACACTCAGCAGGCTTGAGGGGACGCTGACTGGTGTCTTACCACTATCTTATTACACTTTTTCCTTGGTGCTTGTTGGGGCAGGCATGTGCCGTATCATGCATGTGAAGATTGGTGGCTACCTGGGAATAGTCAGCTTTCTCTTTCCACCATGTTGGGACCTGGGGATCAAACTCAGGTCTCTGATAGTGCCTAGTTAAAACACTTCGGGGGCTGATGGAATAGTCAGTCCTAGCTAGGCACTGACATTGACAGAACCTGTACCTGCTCGGAGGAAAAGGATGTTCAGATCTACCTGCCCTGGGTTTGGTGCCCTCTTCCCCGGGAAATAGTAACAATGAGTGGGAAATGGTAGAAACAGATTGTCTGATGTTTGCCTACAGAGAGGCAGCAACTTCTCCATGCAGGGTCCTTCCAGGCAGCAAGACAAGCCGGGCACGCTGTCCCTCTACCCTTCTGAGCTGTGACCCTATACTGTCCTATGGTCCCTGGTGCTGCATCCAACCTCATTCCATCCTAGAGGCATCGCGGCCTATTGGGGAGGATGTACTGGTAGGAGCCATGTGTCCAGGGAGCCCTGTGTCCTCTCAAGGATCACCCCAGCTCACAGGGGAAATGCTACAAGCTGGCCATGCATGCTACAGGAGTCTAGGCTCCAAACTCAGGCTCCTTCCATCCTTCCTATGTCAGCACTGATGTTTCATCTCCTGCTTCAGAATGTTTCTGAAGCTGAGGAGGGCAGGACTGTGTCTGAAGCTGGTGGATTGAGAAGAGAGACTTATCTTTCCCTTAGCCACAGTCATTCTCAGTGAACCCGTGGCTCTTCCTGGGTGTGGCACTGGGGCATCAGAGAGCAACGAATAGCAGCTCACTCGCTGTTTATACTGGGTGATGTTCGGATCTCAGAGAACATGGGTATGGCCGCACCTCAGAGGCTAGCCTGTGTGTGGTGCCATGGAGGTGGAGAACGGAGGACTAAAGACTGATGGAGGGGCAGCTGATACATGACTGCTTCCTGCTGGCCCTTCTGACCATCCTCTAGGTTGTAATGATTACAGGCCTCAGAGCACAAACCCCAGAGGCCACCAGACATAATGACTATGAGCTCCTGTTTAGGAGCTCTTACATTTACTAAGAAGATCTGAGCGCCCAATGCCCAGAATACTGGGTGCTGTAGCCCTGATCTCCTTGGAGCCCGGAGGGCTCTGGGTGCTGAGCAGATGGCAGACCAGTGGCTGCAGGTGTACTCAGGGGAAGCTCTGTGAGGACCAATGGCTGCTTTAGACACAGACCTTGATGGTCCAAAGTAGGGACATTGTCCCTCCCAAGTTCCTCTCTGCTCATGTGGTTTGAAAGAACTCAGTTGGGCTTGGGGCTCTGGTCCTGGCTTGAGGCTCCAGCTCCTGCCTTGAGCCTAAACCCCGTGGCCCCAAGCCCCAGCTTCCTCTCCTCCCTCAGGGTCCAGGTGGAGTTCTATGTCAATGAGAACACCTTCAAAGAGAGGCTCAAGCTGTTCTTCATCAAAAACCAAAGATCCAGTGAGTCAGGGGCCTGGAGTACTCTGGGTGGAGAGGGATGGGCAGGGGCTGGGAGTCCAAGGAGATGTCCCACCTATATGTGCAGAGGGAAGCCCAGGGGAGCCCAACATGTTGAGACCCCATGCTGGACCCGGAGATACTGGGCTAGGCTATCCACAGGAGCCAGCTGAGTCACCTCCCCTCTGTCACTCCAGCCTCCCCTAGAGATCCCCACCTCCATGCTTCCCTGCCTTCTTCCTTCCCAGCTTTAAGCTTGGCCACTCTGGACCCACCTGGGATGCAAGAAGGGGCTTGGAGGTTAGGCTATAGTTCCAAGTCCCCTAAATCAAATCCCATGAGTGAAGTGGCCTCAGGAAATCCCCTGTACCCGAAGCCCCTGCACCCCCAAGCCCCTGCACTGTAAGCCTCAGTGCTTTATCAGTGGTCAGATGGGTCTGGCCTGGGGGTAGAGGGGAAGGTTGGTACAGATACATCTGTCCTCTGCATCTGGAATACAAGTGAGGGATGGAGATCTGTGCGGGACTGCTTCAGGAGGGAGCTGTTGAGAGCCCCCAGCAAAGGGGCGGGCAGGCCTGCTCCTTGATGCTTCTGCCCTGATGTTCGCCTCCTAACAGGCCTGCGAATCCGGCTGTTCAACTTCTCCCTCAAGCTCCTCACCTGCCTGCTGTATATCGTCCGTGTCCTGCTCGACAACCCAGACCAGGGCATTGGATGGTGGGTGACCTGTGGGGCTGGGGCCGGGGTCCTGAGGCTGAGCCTTCCCATTGAGTTCCACTGGCATTACAGGCATCTGTATGAGACCTTGTACTTGTGACCAACACGTCACCAGACTCCCAAGATGCCCTGTCACCATAGCCTTGTGGATCTTTCCTTTCCCAAAGTCATACCCAGGATGTTAACTGGGTTGGTGTGAAGACGGGGGCCCCCAGGGTAGAGCTGTGCATGCAGCCACAGTGTGTTTCCTTAAGGAAGAGGAAGTGTCTGCTAGCAAGTTCCTGTATAGGCCGCCAGCTGATGAGGCTGGCAGTCTTTCCCCTGAAGTCTTCTCTGTGGTTCTCCCACTGCCCTGCCTGCTGTGAGATGCCCAGATCCTTTTGGGGTGCCATTGTCTTCCGTGAAAGCCACTGGCCTCTCTGTGCCTGGGGATGCCTTGGCATCCTTTGGCTCCTCCCTGGGCTGATCCAGATTGCCCTTGGTGCCAGGATTGAATTGTGTCCTGTGAGGCTTGGAAGCTGGGGTCCTGTATGCTTCTCTCTCCTGACTCCTACTCTGTTCCTTCTATTCTCGCCATTCTGTTCTGAGGTGACACTGCTTCCCAAATCTGAGTCCTGCATCCCTCATCTCCTGGTTTCCCTCATCCCTCTGAGGATGCTGTGCTTGGCCCTTCCCTTTGCTGGCTATTTCCACTGAGTCCTGTTTCTTTTCTACTCCATTGGCCTCTGATTTCCATAACAGCAGATTTGACAAGCTCAGATGCTAAAGGTCTCCTTAGTCAGAGCCTGGGGTTTGAGTGCCTGAGCTGCTGAGGTCCCATAAATCTGCAGGCAGAAGGCCGGATCCTGGAGCCTGTGTGCAACGTTTTACTGAGTTCCTTTTTTCATTTGTTGTCACTTTCAGGAAAACTAGGGTTCCCAGACCAGAAACCCTCCCATGCTATTGAGAACAAACCTCTCATCACTGTCCAGGTCAGAGGAGGGAAGAGCCTCCATAGTTGTTTGGGGAGAAACAGAGGTCATAACTGACTCAGGACACTTTTCTGGGTCTGTTTTACCTTTTCCAAGTCCCAAAGGCTCAGGACTTCAGCTTCCACCTCCCTAGAGGACCCAAATCTGTCACATTCGTCACCGTCACTAGCAGGGATAGTAGGGAATGGGTAGCTGATGGATACTAGGGTGATGGTTGGTGAGTGAATGACAGATAATATACAGCTGGACGAGTAGATGGTTGGATGGCTAGATGCATGGGTACTTGGATAGCTCGGAGGCAGGATGCCGAGGAGATACTGGACACAAGAGGATGCATTAATGGATGGATACATGAATTACAGATGAGATGATGATGGGTAGGTGGATACATGGATCATAGATGAGGTGAAGGATGGATAGGTGAGTGGTTGATGGTGAAAGGTGAGTCTAGAAGTTGGAGAAGAGGAGAGAGAGGGTCAGTGCATGGCTAGGAGCTTCCCCCTTCTGGGTTCTATGAGCAGCAAGGCCCTGTGGTAACTGAATCTGGTGTTGGGTCTGGCCTGGAGCAGAGCTAGCATATTGGTTGAGTCCTGCTTCTTGTCATCAGCTGGTTCCAAGATGCTTAGATATGCTTATCTTCAAGGTGGTTTGGGGATGAGCAGCATTTAATACTTCTCCTTAGGATAGGAACGTTGTTTGGGACTCTCAGGAATTATCCAGGCTTGTTCACGAAGCTCCTCCAGAGGGCTTAAGCATTCACACTGGAACGTCTGTGGCTGGGAGGGGCGGGGCCCTGGAGCTTGTTGTCCACACTTTCTCCAGAGCAGCACCTCACTGCAGGGCCCAGATCTCCAGACAGGGATGTGTTCTATATGCTTCTTGGTTAGAGAGCCATGGTCACTGCAGGCCAGGGAGGCTCCTTCAGTGTTAGAGCACCTGTTCCAGTTGAGGCATACGGTGGGCCCTGTGTGAGCAAATGGGGCCTTTCCACTGACTCTGAGCCCATGGCATTATCCCTGGAAGTCTGTGGCTGGGCCAGTGCTTTTGTCTCTTCACAGCTGGGGCTGCACGAAGTATAACTACACTTTCAATGGCTCATCCTCTGAGTTCCACTGGTGAGTTGCTCCCAGCTCCCATTGGTCAGGCCACCCTGGCCCAGGGTGAGAGTTCAACTGTCCAGCTCTAGTGGAGCCAATGCCCAGCCTCAATCTGAGGTCCATTCAGTTCCCTGGGGCATGCTCAGCAGCACCCTAGCACACTGGTAGAAGGAAGCCAGTGCTGCAGATGCTCCCCATCTGAGGGCAGTGATTTAGAAGTAAACATATCAGGTCCTCCACTTACCCTCCACATCTGGCCACTGAGCTCTCATTACCTTGGTGGCACTCTTCTGAAGCCTGAAGAGGAAGTGCCCTGGCAGCTGTAACCCTGCCCGGGGCTCAAGTCTCTTCTTTTCCTAGGGCTCCCATCCTGTGGGTAGAGAGGAAGATGGCTCTGTGGGTGATCCAGGTGAGTCCCAACCCATCTCTCCTTCTTGCACAGCGAGAGGACTCAGGTTACAAGAGCCGAGGTCCCATGTTCAGTGAGCAAGGGGCTCAGGCTCACTAAGTAAACAGACTTAGGCTCAGTAAGGCCTAGCAACTCTGACTTTCCCAGAGACTTTTGAGGGCACACTACCCCTCTTCATTTCTTTCTTGCTTAGAACCTGTCCTTCCTGCTGTCTCTCCTTACCTAACTCTATCTATTTTTTTAAAGTAGAAGTGGGGATCAATAACTCAGGTGAGCTTCTCAGGGGTCTTCCCCAGCTCATCCTAGTCCTATGGGTCTCCAGCCTGGAGGATCCTGTAGGACTCACAGATGCCTGTAGTGAGGCTCCATCCCTACCCAGGGCCTAAGGAGTACTGCCAACTAAGCCCTGCCTCTACAGCCTCCTCCACCTCCTGAGGTAGCTTTAGTGGTGCTCCTCAGGTTTCCCCACCCCTCCTTGCCTCATCTGTTCTGATGGCCTCAAAAAGGCGCTGGACAGAGTCTGGTCTGCCCTCTACCCTAGCCAGGCCTAGAGTAGTTACTGCAGTTAAGCCTGCAAGTCTTTCTGATCAAGACTATCTTATTTCAGCAGCAAGAGTGTAGGCAGGCCTGTACACGCACACACACGCTCTCTCTCGCACACACACACTCACACACACAGAGGCATGCACATTTACATGCACACATATGCACACACACACACACACACACACACACACACACACACACACTTGCCCAGCTTCCTTAGGGCTCTGCCTGTTGAGTCTCTCATAGGTCAGGCCCTGTTCCCGGATCTGTTCCAAGTCTCTTTGCTTTTTCTTCACTCAGGTCATTGTGGCCACAATAAGCTTCTTAGAGACCATGCTCCTCATTTACCTCAGTTACAAAGTGAGTTCCTCCCTGTGCCCACCCTGCCCTGAGTTCCCACCACATCCTTTTTCCACAGCCTTCCCCCTACCGCCCATGAATCCCTAACTCAAAGACTGGCCACTCCCAACCTTTACTTCTCCCCGTTTCCAAACTCCCAGCCCCCTTTCCTGACCCTGATTGCCATACGGCCCTGCCCCCGCCCCTCACTGGCTCTGAAGTCCTTCTGTCCCCCAGGGCAACATCTGGGAGCAGATCTTCCATGTGTCTTTCGTCTTGGAGATGATCAACACACTGCCCTTCATCATCACGGTGGGTGAGCCCCAGCCCCAAGCTCTGCTACCCAAGCCCCACCTGACCTCTCCCCCACACACCACAGGTTTTCTGGCCACCTCTTCGGAACCTGTTCATCCCTGTGTTTCTCAACTGCTGGCTGGCCAAACATGCGCTGGAGAACATGATCGTAAGTGAGGTCTGGCCCTTGCCAGCTCCGGAACACTTTGCCCACCTACTGGCTGGACCAGGCAGTGGCCTGGAGACTGCCTGCCACAGTGACACATCCAGTTCAGCCTTGAGCGTCCTCTTTCTGTGAAGACAGCTTTTCCAGGGCTGAGAAGCTGGGACGGGGTATGTGGGTGTGAGCAAGCACAACCAGAGCTGGGCCACGGAACCAGCATCAGGAGAATGCAGGTTCCAACTACCCCTGTGGCTAGCCTCTACTGGATGTCCAAGGTTACCCATCCTGTAAATGAAAGCCAGGAAGACAGCTATCTCCCTGGTAGCCTGCCCCCTCCTGGCCAGTCACCTTGACTCAGCCCTGTTCCTGTTGCATAGGGACAGTTTTGAAGAAAAAGGTTATCTGCCCTCTGGCATTCCTTGACCTCAGCCCAGGGCATGGCTCATCCTGAGACCAAGCTGAGGTCAGAGTGACCAGCACAGGGCAAGGTTGCCTGTGACCCTCTCCTGGGATGGAAGGGTGACAAGATCTCTGCTTATTATGCATCAGGGTGTCTGTGGGTTCTGATGGCTGCATTCTCTGCAGAATGACTTCCACCGTGCCATCCTACGCACACAGTCAGCCATGTTCAACCAGGTGCTCATCCTGTTCTGCACCCTGCTGTGCCTGGTCTTCACAGGGTGAGTGCCTAGATATCTCACGGTCCCATCAGGTGGCCATGGCTAGCACACTCCTCAGGTAGACCTCAACCCTAGGAGCAGGCCAAGGGGTGGTGACAGATGGAACACAAAGCTGACTGTAGAACTTAGCTCCACGCTCTTGTGTCCAGAACTCAGGTATACAATAGCCCAACATCTGAACTTGAAGGTGTCCTGCTCAGCTGGCTGTGTTCCAAACTCTGAAGGGACTTGGCCCCGGGGCTGAGTGGGGACTAGGGACCCTTTGGTTTGATATCCAGCTGAGAATGGAGTCTAGAAGCAGCCAGGGTCTTTTGGAGGGTCACCTAGAGTGAGGAGCCTCTGGTCACATGGGCAAACCTGCCAGCCTCTTGCGTCTGCCTGTGGAGTGGCCCTGCTCCACATCTTCAAGAGACCCAGTCACCTCCTGCCATCCTTCAGGCAAGAATGAGCTGGCTAGGAATGGCTGCAGGGGCTGGAGGATAGGTTGGCAAGGCTGGTGGCAGCCCCACCCATCACTGCTGCAGCCACACCCCTTTGCTACCTGAGGCTACCCCTCACCATTGCAGCCCCAACGCTTTCCTGCTGATTAGGGTGAGCAGCTTTCCCACGCCCAGACTTAAACTCAGGGCCAGAAGGCCAAGGTCCTGTGGGTGATGGGCATCCAGGCCTGTATCCTGATGATCAGGGATGCATCATTTAGGTCCTAGGTGACAGGGTCGCCAGGACTGGTAGAGCCTTACCCCTCTGGGAGGAGAGAGGTGGGAAAGTCCTGTTTCCCTGTCCACTGCAGCCAACTCAGGCAGCCTCCACTCCACACTGCAGCCTGTCTCTTTCCATTCACTTCCTCCCATCCAAGGCTGCAGCCCCTCTCCCACTGCTGTAGCCCCTCCCCCACTGCTGCAGCCCCTCCCCCACTGCTGCAACCTCCCCCACTGCTGCAGCCCTTCCCTCCCCAACTGCTGCAGCCCTGCTCTTTCTGTTTCTAGGACCTGTGGGATTCAGCACCTGGAGCGGGCAGGCGGCAACTTGAACCTGCTGACCTCCTTCTACTTCTGCATCGTGACTTTCTCAACTGTGGGCTTCGGTGATGTGACACCCAAGATCTGGCCATCCCAGCTCCTGGTGGTCATCCTGATCTGTGTTACCCTTGTGGTGCTCCCACTGCAGGTAAGTCCTCATGCTCAGCACAGGGACATCAGTAGGTACTCCCTGAGGTGTGACAAAGGGCAGGAGGGATCCATGGGGGTTGTGACACTGGTCAGCTTCCATGTGCTATCCCTCTCCAGTCCAGTCCATGAGCCTCTGAGCTCTGACCTTCCTGAGACAGCCTGCTGAGTTTGGGTAGAGGCCCACCTCTGCTTAAAGACCTTCTCACCCCAGTTTGCTGGAACCAGAAATTTTTTAATTAAATACTTTTTATCAGTCCAATGGAGTGATACAGGGCTTATAGTACAGGGCTTTTTACACATTTAAAAATTAATGCAGTTGTCTAATATTACCCACCCTTGAATTCCTGAGAGAAATACAGCATATGACTTTTTACAGTGTTACGCTGGGGTCTGCTGGAGTCTGTTGGGTTCTGTTAATTAAGCTCGTGTCTGAGTAGGGCTTGGGTTCTCCTTTATCTGTCATGACATCCAAGATGGGTCTGCTTTGGCCAGAGTCACTACAGTTGGGGTGTGCAGGTGTCTCCGGAGACTGGTGGCAGCTGGTCACACACCTGGTGTTAAAAGAAGACTGCACAGTGATGGAGGCCACAGGTCTGTGGCGTGGTTCACAGAGAGCTCAGAAGGCATCAAGTTAGCCCTGTCTCAGCTTCTGGCCCTCAGCGTCTCTTGGCTTACAGACAAAGTTCCAAACTATCGGCCCCGTACATGGCTTTTCCTCGGTTGCTCGCCATCTCTTCCTTCTGCCTGCTTCTCCTTCCTTCTAGCTGCACTTGGTACCCATGTCAGCTTATCCTGTGTGGGCTTTGATGGTACAGTAACATCCAAGATTTATCAGACACAGCTCCCAGTGGTCATCCTGATCTAGCATCAGACTATGTTCTTGACATAAAGGCCACATCCTGATCTCTGCAAAGGCCTGTTGTCACATTCCTAGGTTCCAGGAAGTCATCTCTTTCGGTAGCCCCCCTTACACACTATAGGTCCTGTCCTCACTCAGAGCCATCTGAGGCTCAGCCTGGCCTCTCATCTCATTGCCCCACCAGCCTGTTCGTGATACCCTGAGCCAGCAGCAGCTGAGACGGTGCCAGGGACAATCTACCCATACAAGTCTCGGCCTTCATTCTCTATCAGGACTCTCTCTGGACTCCCCAGTCCCTTCCCCGAGTGAGGCTGAGCCCGTCCCAGTGGCCCCGAGTTACTGTGACATGAAGTAGGAATAAAACTCTTATTTGCCTCCTTGGAGGCTCTGAAATGGGGCCTGATGCTGAGGCTCACTGTCCTCCACAGGGGGCAAGTGTTTAAGACTCAGTGTCCAAACATGGAGGCAACAGATACGGTGGAGGCCAGGTCAGAATGAAGTTGTGATTGGGCTAGGACTTTGTGGGGACTAGGGGTGCTCACGGCCCATTATCTGGTAGGTATTGTGTCTGGTAGTTGGTATCATGGTTGTGGCAGCCTCCTGGGCACATGCTCCACCGTATGCCCTGCTCCATATGACCTTGTGGGCCTTGTTCCACCTACAAGCACCGCATAGATACTGGATTTAGGAGTCACCATAATCCAAGATGACCTCAGGTCAACAAATTACAAACGCGCGCGCGCGTGCACACACACACACACACACACACACACACACACACACACCCTTTTTTCCAGATCAGCTCCTATCTGGAGATTCTGAGTAGACAGTGAGTCTGCTTAGGACTCAATGTCAGTCCTTCCTTAGCTCTGTTACCCCCTTCACCATAGCTGCAAATACCCCTACACTTTTCATGTGAGGCCTGAGAGAGGCTAGAAGCAAGCCCCGGGGATCCAGCAGCAGTGACCCACCCTGGACCACCTGCAGGGAGTCCCTGTGTTCCCCAACACTCCCTGGCTACAGGTCTCCTCATGAGGACCCATGGGAGTGAGATGAAGGTTACATCATCTGTAGAATGGACACAGCCATCAGGCCCACTGCCACATTCCTAGAAGTAGGCTAAGATGTGTGGTCTTGATGTTCAAGAGTGGAAAAGACAGTGGACACCTGACCTCAGATCTACATACAATGTGAGGCCTGGGGCAGAGCCAGTACTGCACAGCCCACCCGGGCCAGGCAGATGCGAACCTGGCGTCCTCACAACTCTTCCCACCCAGCATGAGGAAACCCCACAGGCAAGGCCCGAACATTTATTGGGAACCTGATAACTGATCTGGTCACTGTTGATAGAGAGGCACTGGCAGGCAGTACGTAACTTCCACGCTAAGGATTTCCTAATACTGTCAGGAAAACCGATAGGAGGAGCCAAGACTCTCATGTCTGTCCAGGAGTCCAGAGCACAGGTTCTGGTATCTGCTACTAGTCATGTAGCTTCTGAGGCCACAAGCTGGACTTCCTGGGACCTGTGCCACACAGCACAGTTTCTGACCCCACCTTATACATGCCAGCTCCTGGCCCTGCTCTGGTCTCTGCTCATCCTGCTGCATCCTGCCAGCCAAGCAGGCCTGCTCTTACTGTCCCCAGCACCTGGCATCTCCGGTACGCTGCTGCTCTACAGCCTGCCTCGCCCTCTGCTCCCTGTGCTCATTACTCCCTCTCCACAGTTTGAAGAGCTTGTCTACCTCTGGATGGAGCGTCAGAAGTCAGGGGGCAACTATAGCCGCCACCGAGCACGGACGGAAAAGCATGTAGTCTTGTGTGTGAGCTCCCTCAAGATTGATCTCCTCATGGATTTCCTGAATGAGTTCTATGCCCATCCCCGGCTCCAGGTAAGGCTGTGGGCACACCTAGGGGGCCTCAGATTTCTTCCAGCATTCACCTCCCCTCAACCCCCAACTCCAACTTCAGTGCAGAAATGCCACATACTTGGGCTAGGCTCCTGAGTGCTCCAGACCCTGGTTATCATGTCCTGTGTGTGTTGGGGGGGGGGTGTCTATGGAGGTCCAATAAGGCCCTGGAATGACACCACCCAGGAAACAGAACAAGCTAGGGGGCGGGACAGGAGCCTGCTCAGAGACACTGACATTCAGCCTTGCCAGCAGGACTACTACGTGGTCATCCTGTGTCCCTCTGAAATGGATGTTCAGGTGCGCAGAGTACTGCAGATTCCCCTGTGGTCCCAGCGGGTCATCTACCTCCAGGGCTCTGCCCTCAAGGACCAGGACCTCATGAGAGCCAAGTGAGTGCGGGCCAGGACAGCACAGCAGACCTGGGCCTGAGGCCAGCAGGAATCCCCAGGTAGAGAGAGGTAGGGTCATGACAGTCTTAACTGCCTGAGGCAGGCAGGAGTCCCATGTGGAGGCAGGACCAGAGTGGTTCTAGGCAGGACTCTAGAATCTACCCTTACAGGCTAGTCACTGCTGGACAGCCTGACAAACACTCCTGGCCAAGCTGTGGTCTCTGCTATGGATCTTGCCTACGGGCAAGATTTTCTCTCTCCCTCTCTGAGTCTGGGGATTTTCTCTGTCAGATTTTAGGGAGCTTAAAATAGACCAGGGGTGGAAAAAAAAAAAAAAAAAAAAAAAAAAAAAAAAAAAAAAAAAAAAAAAAAAAAAAAAAACGGCTGCCAAGAGTCAGAGACAAAGACACGAGGCTGAGGGTGGCTCTTGATTTAAAGGCAGAGTTGACAGAGTGACTTGAGGTGAAAGAGTGTGCTGTTAACATGCAAGTCGAATGTGCTACTGCACCATCTGGAACTCTCCCCCAAGCCTCTGTGCCACGTTTTCATTCCAGAAGGTTCCTGTACCCTTTGTTGTGTGGTACAGGTGATACGGGGCCAAGGACAAGCAGGACAATGGCCTAGGTCCTTCATACCCAGAACCCTGAGCCGGGGCTTTCATGGAGGCAGCCTCTTTTGGAATCCTGCTCAATTCCCGCGAGACTGTATCTGCTTGTGTCCGGCTCTGGGCTGGCTGGCTAGAGAGAGGACGTGCCAGCTAGGCAGGGAGGCACCCACAGCTTTTGTGGTGCGGGAGGTGGTATGAGGCTTCACTGCCATGTTTGTGAGGCACGGGCTTCTCAGACTGGGCCTTAGCAGCCAGTCTCCTGGGAACCTGGAAGGAGCTAGAAATGACCACCCGGGCCCAGGCTGCTGTGTCGTCAGTCAGACAGAGGAAAGGGCAGATTCTATGTTTCAGCACAGGGTTAATGGGAGCCTAGCACATGAGTAGTGTGCTCTATGTAAGGTCAGCTGCCCTAGGGCCTAGGTATTCCCATCAATACCACAAGTGGACCCATTCTTTCTGACACTAAGCCTCTGACAGCTACAGGCAGAGAGCAGAGTGTGGATGGATATGGCAGAGTGTGGCTCAGAGACCCCTCTCAGGTACCAGGATGCCACAGCTTAGAAACCCTGAGTGGTTCCCACTGGCCAATTGGTGTCTCCAGGATGGGCTTGGCTCGTGAGCATTGTTCAGCATCTGAGCTTGGACTCTGAAGTGGGTGTCCTAGCATCCTGACCGGCTCAGAATATGCTGGAAGAATCTGGGGAGGTTAGAAGGCCTGGGATGCACTGCAGGATTCGATACTAGGGTGTGCTGGGCCAGGCCTGGCTGCCTTGGCAAGGCCCCCGCTTGGCCATCCTTCTTCACCCTTTACCTGCCCACCCTTTCCTGACCTCCTGGGGAGGCCTCTGGGTCCTTAGCCATACTCAGCAGCTGCTGCTCTGCAGGATGGACAACGGAGAGGCCTGCTTTATCCTCAGCAGCAGGAATGAGGTGGACCGCACAGCTGCGGTGAGTTCAGGCAGACTCCCCCAACTTGTGCTGCCTGCTTTACCCTTAGCAGTAGGCCCTCTAACACCAACCACACCTCCCCTCAGGATCACCAGACCATCCTTCGAGCCTGGGCTGTGAAGGACTTTGCCCCCAACTGCCCCCTCTATGTCCAGATCCTCAAGCCCGAAAACAAGTTTCACGTCAAATTTGCTGGTGTGTTTGGGGGCCCTGTGGCATCATGGGTATGCAGGCGGCAAGGGTGGGAGCAGAGTATCCCTCTCATAGGCTCAAGGAGGGCTTGCCCTTGGGATAACATTCACTCTAGCTCTCTGCATCAGAAAATAGGGAGCCGCTAGGGAGCAGCCTTGGCAGGTGGCCTGGCATCCACCTGGGGCCAAGGTCTGAGATCAGGAATCAGAGGTGCTGAGGGAAGCAGGAACACTGAGCAGAGCCCTTACAGACAGGGGCCATGGTGGGCACCTGAGGGATTGCCCATCTGGGTAGAGCTGGGCAATTCCAGAAATTCAGGTGCTCCTCTGGGACTCACTGAGGTGCTGAGCTAATGCTGAACAGGAGTGAGCGGCTTGACATGTTCAGAAAGACATGGGTGCTGTGGGGAGGGACCACAGGCAGCAGGGGTGGCGGGCCCTGACCCTGCAGTTCCCACAGACCACGTGGTGTGCGAGGAAGAGTGCAAATACGCCATGCTGGCCCTGAACTGCATCTGTCCGGCCACCTCCACCCTCATCACCCTGCTGGTGCACACGTCCCGTGGCCAGTGAGTGCCCTGTGCCAGACCGACTACCACGCCCTGGTCATCCCGATCAACCCCACAAGGCAGGGCGGGCTCCCTGGAGGCAGAGGGCATGTAGTGGGCAGAGGTCTGGCACAGGAAGGGGTCTAGGGAGATGCAGGGTGCGTTTAACCAATTGGGTAAGGGGCAGGCTTGGCCAAGGGTGGCAAGCCCCTTACCCTGCTCCTCTGGCAGGGAAGGGCAGGAGTCTCCAGAGCAGTGGCAGCGCATGTACGGGCGGTGCTCTGGCAACGAGGTGTACCACATCCGCATGGGTGACAGTAAATTCTTCCGGGAGTATGAGGGCAAGAGCTTCACCTACGCAGCCTTCCACGCACACAAGAAGTATGTGGGCTCAGGGTTGCCTGTAGGGTTGGAACCTGCTGTTCCCACCACCACCCAACTACTCATCCTCCCCACCCAGGGCCAGCTCACTATGAGTGGGGGCCCTGGGCAGGAGAGTCTCAGCTAAGGGCAGGGTAACCTGGCTCTGCGCACCTGGTGAGGATGGTCTGGACATCCCAGGACCAGGTTCATGTGAGAGCCTGCTACAAAGCCACTCCTCTCTGAAGCTTCTAAGGCTGGCCTGGGATCCTCAAGTCCCCAACACCTGAGGGGAGGGCTTGTCCAAGAAGTCCAGGTGTGGTCCCTGGGAGGAGACTAAGTAGCTCAGGAGGACAGCGTGAGCCCCAGGCTGCCAGGAGTGGTGCTGAAGCTCCAAGCCATGTCTACTCAGGTATGGGGTGTGCCTCATCGGGCTGAAGCGTGAGGAGAACAAGAGTATCCTGCTGAACCCAGGGCCACGGCACATCCTGGCCGCCTCCGACACTTGCTTCTATATCAATATTACCAAGGAGGAGAACTCAGCTTTCATCTTCAAGCAGGAGGAGAAGCAGAAGAGGCGGGGTCTTGCAGGGCAGGCACTTTACGAAGGGCCCTCCCGGCTCCCAGTGCATAGCATCATCGCCTCTATGGGTGAGCTGATGAAGCATGCAGGTGGAAGATGGGTGGCTTCCAAGGGTGCGCTCCACACTCCACCTGCCACTGGGCAGGAGACCCCTGAAATCCAGCTCTTTTTGGACAGTGTGAGCCTCTCCGGGCCCCGGGTTTTACATCTGTCCAATTGTGGTTCCTCACCTATCAGAGTTTTGGTGAACATGAGTTACCTGGATAAATGAGAGCCTGTGGGGTACTGTGGTAGATGAAGAACTACCCAGAGGCCCCTGGGGTGTCATCCAGGCCTCCCTTAACTAGATGAAGGCCCTTGGATTCACTGAGTCAGCAGCGGTTTAGCTTCATGACTCTTCCCTGGAACTGCTGTCTTCCCAAAACTGGTTCAAGAGACTTCTTGAGCAGCATTGGGCCAATGCTCAGAAGGCACCTGTGGCGTGCGTCATCCTCTGCCAGTCCTCCAAGGGGTGGTGGGGTCAGATCCCAGACCCACAGGCTATTCAGGGCTATGACCTTCTTTCACATGGTGCTAAGTTCAAGCTGTGACCTCCAAGGCAAGTTAACACCAATAAGCACCTACTGTATGCCCAGCCTAAGTGGTCTCTGGAGACTATGTGCTTTGACTCTGATACACATTCTATTTTTTTTAAAGATTTATTTATTTATTTTATGTAAATGAGTACACTGTCACAGTCTTCAGACATACCAGAAGAGAGCATTGGATCCCATTACGGAGGTTGTGAGCCACCATGTGGTTGCTGGGAATTGAACTCGGGACTTCTGGAAGAGCGATCAGTGCTCTTATCCACTGAGCCATCTCTCCAGCCCTCTGGTACACACTCTAAATGGTGTGTGACAGCAGCTGTCAGACTGAAGTGGCTGCTCCTGCAGTAGCAGCTTTCTCTGGTGGTCAGGCCTGAGGAAGAGCCTAGGGTTGGGGTTGATGCTGCCCAACCCAGCCTCTATCCATTACCTACTATCTGTTCACCCCCATGTCTTCTAGGGAGACAAGAGTAACTCAGGTAGCCCATCCACTCCACCCCTCAGATCTGGCCCACAGAAGCTGTGAGCTACATCCTTGAGCCAACCACCAACCCCAACCTGGCAGCCCTGGACTAAAGTGGGAACAACAGAGGCCAGAAGGTCAAAGTGGCCTTGCTGCTCCTGGGTTGTTGTGTAGCCACCCTCCCTAGCTCCATCCTTAGAGCAGATCAACCAGTTTCCCATGAGCTCCAAGGACCCCCACCTCAGGTCAGCATTAGTCATAGCAACCAGTTTAGATGGGGCCCTGTGTCAACATCACCACCATTCAGGGGTGCTCATTGAAGAGGAAACAGACTCAGGAATGTGCCAAAATTCCTAGGGCCTAGAGAGTGGCGTGGGAAGGGCTACTGGTCAGGTTCAACCCCTCTGTCCAGGGACAGTGGCCATGGACCTGCAGAACACAGATTGCCGGCCCTCCCAGGGTGGCAGTGGCGGGGGCGGCAGCAAGCTGACTCTGCCCACCGAGAATGGCTCCAGTAGTCGGCGCCCCAGCATCGCACCCGTTCTGGAGCTGGCAGACAGCTCAGCCCTGTTGCCCTGCGACCTGCTGAGTGACCAGTCAGAGGATGAGGTGACGCCCTCAGACGACGAGGGGCTCTCTGTGGTTGAGTGAGTGCTGAGTGGTGCTTCCTCAGTGGGAGGGAGAGGTCCTCAGTGTGTGTAGACGCCATCTATGGTAATCCCAAATGGGGTCTTTGGGGTAGGGCCCGGACACACAGGGAAGCAGAGCGAGGTCCTCTACCTCAGCCCAAGCCTAGTCCTGGGAAACACTTGGGAGCATTCTGACAGGGGTATGCTAAGCTGGAGTCATAGACAATGGGGCTAACAGACCCCACACAGTGGCATGAATCAGCAAGGTGGGTGGTAGAGCAGCCCCATACCTGCTCAGCACTGGGCTATCTGCTCTTAGTCACTCCACAAATCAAGTTGGTGTAGAGCTAGGCACTGACCCGCAGACATTCCTGAGCTCACTTTCCAGCTGGTCAGCTCCTCTTGGTATTGTGGGTGTGGCCCATCTCATTTCAGGTGGATGTTCTTGGGGCAGGGTCTGTAGAGATCACCAGCAGACGATTTAGCAAGACTTTGTCTAGAACCAGAGACTGCAAGCCTACTCCAAGTTAGCCATCCTGGCTGGGGGGTGGGGTATGAGGTCAAATGTTCCTGTCTGAGACCAAGAGGGACTTCAGGAAGTCCTCAGCAGTTTAGCTACCTTGACCTCAGTCAGGGCATCCTCCTGTTGGGATCCTCTCTAAGGTTGAGGGGTCATTTATAGGGGTCCTAGATCCTGCAAGCAGAAAGTACTGGGTCCCTATGTCTGTGTGTCCCTTAGGCCACGAAGAAACAGAGCTAGAGGATTGTGGCCCTGGCTCAATGTTAAAGCATGCATGGTGTGTACTGGGTCCTGCAGGTGTTGAGGAGGAAAAGTAGCCTTCTGAGAGGCTAGCTCATTGGAAGCACAGGCCTGGGAACCTGTCTGTCACATGGGGGTGCCATGGGCATCACTAAGGAGACTAATGATTACAACAGCCCTGGTGTTCTCAGCTTCCAGGCTTCAGAGAGAGAGAGAAGGAAAGGCAGGGAGGGAAGAAGAGAGGGAGAATATATATGTATGTATATGTGTAGATGTGTAGTGGTGGGTATTGCTTGTGTATGCCTGTTTGTATGCACATACATGTGTGCCAGTGTGTTGTGTGTTCATGCATGCATGTGTGCACACGTGTGTCTGTTCCTGTCTTTTCTTCCATATGTATGTGTGTAAATGTCTTCACTGAGTAGATTTTGTGTGGAATTTTTCTCAAGGGTTACAAGGCTCCCTTCCTGTCCCCATCTGAGTAGCTGAGGGCTGACTGTTAGGAGACGTCCTGGTGGGCAGCAACATTCCCAGCCCAGCTTGGGTCCTATGGACGGAGCAGCAACAAGTAGCCCCTCTGCACCTCTGCCTGAGCCAATCTAGGGCCAATGGACCTGTCCCAGCCCTGGCCTAAGAAGCAGGGACAGGTCCCTGAGGTGTTACCTCATGTGGCTGTCCCAGGCAGATGTACAAATCAAGAGTTGGGGGATAGTGAGCCATCTCTGCTAGTACCAGGCCACCTTGTGATTCTCCAGGTGAAGGGCAGCTTTGAAGTGGCCAGGCTACCATGCCATCATGTCATGCTGTGGTCTCTGTCTTCATCCAGGTACGTGAAGGGCTACCCCCCCAACTCACCCTACATTGGCAGCTCCCCAACTTTATGCCACCTCCTTCCTGTAAAAGCCCCCTTCTGCTGCCTGCGGCTGGACAAGGTAAGGCCATTCAGCTGTGACCATCTGACATCCCACTTTGGTGACATTATATTTTGGTTGTGCTACAAAATGGTGCAGGAGTAGACCCCTCTCTGCCTTACCCTGCCTGCCTGCTCTCTGCCTCCCTGCTCTGACCTCACAGCAGCCTTTTCTGAAGAGGCTGAAAGCAGATTAGGACCATCGTGTCCCTCACCCAAACACATCCTGTGTGCTTCCAGATGGTGAGGACCATCTCCTCCTCATATAACCCCACTGCCAGAGTCAGGCAGAGGCAGAGTCTGCCAAGGCTCCAGGGTCCTTGGCATCCTTTAAGGCAGCACATGCCTGTCATTCCCCGCTTCTGCCTTCCTTGGGACCCCTTGTTGACCTTTGAAGACCTTGGAGTCTATGGCTGGTGGGACAGGACTCAATCCATGATAGAACCCAGCTCATGCATCTGGGCTAAGCACACTGGAACAGGGTGGGGCTCAGTGGACCACATCTCTGGCCATGCTGCCCCCTGTGAAGGTGACTGTCTCTCTACGGTTCAGTGACTGCAGACATAAGGGCAGGATAGCTGCTGACCTGCCTGACTCTAATCACTATCGTGGTTCTAGGCCCCTCCAGTAGTTCTTAGTGTGCTACCAAGAGGAAAGTGTGTGCATTCACATGGTGGAGGCACATGGCCTCTTGTTTGCTTTGGGCCCATACTCTATTTCATATTGTTTGGAGATCTGAACCTTTTGATGCCTGCCAGCCTCTCTCACTTCCTCCCTGTACAATGCCAAGCCACAGACTAGGATCAGGCCCCGCCGACTGCGGTCTGACTCCTTTCGGGGAAAGGGGCCTTAGGAAACAGACTCATCTGCTGCCTGTGGCCTTGCATCTGGGCTGTGGTGAGCAGAGCTAGGAAATGCATGTTTGTGAACACACATATACACACATGCATACTCACCTGTGCACACATGACTTGGCCCTCTGGATTTCTGTAGCTGAATGCTGCATTGGCGGGCTATTGACTTTAGTGTCCGCCAGCAGGTTGAGCTCTGGTGGCTGGTGGCCCCATATCTCCCCAGGGCTCCCATGTGCTACATGTGTCCCTGCTGTTGTTGGCCCACTGACTTCTCCAACAGCCAGGGTAGTGCCCAGCCTGGGTTCCCCTACATCACCAGGGCTGCAAACACAACAGCTACGAGGATGCCAAGGCCTATGGGTTCAAGAACAAGCTGATTATTGTCTCTGCTGAGACAGCAGGCAACGGGCTCTACAACTTCATTGTGCCTCTGCGCGCCTACTACCGGTCCCGCCGGGAGCTCAACCCCATCGTGTTGCTGCTTGACAACAAGTGAGGCAGGGTGCAGTCCTCATGATGCCTTGTGTGTGTGTGTGTGTGTGTGTGTGTGTGCGCGCGCGCACGCGCCCAATGTCCAATCTTGGCTATCTAGCCTCAACAAGCCCAAGGCCTAGGTTTCCTGAGCTGAAAAATGGCAGATCCTTTGACCTTAACCCCCTTCAGTCCCATGTTTTTGGGGCCTCAACACTGTGGTGAGGATAAGCCATAAAACAGATGGCACCTCCAGGCCCCGCTGTCCCCACAGGCCTGACCACCACTTCCTGGAGGCTATCTGCTGTTTCCCCATGGTCTACTACATGGAAGGATCCGTGGACAAGTAAGCTGAGAACAGCATGGCCACGACGCCTCCTGTCCCTCTCTGCCACCTCCCCCAGACTGCCTCAAATGGGCAGTTGGTCCCAATCCAGGTGAAGGGGTGCTGGAGGGATTGGGGCTGATCCTGTGACCATATTGCTTGCCCTGTGCAGCCTGGACAGCTTGCTGCAGTGTGGCATCATCTATGCTGACAACCTGGTAGTGGTGGACAAGGAAAGCACCATGAGTGCTGAAGAGGACTATATGGCAGATGCCAAGACCATTGTCAACGTGCAGACCATGTTCCGGTGAGCACCCAAACCGTGGAAACCAGGCCACATGGTGTGGACCAGAGAGCCCACTAGAGTCCTCATCCCTGACTGTGGTTCCTACAAGAGACCCTACAGCTATGATCATGGGTTTCCCTAGGGTTCAAAGACCTCACCATAGGACTCACAGGAGACTACTTCTATGACTATGGGACCCACCACAGATCCCACAGGCTTGACCCCGAGATCTATCAGAGACCAACCCCATAGCTGTAACAATGGGACCCACAAGGGGCCACCCAGTTATGACCACAGACTCCACAGCTCTGGGAGTCATGGAGGCCCTCAGCCCTGAGTGGATGACAACTCCCACAATAATCCCCCCTCAGGCTCTTCCCCAGTCTCAGCATCACCACGGAGCTCACACACCCTTCCAACATGCGGTTCATGCAGTTCCGTGCCAAGGACAGCTACTCTCTGGCTCTTTCCAAACTTGAAAAGGTAAGGGGGCTCCTCCTGGCAGGCCATCCCTCACTGAAGAGCCCAGAGAGAACAGGACAAAGAGGAAGGGGCGGGGCTGTGGGAGCATTGGCTACTGGCTACTGTCCTGTAGAAGCTGAGGAGACAGGCTCAGCTGATGGTGCTCTCTGTGGTGCTTCCCCCCTCCCCCAAGCACCTGCAGATCAGTGGTAATCAGCCAGGAACTGCTATCAGATACCTACAGCCCACCACCAGGTACCAGACACTGCCTCTCTACTCTACACTAGGAATAGGAGAGACATGCGTTGATCACACAGCAGGTGGGACAACAGTGGCAGAGCTGTTGCACTTGACACTGGAGTTCTGTGGGAGGTATCAGGTCCCATGGAAGGTATCACATCCACTGGGCCAGATGTGGAACTCAGGGGCAAAGGGACTCCGCAAGGTATTATAGACACACCAAGGACCCAGGAACCCATGAGGAATATGGGGCTTCAGGGGTATGGAGACAGGTCACTGTCTGTGTTGCTCTGTGTATGGTGACTTGGCCCTTCCTGCTATCCACACAAGGGATGGCCAGGTACTGGGGTAAGGACAGTGGAAGCCATGTATTAGGAGGAGGAAGTCATGGCTGCCAATGCTTGTTGTTCTGTATGAGTCCCAAGTTCAGCCTTGGCCAGTGTGCTGGTGGAGAGCTACCAGGGACCAGCATGGCTGACTGAGGAAGACCCAGGAGTTGTCTGGGACAGTGTGTGTGAGGCCCTGAGTTCCAAATACAGGATGTATTGTGTAGGTCCTGGTCGTACTCTCAGAGCCCCAAACTCTCCCTAGACTCTGGCCCTGAGAGTATAAGGGAATGCAGCTGGATATTCAAGCCTGCTGGCCAGAAGTCTATTGGTGTATGCACAGATGCACATCCATGTTTACATTATACATACCATACACATACAGCACATGTGTATGTATATATATATATAT
>NW_022196897.1:13529725-13537240 GCF_008632895.1 Mastomys coucha
TATATATATATATATATACCATGCACACATGCTCATATACCACTTATGCACACAAAATGCATTATGGACATACCACACAGACATGTACATACATATGCATACTCATATCCTATGAAAACACATCTTTACTCTAATGGCCACCCACAATCCTTTGTGCCATCTGAGGACCCCTCCCTTACAGCAAGAACGTGAGAATGGCTCCAACCTGGCCTTCATGTTCCGCCTACCATTTGCTGCTGGCCGAGTGTTTAGTATCAGCATGTTGGATACGCTGCTCTACCAGGTCAGCTGGAATGGGGAGAAAGGTGGGCAGGGTCCCATAATCCCTTGGACCAGAGTCAGTCCACAGCTGACCTATGGCTGACTTCTGGTCCCACAGCTCTGAACAGGTCTCCCCAGGTCCCCCCGACCTGCTCCTGCTGAAGCAGCAGGTCTCACTGCCCTCAGGGATACCCTGGTACCAGTGTGGGGGTTGGGGGTCCTGGTCCTTGTTGGACCTCATGTGCTGGGATGGCAGGCAGGTGGCTTCTGAGTGTGGAGGCTGGAGCATCTGCCTCACGTGGCCCCGCTGCCCCACAGTCCTTCGTGAAGGACTACATGATCACCATCACCAGGCTGCTGTTGGGCCTTGACACTACACCAGGCTCCGGCTACCTCTGTGCTGTAAGTGCAGGGGCAGGTGTGTGGTGCCCTACGACACAGCCACCCTCCGTGGCTCACTGCAGCCCTGGGGCTGTGGGTGCTGTTGCCATTCCCCTCAGCTCAGGGCTTCCCACTCGTTGCAGATGAAGATAACAGAGGATGACCTGTGGATCCGTACTTACGGCCGCCTCTTCCAGAAACTCTGCTCCTCCAGCGCCGAGATCCCCATCGGCATCTACAGGACCGAGTGCCATGTCTTCTCCTCTGAGGTACATGCCCAGTGCCTAGGAGCTGGGTATGGCCGGCGTTTGCCATGGCCTCCTTCTAGCCAGGTTCCGTGTCTAAAGCATGTGAGGGCAGCTGCCACTATGGGAAGAATGGTGACCTTGGGAAGCACCCCAAAGCTCCGGGGGAACTGGGCATGGTGTTGGGGGAGGTCTACCTGACGTGGACAGCATGCCACCCACCGTCCTGCCTCCTGCATGTTCTGTATGGACTTGGAGAGGCTAAGGTACACTGGGGAAGGCCAGACACACCCCCGGGTCCCACACAGCCCTTGATTTCCTTTACAGCCCCATGACCTCAGAGCCCAGGTGAGCACCCCGGACCCCATGTGGAGTTTCTGCTTCACCTTTGCTTCGTGGAGTTCTTCCGTACCTTGATCAGGCCCCTGGGAAGCAGGCGGGAAATGAAAATGTGTTGGCCACTGGGCAGGGTTGGGGGTGTTTAGTAGTTACCATCCTCCCATACAGTGTGGAGCTAAGGCAGAAACAGATCACCCAGTGTGATCACCCAGATCAGCCCATCATCTGTACCCCTGACCCCAGCCCAGCTCCGTGTACATTAGCAGGTGGCAGGTGCCTGTATGGTCTGACCTGACCCCCACACCCTCATTATCCTTCCCAGACTCCACAAGTTACTGCCTGATGAGTCCCCATATTTTCCCCAGTACTTCACACACCCACTTAATCAGGCACAGCCTACCATACCCTATCTCTGTTTGATGACTCCCAAGGATGTGTTTGGCAGTGACACCTGCCCCATCTGCATATAGGTAAACTGTGGTATAGACAAGCACCCCTAGGATAAGGTCAGGATATGCTGGGGTAGAGGGACCAGGCCAACCCTAGACACATGGCCCAAAGAGGCTAAGGATCCTCCCTCAGCCCCAGGGAAATGGGGACAGGCTGGCTCCGACCTGGGCCAGACTTTGAGCAGGGTCAGGAGGCCAGCAGACTGGGATACAGATGGGAAAATAGAACCCCACAGTTCTTCTGGCCTGGAGAAGGCTGGAGTTCACACTGTGGGTCCAGGGCCCATCTCCTCTCCTGGCACCTCATGCCACAGGGGGGGCCCAGCCATAGCCCTCCTGCCTGCCCAGTCTCAGATCTCTGTGAACATGGAGGACTGCGAGGACACTCGGGAGGCCAAGGGGCCCTGGGGCACACGGGCTGCATCTGGCAGTGGCAGCACCCATGGCCGTCACGGGGGCAGTGCTGACCCAGTGGAGCACCCACTTCTGCGCCGCAAGAGCCTGCAGTGGGCCCGCAAGCTGAGTCGCAAGAGCAACAAGCAGGCAGGGAAGGCACCCATGGCCACAGACTGGATCACCCAGCAGCGGCTCAGCCTGTACCGGCGCTCAGAGCGCCAGGAGCTCTCGGAGCTGGTCAAGAACCGGATGAAGCACCTGGGACTACCCACCACTGGCTATGGTAAGGGCAGGCAACAAGGTAGGGCTGGTAGGACCACGGCAGATCAGCTAATGGCAGCTCATATCTGCCTGACCCCTACAGCTGGGATGGCCCCAGCTACCATGGTCTGCCTCCCTGGGCCTGCTCAGCAAAGGGCAGAGGGGCGTCTGCACCCACATCATGGAGAAGGTTCAGAGTGACCCACAAACTGATTCATCTCTACCACTCTGGGGCCTCCGTTTCCCCACCATAAAGTAAGGGATTGGACTTAGAAAAAGAGTAGTGCGCCAAGCCAGCTCCCCCAAGCTCATCCATCACCTTCAACTGGGATACAAATCCAGTCCCATCCCATAAGAGACATAAGAGGCAGGGAGTTGGCATGGCCACAGCACTTCCCCTCCCTGGTCATCCCTGCCATAGGGACAAGAACGGCCTGCACATTTCTCCATCCATCCATCCCATGTCCCTCCCAAGGCGGTCATCACAGCTCTGTTGCTCTAGAATCAGTCCTAGGGGAACATCGGTGCAAACAGATTTTTGTAACTCCCTTCTCTCTGTACCATTTTGGGGTAACACCTATGTGACTTCCTCTAGAGATGTTATCACTTGATGAGGTCAGAGGGGCCCAGGATCTCTATTCTGGCCTGTGCCCTCTCCCCACTCTTTCAGCATCTCAGTACTCAGCTGTTGCCAAGGCCCACCCTGCATGCTGACGTCCATCATCACCCTAGAGACTCCTTGAAGTAGGAGGAACTGCCCAGGGGTCACTGGGGCTGGGCCATGCATAGGGCATGGGCAGTACATATTGGTCATTTCTGGGCTTGTTCACAAGGCAGTGGTAGACTTGGAGAAAGGCCTAGGGAAGACTGAGATCAAAGTTTTGAGGCCACCATGTGTACAGTGTGGAGAGTGTCCCTACAATGCCCTAGACCTAGTGACCTCCTCAGTACTCCTGCCTGGGTAACCTGCTGTTCCAGGAAACTAATCACCAAGGCTAAGGGGATTCCAGCATTCACGAGTCTTTGCAAGTACTAGCAGATGCAAAGTGGAGCCCATGTGTTACCCTTTAGCCTCTGCAACCCAGCTCCTGCCAAAGCTTGCCAGATAAAGCCCAGATTCCCTTTGGCAACTGACTTGCTTCTGAGGCCACTAGTGCTGGCCACCATTCTCCCAGCGTGGACGGTGTCTGCGTGCAGCTGGCCACTGTCCCCCACCCATTCTGCTGTGCCAGCGTGCCCACCCTGCCACTGCTTGCTGACCTGTCTCTCTCTCTGTTTCTGTCTGTGCCTCTCCTATGTGTTCCATAGAGGACGTAGCAAATTTAACAGCCAGTGATGTGATGAATCGGGTAAACCTGGGATATTTGCAAGGTAATTCTGCTCCAGTGAATACCGGCTACCACACAGGGGATGTGCCAACCCTTTGCCACCTTGACTGGGCCAGGCAGTGACCAGAAGAGAGGGCTTCTGTGTGTCCACAGTGGGTTCTCAGACCTTCAGCCTTCCTCCTTGGTTTCTTCTAGCTGAGGGCTGTGGGAGCCCAGATGAATGGAACCCACCCTGGTCCCAGGCCTTAACTCAAAATACTTCACCCAGTTCTGTTAAGATGTGCCATGCCACTTAGCTTTGCCCTGACTAGGCAGCAGGTCATCCTAACAACAGCTGGTTTCTTTGGCTAGTCCCAAGAGATGCCCAAAGTCCCTGTGTGTCTCAGTGGGTAGGCATGAGAATGGAACTTAGGGTTGGCATTCTGTGCCAAGGCATAGACAGACTTGGATTACTCAAGCCGGTAGACTTGGGGCTTCAAGAGAAGTCTCTGCTTGAGACAGAGATCTACTTACTTCTCATCTGGGTGCTTAGTGGTACTGAGTACCTCTTCTAAGGAGCTGTCCCTCCCTGAGGCTCAGAGCATAGGCTAACACTGCCTTTCGGTGCCTCCCTCAACATACATTGTCATGGAGCTTTAGGGGTATCTGAGCTCAGTTAAGCTGGGTCCTTATTTGCAAAGATGGCTGTGGGCAGCCACAGAAGCGAAGTGTTGGCATCTCCTGAGCTTGTGGTTTTTCTCATCCTGCCACCCATAATAGCATTCATGGAAGCTGGGCCCTCTGTTGGCCACTTGGGGTTCTGATCTAGGGCTGGTGACTTCCATGAACCAAGCGTATCCTGCACTCAGCTACATCTGATTCCAGTGTGGCTGCTAGGCAAAGGTGGGCAGGCAAGGGCTTGGGCAGCTCCTACAGGGTTACAAGATGCTCTTGGGTGTACAGTGAGCATCACCTGGAGAAAATACACTGGGACTCAGCAACGGGAACTCACAGTACCCTACGGGCATCATGGAATGGCATCAGGATGTCTGGCCAGAATGTCACACCGTGCTCAGAAAAGGGCAACACCAGGGTGGGGTTGGGGCCAGGGGCATAGCCCCTGGAGTTACTCTACTTCTGAGATGAGCAAGCTGAGAATCAGGTTGTTACCCTCTAGCTACATGAGGAAATGGATGTAGAGGCCCAGGACCTGAATCTAGGGAGTACTTGGCTGGGGGAAGTAGGAGGAGGTGAGGGGATGAAACTGTTGCAGAGGCATGACCTGTTGGGAGTTTCATTCTAGAAGTGCATTCAAGCCAGGTCTTGCCTCCACCCCTACCCCTGTGCATGCTGTCCATCTTTACCAAGCACAGGGGCTGCTGAGGCTGTCTCAGGGCAGTTAGCTTGCCTTTCCCGGCCAAGCAGTTGGAGTCAGTACCACAAGACTGACCACAGCCCCTCCTTGCACTACAGCTGGAATTTGGCATGGCCCCCCAACTCAACACTGAGCCAGGCCTAGTCCCACCCTGGGCTTTGCTAGTCTCAGACATTTTAAAATCTGAGCCTGGCTGGAGGAGAATCGTGGTCCAGGGCCCAGCCCTGAGGAGGGAAGATCCAGCAGCTTCTTCTCACAGCCAGGGCTTCTAGCCCTACTTTCGAGATGATTGTATGTTGGTCCTGACAGACACAAATCAGTGCTGTGGTCTGGAATGTTGTGCTCACACCTAAATATTCTTGCTTCTGCACAAACCCTGCTGTCCCTGCATTACCCATGCCACTGCATGAGGGACTGGGTCCCAGAATCACACACCTCCCACTTGGCTCCCAGCATGAGTCATACCATGGGGATCTTGACTGTAGGATTTGGGGGGAAAGTAAAAACTGATGTTCATGGGACAGAACAGCCTTCATATATGGAGGACAGGCCACCAGGCCTTCCCTACCCTGCAATAGTAGACAGAGGTGTTGGCTCCATTTCAACTACCCCAGGTACAGACTGTTTGAGGTGCCCTGCCCCCATTTCTCAGAAGCATTTTGTACCATATTCCTTCATCCTAGAGCTACAGTTCTGAGAGGTGAGACATGCTCCTCCCTGGCTCAGTTGGCTACTTGGCATATTCTTCATTTTCATAGAAGGGCCAGTCTCTTTCTTAAGGCTATGTCCAGCATGACCAAAGGATAGAGAGAAATGGAAGGGGCCAGGTAGAGGATGCTCTGTCTCAGGTCACCTTCATTTTGTATGTCCATTGAGCCCAGAAATACCTTTAAATATGAAGTAGGTAAACTGAGGTCAGTAAGCTGAGGGCCATCCCAAGGACTGTGTGTGACCATGGTGCCTTGCTGGCCAAGCACAGGCTGCTTCTCCAGACTGTCCACGTTCCCATGGGTCATAGTCCATGGTCATCCTGGGGCTAGGAGCAGCAGCAGAGCCACAAGCAGGAGGGAATGACCCTGCTCTCTGATCACTGAACCCAAAGTATAGGGAGTAGAGGTTGCCTTCTCAGTCCCCAGGGATGGGGGCTCCTGCAGAGCACTTCAGGGAAGGTGATAAGGAGGCCTGAGCAGCTTATGTATGTATGTAGGTGTGGGGTAGATGGAGTGTGTATGTGTGTGTGTGTGCGCGTGCAAGTGAGAGAGAGAGAGAGAGAGAGAGAGAGAGAGAGAGAGAGAGAGATGGCTGTGCATGTGGGTATTATAGACATGTGGGTGTATCATATGTTTAGGTGACCAGTAGTGTTTATGGGTACACACGTATATGTGCAGGTGCATGTATATAGGGTATGCACAGGCCCTTATATATAGGTGTACACAGGTGTGTTTCAGTGTACTCAGTTATATACACAGGTGAAGACATGCATGGTTATGCACAAGTGTACTCAGATGTTGTGCAGGTATGTGTGCATGTGGGCATATGCACCTGCCCATACAGATCTGTAGGAAGCAGGCATGTACAGGTGTGCTCAGTAACTCTACTCTGGCCCCACACCCTGGTGAGATGTCATCTGAGGTTGGCTCATAGCTGAGCAAGCTGCACGGGCAAGTGGGAGCCAGTGCTCTGCCCTTCCTATGGCTGAGCCCTGCTGAGTGCAGCAGGGGCTGAGGATGGGTGTCACAATCTGTCGGTGACCAGAAAGGAGGGACAGCTAGCTAGCTCCCCTGGCTCCCTGGGGCATACCGAGCTGTGCTGGGCGGGGCTGTGGTGACACCTAGGCTATGTCCTTTGCAGACGAGATGAATGATCATCACCAGAACACCCTTTCCTATGTACTCATCAACCCCCCGCCAGACACAAGACTGGAGCCCAATGATATTGTGTGAGTACAAAGCGCTGGCCATCCCAGCATTCAGGCATGGGGAGGGGGCCAGGAATCACACCTGGCATGGGGCTGGTGTGGCTGTCTACCTGGCTTGCCATTCCAGGGCCTTCCTTGGTGTCTTCTGCAGGTACCTCATCCGTTCCGACCCCCTGGCCCATGTGACCAGCAGCTCCCAGAGTCGGAAAAGCAGCTGCAGCAACAAACTCTCATCCTGTAATCCTGAGACCCGGGATGAGACCCAGCTCTGAGCCCCATGCTGGGGTGGACAGGAGGACGCAGAATAGGTGGACATTGTCATAGGCTGGCCTGGCCCAAGCAGGCTGCAGTATGACTTTATACAGTGGCTCTAAGACTTGCCCCCGGAAAGGAAGTCCTCCTCTCAGTGGGGCCATGAGACCACTGGACTGCCCTGGAAACTGGCATGAGGCATTTTTTTTAACCCATTTTTACAAATCTGAATGATTTGCATCTCTTTACATAGCTGTACCACAGCTCATGATTGGGGTCTGGCTAATGTGTGAGGCAAGCAGACAGAACAGGGACGACACTATCCTGGATC
>NW_022196897.1:13537439-13569358 GCF_008632895.1 Mastomys coucha
CCCCGTCTTGCATGGCTTCACTCAGCAATTTCTGAAGGGGTGCTGGGGTGCATGGGAGAAGGAATGACCTGGAACTGGAGTTCCGTAGGGGACTGAAGAGTCCTTCTGCATGGTAGCCAGCTGTGTTCTCTAGCCATTCAACATGCTGTTCTGATCAGAGCTTCTGCATGGTTCTGGGACTACACCAGGGCCTATGGGTTGCCTCTCCCCAGAACCAGGCAAGGGGGCAACCAGTAAAGGTGTCATGCCCTTTAAGAAGAGAAAAACAGAGGGGCTTAGAAACACCTACTCAGGAGTCCCCACCCTGAGCCTGAGCTCTGCAGCCCCCTGCATGGGGGAGGAGGACCACAGTGGATCCTCCAGAAGTCTAGAGGCTGTGGATGGAAGTCAGATGTTATTTCTAGCTCTCACACTTGAGCTTCCCTAGCCATGGCCTTTGGGAACACAGAACTGGCAGATGACGTGTCTCCATGGACCATTTCACACTCAGTCTTGTCTCTAAACTCCTGATCTAAGAAGCACAATTAGCTCTGGGCCCTGGTCATGCCTCAGGTCTCCAGGGACTGCGCCAGGCAGCTGATTTCATTCTTGTTTATGGTTTGTATGATCAGAACTGGAACCTTCTATTAAAATGGATACATCCTACAGGCATGCATGGAACAAGGCAGGCCATCTGGAACAGTGGGTGTGGAGACAGTGGAGGCTCACCTGTTTTAGGGTTAGAATTGCCTCATGTATTCCTCACCCCAAACTTCATAGACTAGCTCCCAACCTCTGGCATGGCCAGCAGGGCCTTCCCAAAACATTAATAAAATCCCCTGTGGCTGCGGGTGGCTGGGCCTAGGCAGCTGCCCCAGGGTGTGTGGGGATGTAATGCCCAGAGGACCCCTTGGCAAGCTTTCCATCAGGGGCAAGCATGTCCCAGAGATAGGTACAACTCATCTGAGGCCCTAACCCCTGGAAATCCACCCTCACCCCACACTTGGGAGGAAGGTGCCCCTGATGTGACTATGTGAACTTCCCCCTTTAGGGTGCTTTTTGAGTGTCCTGAAAGGTTGGGGTGAAGGGATGGACCAAAGGGCCCACACTTTCTCAGCCAGAGCAGATGGAAGCTCAGGTGAGCAGGTGATAAGGGTCAAGGCAGTTGCTGTAGCTTGCCTGAGAGTACTTGCACCTAAGTCTCCCCTTCCCATAATCTGCCTGCAAATCCAGCCTTCCTACTGCCACTCCGTGCCTGTTGGAACCTTCTTGCTCACAAAGTATGCATGAGTCCTGGTGAGGTGTGATGGGACAGAGGTGGCTGTAAGGACTCAGGGAAGAAGTTCTGGGGCTTGGGTAGAGAAGCAGGTGGTTTACACAGGACTTGGGTGGCCAGGACTTATCTAGGCTAGGGTCTGTCAGCAGCCATCACTATGGAGCAGGAGGGGTATGAGTCACTCATGTTCTATCTCCCTGCTCAGCCACCTGCCTGGCTGCTGAGCCCAGAAAAACAGGAAAGCTGGTCTTCATCTAGATGGGACTAAATAGCCTTCAAGTCCATGCTGGAAGAACTGCCACTTCTGAGGCACCTTGGGGAAAGCCACCTGTCCTGTATTTGGTTCAGGATGTTTACTCTCGTGTTCATCTGCCCACATGGAAACACATTCTCAATCTCAACAGTGTGGGGAGGGCGCTCCTCCCACAGGTATAGGCAGATACTTCCAGCCCAGCCTTTGCTAGCTTTTAAAGATGCCCAGCCCTGGGACTGGCACTTGGGCCAGGAGGATTTGTGTGCTGAGATATCAGTCACCAGATCAATAAAAGCCACCTGCTCACCTGGAACTCTCCATAGCTTCCATTGCCTTCATCTCCAGGCCTGGAAGACTGTCTTTTGCAGTATCCCTGTCTCCCACTCTCTTTGGACACCACCGATTCTCCCAGCCCTGGTCTTAAGGGCTCTCATGAGATACTCATTCCCAATGGACAGGGTCTGTCCCAGCCCAGGAAGTGGCAGAATTTACACAACAGAATGTTCAAGGTATACAAAATTAGCAAGAAGCCTTTTATTTATTTATTTATTTATTTATTTATTTATTGTTCCTAACTACTTGGAATTGTAGCTCAAAATAGTGTCTTGGGTGCTGTAGCCTGTGCTAAGTGAAACACTGACAGCCGTGTTGTGAGGGGCAGCTGGGCCTGGGAGCAGTTCTGCTGTGGGGGCTGGGAGCCTGGGAAGTATGTGCTTGCTGCAGGTTCTAGGCAACTTGTATTTACAGATGGGCAGTGACAGACAGATATAGGGATATCTAAGCGTAAGTGCTCAGTGCAGAAAACCAGGAAGGGCAGAGACAGAGACCAAGGCAAGGGCTAAAACACTTGCATACAGAAGTAACACCAATCCAGCTACACATCTGCCACACCACCTGAGTCCCTCTCACTCCACCACCACATGTACCCCATGCTCCAAGGCATCTCTCTGTGGGTGGTCAGAGACAGACTCCCGAGAGGATATGACTGGTCTGCACTTGGCAGAACGCCCAGGCTGTGCCTAGCCCACCATGCTCTTACCCTGCCATTCTGACCCCTCATCTTAGGCCCCAGAGTCACACCACAATGCCCTCAAAAGGACCTTTCACAGTTTTCCCTGCTAGGAAGACAGTGTAGACTACAAAGAGGAATCACACTTGAGTGACAAGGACAGTGCTGCTGTGGGAAGCTAACAGTTAGATACTACCTGACTTACTTCAGTTTACTGTCTTCCCTTCTAAGAGGCACGTTCCTTGAGAATGGGGTTCTGGGTGTCTAATGCTCACTGCACACAAACATGCCTTTGGCATCAATAAAAGTTTTGGGTATATTAATTATTTTTTATTCTCTCATATATTATACCCCTACCGCAGTTTTCCCTCCCCAACTCCTCCCAGTCCCCACCACCACCACCTCCCCTCCCCCCTAGATCAACTCTTCTCATTTCCCTTTAGAAGATAAAATTAAATAAACAAACAAAAGAAAGTCTCCCAGGGATATCTACTGAACATGGCCTAACAAGATACAATAAGACTTGACATAAACTCTCACATCATGGGTGGATGGGACAACCCAGTAGGAGGAAAAGGGTCCCCAGCACAGGCAAAGGTACACAACCATAAGGTATATGCAGAGGACCTAGCTTAAAACCATACAGGATTCGTGTCTTGTTACTTCGGTTCCTGTACAAGGGGGCACATGTCTGCCCCATGCCCTGCAGTGTGGTTTCCCAATGCAACTGCAATTCACACAGGGCACCCAATAATCCTTTAGGCTTGAGCTGGGGATAACATCTGCCTATCTAAACAGCCTCAACCCTAGCCCAGAGTCCAGACCCCTAGGGGGAGTCACTGTCCATGTCCAAGGAGCTCTGCATGGGCAACTGAGTATCCTTAACAGGTGCCTGCCAGGGGAGGGCAGTTTGCAAACATAGCAAGCCCCACCCCTATCCTTTGCTCACACCCTTTGCAGCCAGGCACATCCTAGTACTTCCCTGGCCCAGGGCCTGCTCTTCCTCCAAGTGGGAGCATCCAGCTCTGAACATCTTATGCACATCAACAGAGATGTCTAAATAGCTGGCTGTGGTCCAGGAGACAGCAGGCAGTAGGGCTCGTATACTGTCCACTCCCAGCCTCTGCTGAAGTACAATGTTCACTAACTCGGATGCAAAACAGGGCACGGCCTTGTCTTTTGCATGGCTTGAGGAACTCCTCCCTCACTGACCCAGGTATACGCATAGACTGTAGGGCAGGTGGGTGGGTACTCCCATCACCAGGGAAACTGAAGCACAGGCTCACTGTTAAGAGCTCAGAGCAGCAAGGTCCAAACCTGGACTTCTTAGAACTTCCATCATCTCACCAGGTTAGACTGCTGGGACAGTACCTTTAGCAGTACCTTTGGGTGGTACCTACACCAACTGTCCATTTTGAGATCCCAAGGAAGCCACAAAGGGCAAACAGGCTGGGACAGACCTCACCCCTGCCCCCTCCCCAAAGTAGCACCTCTGGTCCCTGCTCTGCCCACTCTTCTCAGGTGGAGTCCTAGCAACCGAGACAGGCCTGGCCTGGGCACTGGAACCAACAGGATCAGCATATAGCATTGACATAAGCAAATATTGCAGGCTGCATTGCTGACCTGCAGAGGCTGGTCTAGTTCATGCTCAGGGGTCCCTACTTTGGAGGTACTACCCTATCTGTTAAAATTTCACCTGAAAAATTTTACTTTTCCTAAGTCACGTGAGAAGATGGAATCTCAACCACTATGGCACAGTGAGGACACAAACCAAGCCGGTTGTGGTGGCACACATACCTTTGATCCCATGATTCAAGAAGTAGAGGCCAGCCTGGTATACATACCAAAACCAGCCAGAGCTACATTAGTTAGACCCTGTAGAAAAAAAGGGGGGTGGGGAGTATGTGGAGTGGGGGAGGGTTGCCTAAGGATGGCCTTGTAGCTAAGAACTGATGCTCTCCAAGAGGACCCGTTTGGTTCCCAGCACCCACCCAGCAGCTCACAAGCATCTATAACCCAAGTTCCAGGAAACCTGATGCTGATCTGAGGCAGGCACATGCAACAAACACTCATTTACATAAAACAACCAAAAACCCCACAAAAATTCTCGCCATAGCATACACTGGTGGCAGAGCATAGAGAGACAGCCAGAGGTGCTTCACGGCTGCCAGGCTCTGCCTCTGCCCCTCAGCACTTAGGTCCAGTGAGTCCTGTGGCCCTCGTGTCCAGATACTGAGTGAGGACTGTATCCTCCCAGACTGCTTGAACCTAGAGAAGAATCCTGCCTCCTGCTGTCCTCTGTACTAAGTCCACTTCACTTACCTGATCCTGGAGCTCCACCTTACCAGACCAGACCAGCTAGTAACTGGAGCAGTTCGCCCTGCTTCATGATCCTCGTTATATATGTGAACTACTAAAGTACACCGGGCCCATTAGCAACCCAGGCAGCAGTCAGTGTGGACAACCTCTGTGCCCTTGTAGGAACCAACATCCTATCCGTCACCTACTTTGCCCACGACCACTGGGACCTCCCCTCCCCTGTTGCTCCTCCCTGTACACCTCAGTCACACTATGAAGCCCATGCTGGCTGCAAGTTTATGCTTCCCCACTTAAGTGCCCATAGTGCTATATGGCATTGTGTTTCATATCTAACATGTATCACTGTGTTCTTTGGGCAGTTTCTAGTATTTTACTATACAGAAATGGGAGGAAACTCCTGTGAGGTCAGATCTCCCAGTAGAAGCCTGGCAGAGATGACATCTGCCATAGGCAAGTGTGTGCCAATTCCTATGTTGAGGCCCTAAGCCCTAGAACTTTAGAGTAGGATTGGGTTTGCTGGAAGGTTTTAAAAGACAAGGACCATGGAGACAAGAACATGAGTGACCCAGGCCTATCTCACTGGTGATCTTCTAACTGGTCAGGACACAGGTACATAAGGACACAGGGTGGAGACTGTATGAGAGGAGGAACGTGGCCATAGGAGCTAGCCCTGTCACTCCTTATTTCAGGCCTCTAGTGTCCAGGACTGTGCAGGGCACACTGTGCAGTAAGATGGGGGATGAATGCAAGTGCTCCCTCCCAGAAGCCAGGTCGACTCCTGTCAGCAGACTAAATCTGACAGTGTGTAGGTCAGAGCTGGGTCATTTATTCAAGCAAAACACCCAGGAGGAGCAATGGTAAGAAAAGTCACCATCTTCTCAGTGCGATAAAATGCATCCTGTAAAACTCAACCCAATTGTAGCACACTAAGACATGAAACCTACACACAGGAATACCACAACGCAACCAGGAGGATGCCCAGCAGCTCTTCCAGGCACAGCAAGGAGGCAGGAAAGACAAACCAAAGCCTTAATAGGGCTGCAGAGCAAGGAGAAAACATTCCTTTTCACAGAATGTTAACAGTGTTCAAGTGCATCTAAAATTAATAAGAATAAAAGTTGAGTAAGATTGCTCATGGCAAGTTTCACAGAAAAACCCTGTGTTTATAGGCTGCCTGCATCAGTGCTATTAATACAAAACATGAATTATAGGTACAAACTCCACAGTACACTCACAGTGAGCCAAGCTGCAAGTGCAGCCTAGCAGGACCTGCCAGGCTCACCTAGAAGACACAGGCACTGTCCTCTGACAGCCTTCTCAACTCCCCTGCCTGTATGTAACATAACTCTCTCCCCCACGCACCCACCCACAGACCACAGGTCACAGAGCAGCAAGCACTGCTGATGCGGAGAGTGGAGAAGACAGTCTGGTCACTAGAGATCTACCCAACACAAACAGATAGGATGCCTACACTTTCCCTAGCCCAAAGCCAACCCCAGGTGTCTAGCAGGTTGGGAAAAATGAGCCATTCTTGGAGGTTTTGAGGATACTTTAGAATTCTTCATGACCCTACAGCATAGAATTTTTCAAAACTAGTAACAAAAAGTTGATAATGCAGCCCTAGAAATCTTAAAAATTATTTAACACAAAGCATGAAAAGTGAAAAAAGCTAATCAATTTGCAAAAGATAACAAAATAGGCAAAAACTTGTATAGATGGCTTACAAAGCAAAAAGTACAGCCAGCCAATGAAGAGAAAGAAATATGGTCAACTTCATGTGGCCAGAAATGCCCATCAAGAGCTGAGTGGTGGTGGTGGTGGTGGAGACAGAGGCAGGAGGATCTTTTTGAGTTCGAGGCCAGTGTGGTCTACAGAGTGAGTTCCAGGACAGCCAGGGCTACATAGACAAACCCAGTCTCGAAACAAAACAAAATAAACAAACAGTTAAAAGGGGTCAAGGAAACTGGAACTTCACAGGAGGGGAGCCACCTCTCAGCCCTGATGATCACATGACTGAACAAATGACAGCCCATGCTGATCCAAAGCTCGGACCCTCCAGGACTCCCTCCCTGTGAGCCCACTGTGCACCAGCACCTGGCCAGGTAGGCCCTCCTCTGACACCCTCCACTTCTCTCACTAGGAAGCCAGAGGGCAATGGGCCACCCTCTGCTTCTTCGGCAGCCTCCCTCCCCGGGTCTGAGACGTGCCCTCTTTCTGCTATACCATCCAAAAGACTCTGCACAGCAGGCCTCAAGCCTGCCCCTGGCTTACATGCTGGCTGCATTTCCTTCTCAGGTCAGGAAGCCTCATGGAGTAGCCAATCCACACTTACATCCTACCCACACAAGTGCCAACTGAATGCTGGCACACACTGCCTCAGGCTTGCCCACATGGCACTAGGGACACTCCAAAGAATGCCAAGCATCTGGAAGCACTGAGGAAGACAGAGGCAGAAGGGTCAACTTGTACCTACATGCTCTGGCCTGTGCCTATTTAATACCCTCAATAAATGCCATGCTTGCCGGGTGGTGGTGGCACACGCCTTTAGTCCCAGCACTTGGGAGGCAGAGGCAAAGTGGATTTCTGAGTTTGAGGCCAGCCTGGTCTACAAAGTGAGTTCCAGGACAACACAGAGAAACCCTGTCTCGAAAAACCAAAAAAAAAACAACAACAGCAAAAAAAAAAAACCAAAAAAAAAAAAAAAACAGCCATGCTTTAAAGTAAACACATGGGGCTGGCAAGATAGCTAAGAGGTTACTGCTCTTCCAAAGGACCTGAGTTTGGTTCCTAATACTACATCAAGTGGCTCACAACTACCTTCTGGAAACTGGGCCAGTTATTCAATGACTATAGTTGCAATCTAGGGCAAGGAAAGCCATTCCACAGTAGAAGGTTCAGTGTTTGTGGCAGGGCAGTGCCCATGGGAAGCGGTGGGCTTGGATGGCACCAAGACCACCTGGCTCAAGGTGCCTCTCCTTTGCCCCCAGATACCCAAAGGTGGATGTCCTATCTACTTCGGTAGCTCTAGGGAAAATATGCCAGGCGTATGGATAAGTCTGCAGTTGGGGGGTGGGGTGGGGAAAGAGCACAGAGAGCTGTGTGTGAGCTTAGGTAGAGGGCAGACTATCCTGGAAGGGCTCCTCCAGTCCTCAACACACATGTGCCCCCTAGTACTTCTGGGAGCTCTGCAGGAAGGGATTATCTCTATAGAGACATGGGACATGGCAGTCTCAGAGCAGGCCTAGTATCCCAGAGGGAGCCCCAGGCCGATGTCCATACTCACAAACAACAGTAGTAAGGTGACCACTCCGTGACTTCATTGTGCCCAGCATGCCCAGTAGTTGATGCTGCTGAGGACATGCTCTCTGCTCTCCCAGGAGCTGCTGGATGTTAAAACCTATGGCCTTCCTGAACCCAGGTGCAGAGGCAAGTATCTGTTCCCTTGAGTTCAACCACTTTTTAACCACTTTTATTGACTATCTATCACTTACTAACAGGCAAAGGGAGACGTCCTCATACCCGGTAGTTACTACCCAACTCAACATAGACTACCAAAAGTTTAAACAATTCTGGGCAATAGCAAATGCCATCCTCATCTGATGCCAAGCCTAGAACCACAAGTTCCAGAGAGGGGACAGGGTCCACTGTTAACTAGCAGTGGCTACGTCTCCCCAGAGCACTGTTCTTGCCAGGGTCTACTCTCCTGGGACAAGAAACAGGAAACAGGCTGCTTGTGAGCCAAACAAACAGTTGAGGAAACAAACAAAAACAGCTTAACTGTCACTATGAAATAGCAGCACCGAACAAGTCCCCAGCACCACAACTGTTACAAGCTCAAAACTGCAGCTACGTCAGGCAAATGCACTGGTGTGAGTGGATAAAGCCATAACTACTGAACATAATGGAGGAGTAAGATATACAAGGGCAACCCTGGTGATAAAGGTGAGCCCAGCAAACAGCTTGTGAGAATTCACTTAGCACTGCCTGGCTGTCCCATTCCCATTTAGAAAGGTCTACCTTGAACTATAGATCCAGCATAAAGACCAAAAACCAAGTTGTCTTTTGAAACAATAGCTTTATCAGTTCAACTTAAAATAAACATGCAGAAGCCCATGTCTTCAGCTCTAGACTCTGGAGCTTGGCTGCTCCTAAATCCCCACACAACTGCAAGTACAGGGTCACTCTCTCAGGCCACCCAGGGATTCCACCAGTCCACACAATCAAACATGAAAGAACACCCCTCCCTTCCAAACACAAGGGGCCATTCTCCTGCCTATGGCATGAGAGAGTTTCTTTCTCTGTATGCCAGAAAATAAGGCAGGGCCATTTCTAGCCAGGAGGAGACAAACCTGAGGTACCAGAGATCTTGGAATGAGGACAGGCACCCTACTCTCTGAAACTTGTGGTGCACTGAGAAACACCAACCAGGATCTTTGCTCAGGCAGCAGCTTTCAGAACAAGTGTGAAAGATGCTCCCATACTGCTGCTAGGTTTGTACCACCCATCTTAACAATGAAGAATTACTCCACCCTGACTTGAACCATTCATGGGGTGCAGTCTGAGCTCCATGTTCTTCCCATCACGCAGGCATTGCTCTGCTTCCTCCTTATTACTCAGGGAACTAGGGGAAGTAGACAACACTTACAGAGACCCTGGATGGATAAGGACATTCACTGATTGTACTTTCCCAGGCCACAACCCTGGCAAACAGTAGGAGGGATGAAGGAGCCAGGGGAGGAACCTGTCATCCATGCCCAAGTGTCTGCATCACAACCCTTAACACAGGCCTCCCAATGGTGGCACCGAAGATGCTGTGCACACCTCTCACAGGTTTGAGGGCTGACACAGCTTTTGTCACCACAAACCTAGAAAGACCTGGGAGAAATCCCCACTGAGGAACTGCCTCCATCATATTGTCTGTGAAGTTTAGGAGGGTCAGGCCTGTGTGAAACGGCACCAGAGCAAGCCAAGGGGAAGCAAGCCAGGGAGCTACATTCCCCCACTGTCTCTGCTTCAGTACCTGCCTTGGCTTTCCTCAATGATGGATTGTAATCTGTGAGCCAAATAAACCCTTTCATCCACAAGTTGCATTTGGTTGTGGTTTTTATTATGGTTTTCATTTATCAAGCAACAGCAAGCTCAGAACACCAGCGATACCAGATACCAGAAGCACCTCCAGAGTGCACCTCAGACACCAGGAAGACCCTGAGCCTGCAAGGTACACGTTTATTGCCAAGTAATCAGTGAGAAATAAGAGGATGCTGGGCATAGCTGCTTCCCAGCTGGGGCTTGTGACTTGGCCATAGTCACAATACAGGAATTAGTTCTGGCTTTACACATGTGGTACTGGACACAGGTAACCATAAAATGAAGTCACCAAAAAGCTCAGGTTACCAAGATCAAAGCCATTTCACTAGGTAAACCAGTACCAATCTATAAACACTCAAGTTGATTAACTTTCAACAAGAAAAACTTACTTTAACACTTTCTTCTTCCAAATAACAACCATAGTTTCAAACAATCTACAAGTAAATTTTGTATTATGTCACTTTTCAAGATTGCCTCAAGTAGTCTGGGCTTGAGAAGTCTGATTAGAGATTGTATTGCAGGAACACACCTAGAATACCAGGTCAAAAGGTCACACTAGAAAAAGGTATCTTTGGCATGCATACACATGTGTACACAGGCCATCTACACACATTCGTGTGCATATACTCACATATGCACATATAGGTACATCCCATGTCTACACACACATGTAGACCTGCACAGCCCCCTAATAACTCCACATATCTGCACATCTATTTCTGAGAAATATTTTTAATGCCAACCCACCTGGGCTCCTTGGGGGGGTCTGTCGTTGCTAAGCAATGAGCCACAGGAGTCATCATGTACTGAATTTCTTGACACTTTCTGTCTGAGAAGTTGAGTAGCCTTCCCAGCACAGTTGGTCAAGACAATGTACCCACACCCTGGAGGCTCCAGATCAACACCGCAAAATCCTGTACCGGAAACTTCCTAGTAAAAAATCAAAACTACTGCTGTGCCATGGCACACTGAGCCATCAAGCCACATGGCCAACACAGCTGGCGCTTGAGACACTAGCGCTGTACTTCACATGCACACCCTGCGTTCTAAGACAGTCTTCAGGGCATGCCACGTGCTAACTCACCACGTCAGAAGTTGAGCAGAAATGCAACTTCCTGCTCTACACCAGGTCTTCCACCTCTTCATGAAAAATAAATTCCTAAGTAACACGAAAGTCATGTGCAGCTGCTCTGAAGCCAGAAGCTGTGATACACTGTCAGCAGAAGGAGTTGTGACAACCACACACATGGTTAACAGAAAGCCAGCTTGTTACTTTATTACATTTTAGTGCTCTCTTAAAATAAATATGGTAACATCAAGTGCACAGTGAGAAATGAAGACATACAGGGTGGCCAGTGACAGGTGGTCACAGACTTTAATGCTCAGACAACACAGCGCCACCCGACTGAACACAGTCACAAAGGAAGAGAAGACAAGGCCTCACCTCACCCCTCCAGCCTTCTGTCCCATGCTCCTTTCCTCTGTCTACATGACACCGCCAGTGCTAACACTGAGACGTCTGAGTTCCCTCTATGGTTTTCAATTCTCTCCTGCAGTTGACACAGATTCAAGTAACACTCTCAAAAAGAAATGTGCAAAACTACAAGTGGCTCCAGGGTCTTCACACAGCTGACCCATCGCTGGGCCCTCTGTTTCCCCAGGACCGCGGGTTCTGAGGCAGTCAGCTGCCACAAGGACCAGCGGGGAAGAGACCTGAAACAGCTACACCATTCGGAAATAATTGCAAATAACCACCAAGTTTTAAAAGAGGCAAAAAGCAGAATTACCAACCTCACCTGAGACTGCACACTACACCGAGTATGCTGTTCCTCCAGAAGTAAGAACTATGGTAGGCAGGCCAGGCCATCACACACCACAAAGGAACCGGCAGCCAAGGGTGGAAAGTACGCTACTATACCAAAATCTGCCTTTATTAAAGTGAACATACCAGCACATTCCCCAGACCTAACAAGTGGTGGCTAAACTGGCTCGGCTGCCTGCGTCCAACAAGGCCAGCATCAGCGAGCAGTGCCCCACAGCCCTCCCTCCCAACTGTGCGGCAGAAATGCTCACTCCAAATGTAAACGTCACTTTAGCAGAAGACACACTTTGCTGACTTCAGTGCTTTTAGTGGACTGACATTTTCAGTAAACTTTTTCTGAGCAGCAAGGAACAGGTTTTTTTTTTCTTTTTTTTTCAGAATCTTAGAACTGGATATAAAGGTTGGCAGTAGACACAGTCAATAAATATCATACAATTTCTAAAATGAAAAAGATTTCCCATACGAACTCCTTTTATGAAGACATTCAAACACCCTGACCCAAATGAGCCTCGGCCCAATAATCACACACGATTACAGCTGGCCGACATGGGGCATCAGGCAATGTGCACAGGGGTGAAGGGAGGCCAGAGAGCAGGTCACATTTAACTTATCCTGAAGAACTTCAAGTGAGGGAGCCCACAGGCCAGGATCTTACTCCATGGTGTCCCTTATTCTGAGGATCTCAGTGGTCAGCAGGGCCACAGCACAGGCCCATGAAAGCACAGGACTCACTCCTGCATACGCCATGCCCAGCATCCATGTGTGCAGGGGTGAGAGGATCTTCTCTGTTCTCCAGGAACCTCTGTAGAAAACTGTTCGTGGCTCATCATTCGTACCAAATGGATGAAAATAATAAATAGGGATCCCATCAACACATCCTTTCAGAGTCCTGGCTGCCATGGTCACTTACGAGTCTGGGTCTTCTTTGGCACTGTGGGCCGCTTGGGCTGCCACAAGTGGTTATGGATCGTGAGTGCATCCACGCTGACCGACATGGTCTTGGCTGGAATCAGGTTAAACTGCTTTCGGTCTGAGCTGTACTTATAGAGTTTGTCAATCATCTTCTTGGTGATGCTCTTTGGCCCTGTGCCAGTGAGTTTGTAGATTTCTTCAGTGTCAGGTTGGTAGCAGTAAAGTGCCCTGAACTGGCAGCCCGCATCTCGGAACAGAATGATGTAGTGGTTGGCATCACACTTCTCTAGCTCCTGGGAAGTAGGAAGAGATGGGAAACACTGAATGCCACTCTTACACCCCAGATTCCTATTGTTGCCCCATGGGTAGATATTATTCCAAGGCAGTTGAGTGTCCAATAAACATCCTCTTTTAAGACAGATAAAACAGGTCTAGCACAGTCTCCCCACTTAAAAAAGTTATGACTAGGGCTGGAGAGATGGCTCAGCAGGTAAGAGCACCAACTGCTCTTCCAAAGGTCCTGAGTTCAAATCCCAGTAACCATATATATGGTGGCTCACAACCACCCATAATAAGATCTGATGCCTGCTTCTGGGGTGTCTTAAGACAGCTACAGTGTACTTATTTATAATAATAAATAAATCTTTGAGCCAGAGAGATCAGGGACTGAGCAAGCGGGGTCTACAGGAGCAAGCGGGGCACACTGGAGCGGTCAGAGGTCCTAAAAGTCAATTCCCAACAACCAGATGAAGGCTCACAACTGTCTGTACAGCTACAGTGTGTACTCATATACATAAGATAAATAAATAAATCTTTTTAAAAAGAAAAAGAAAAAAAAGTTATGGCTGGCCAACGAGATTTGACTAAAGACTCTGAGCAAGCAAGAAAAATGCTGCTGAGACAAACTGAGGAAACAAACAAAAGATGCTTCACAGCTCTATGCTATGGAGAGACGTAAATCAAAACCAAGTGAGCACCATTCCACAATGAATGAGGGGCAGATATGAAATGGTGTAGTCAGAACGGAAGGAGTCCACTATTCTACACAGTGGACACAGAGTCTGCAGAGGTGAGAGGATCTTCTTTGTTCTCTAGGAAACTGTAGAAAACTGTCTGTGGCTCATCACACTTTATACCAAATGAGATCCTATGACCACACTCTCTCAGAGTCCTGGCTGCCATGGTCACTTACATGTCTGGGTCTTCTTTCTGTATGCAAAGTCCAGAATAAAGACATCCAAGGAGACAGACTGCATGTAGACCAGTGACAGCACTAAATACACGGAAATCTACTGAGTGATGGCTTTCAAAGGGTGGAGTTTGTAGACTAGCGCCTAGATTTCTCCCTCACCCCCACCCCGAGACAGGGTTCCTTGTGTAACCCTGGCAGTCTTGGAACTCACTCTGTAGATAAGGCTGCCTGCTTCTGCCTCCTGAATGCTGGGACTAATGGCATGCGCCACTACCACACCCCATTCTAATAAAGCTGTCACTAAGAAAGAAGCTGCAGCCAACAACCTGTTGACATTGCTGCCAGGCTTTGTTGTGCCATGTGACAACACAGTCCCACACTGTACACGTGTACACTCCTCCAGGTAAACTTTCTGTATCAGCAGCTCCAGAGTATGGCAGGGGCTCCTGGCCTTTCCAGGCACCTGACTGCAGTGTTATAATTTCAGCCTGCCATCTCCAGTGAGTGCAAGGGAGAGTCTGAGGCCACCAACAAGCAGGGTGTGCCAGACCAAAAGAAGGTCCCAATTCTCGCCTATAAAGCTGAAAATTTACAAGATTTATAAAAATATAAATGAATGACTTTCTTATCTTTGCTTTAGAAAAGACAATTTTCATAAACATTTGAATTTGCTAGTGTAATGAGCTCATTATTGTTTATCTTTTGTAGTGTTCTAGGTATCAAACTCATGTTGTCAGGCCTGAATGGCAAATACAGTTTTACCCACTGAGTCATCTCACTGGCCTAGAATGTTTTGCCTACATGTATGTTTATGTACCACATGTATACTGGTGTCCATGAAGCCAAAAGAGGGCATTGGAACTGTGGCTAATATTAGAGCCACAGAAGGTTGTGACCTGCCTTGTGGGTCTAAGAGTCAAACCCCAGCTTCTAAAAGAGTAGTGCTCTTAACCACTGAGATATCTCTCCAGCCATCAACAACTTACAAATTTAAAAGATTAAGTAGAAAAAAGAAAAATCTAAGTCTGTATACAATACTGATCTAAACTACATAAACAGTGTTTAAACATGAACTGAATGAGCCCTGGTCAAAAAGAAAAATGCCACCTGCAGGAATGGCAGCTCTTGCACATCAGGGTCCCTCAATATTAACAATCATGCATTCCCTAGTGTGTAGCTCTGTGAGGAGACCATGCACGCATTCCCTGGTGTGTAGCTCTATGAGGAGACCACGCACGCATTCCCTGGTGTGTAGCTCTGTGAGGAGATCACGCATACATTCCCTGGTGTGTTGCTCTGTGAGGAAGCCAGTACTTTAACTTCCTCGGTGTCCAAATCAACAGCTGACAGGAAGGCTCCGTGTACTCATCATATCAACTCTGCCTTCCCTCTAGAGTTTGAATTAGTTTTACATGGCTGACTAGGTACCATATGACTAACTCTGGATAAAAATTCTCAAAAAGGGTTTTCCTATGCAGAAATCATGGCGCCAGTTGTGTGTCCCATGTCCTTAGGGGAGGCAGGCCATGGTACCACCAGTACATGGAGGTATACCCGCCCCTGCCTGCATCTTCCTCCTTGGCATACACAAAACAGAACTGAGCCAAGGAGATTTTCTGCATGTGTGAAGAAAAGGGCTTCTCAGGGTCATGAACATGTTCATGGGGTAAGAAGTCTAATCATAGGCCACTCTGTGGCCACAAGCTAAGACCTGACCAGTGGGAGAAGACATGAACATGTAGTACATAGTAGATAGGTTATTTTATTTAAAAAACAAAAGTGGATGTACACTGGGCCCTCAGGACCAGAAGAGGCCACAGTGAAGTGAAGGGAATTGAGGGAACTTCAAGGAAAGGACTCAAATGCTCCGCCCCTCATGGCAGAACCCCACGCAAACCAAGAGGACAGAGGCCCACAGCTTCCACAGAGCCTGTGAGAACCAGGGAGACCTGAGAACTTCACCGGCCCACTCAGTGCAGCTGGGTCAGTGGTTCACCTGTGAGCATTCTTTTTGATTTCTTATTTTCCAGACTGTGAATCCCACTCTCCCATCTAAGCCTGCAGGCAGCCTTGCCTCTGTGTACACTGCTCACTCAGGGTTTAGCACTGCTGCTCATGGTTCCTTGCCTGTGTCACTGTGAGGCACTCTTTACAGCCACACTGCACAGACTCTTACTCCCATGGGCTTTTACTTTTTCTCTTCTTCTTCTCTCTCTCCCTAATTACATTTTTAGTTATTTGTGCTGGAGAACAAACACGTTGCAGTCAGAGGACAACTTGCAGGAGCCAATTCTCTCTGCTCTGTGGGTCCTGGGGATCAAACTCAGGCTGTCAGGTGTAGTGGCAATTACCCCTGGCTCATTCTTTTTAATTTTTTTTTCTTTTTCTTTTTCTTTTAAGGCTCATTCTTTTTAATCATCACCTTCCATAGCTCTAACAATCTCCAAAATTTGTGAAGCCTAATACTATTCCAATTTTATTACCCACACTGATTTTTTTTCTTTTTGAAGTTTATCTAATACTTTACCTTACCCACCCTACCTGTCTCCCACCACCAACCTTCTCAACTAAGATCTGAGTACCTCATACTATCCTTAGTTGTTTATCTTCCTGCAGTTATTGAAGTGAAAGGGGCTACTGTTGTTAGCTAATACATATGCAGTGATAATAACTTAGCACAATTAACATATTCAGGGAATAATATAGAGTTTACACCAAGTACCCTGAGCTACTAAATGGACAAACTATTTTCTGAACTGCATGCTCAACACTACCACATCCCATTGAATACTGCATATTACTTCAAATGAAAGAATACAGTTGACTTGAAAAAAAAAAAAAAACAAGCAATAAGACAACACCAGATTCATCAGTCGCAATATATAATACACACACACACACACACACACACACACACACACACACACACACGCACGCACGCACGCACACACGCACGCACGCACACACGCTCGCAAATGGGGGCTGGAGAGAAAGTTCAGCAGTTAAAAGTACTTCCTGCTCTTCCAGAGGATGGGAGTTCAACTTCTGGCATCTACACGGTGGCTCACAACCATCAGTAACTCCAGTTCTAGAGGATCCAACACCTTCTTCTGGTCAACTTGGGCACTGTGTGTGCACATGGTGCCCAGACATACAAACAGGCAAAATAAAACATATAAAATAAAAATAACCATTTTTAAAAGAAATAAAACAAAACAAAAAAACAAGACAACATAACTCCACCAAAACTAATCAATCCTATAGCAAAGGCATCTAATGAGAGTTAAATGAAATCCCAGAACTCAAAATAACAAAACCTATGGGTTACATGTAGAGAAGAATCTCATTCCAAAGGCATACAAGACATTTCCGAAGAGTACAACAGAAAGTTTCCCAGAGCTAAGGAAAACAGACTTAAATACACGCACAGGAAGCATTTAGAACAACAAAGGCAGACCAGAAAAGAACCTCTTTCACTATGTTATAATTAAATATGAATACACAGGACAAAGGCTACTACTGGAAGCAACAAGAATGAAACCCTGTAATCCAGCCCTCTAGGGGATGTACAGCTGTTAAGTGTGAAGCTCAGAAGCCCAGGGCACCTGGTATAAACTCTGTATTATTCTCCAAGTGTGAGGTCAATTATTAGACCAACTACCAACTGCTGGATAACATCACTGTGCAAAGAACAGCACATCACTCAACTGAAATGTTAACTGAATGAACAACTGATTCAAGGGGAAAAGAGGTGGTCCAAATACTACCAGGTCAACAAAATAGTAAAAATCTACATACAACTTTCAATAAAAATGCTTTAATAATTTATAATTGTATTAACTATCTCAATTCCCCAATCAGAAGGCAGACTAATAACAGACCTCACCACAAAAACCTGACCTGACCCTGATGATCAGATACAAAGATCTCTCAACAAATCACCTGCAAACTAAATTCAAAAACACATCAGAAAGATCATTCACCACGATCAAGATGGCTTTATTCTAGCAATGAAGGAATGGCTCAATACACAAAATCAATACATGTTTTAATTTATATACATGTATGTAATATACATATGTGTATTATACATACATATATTTTAAATAAATCTAAAAAAAAATGATAATAAAGAACCCCTGGGCGGTTGTGGTGCACGCCTTTAATCCCAGCACTTGGGAGGCAGAGGCAGGTGGATTTCTGAGTTCGAGGCCAGCCTGGTCTACAGAGTGAGTTCCAGGACAGCCAGGGCTACACAGAGAAACCCTGTCTCGAAAATACAAAAAAAAAAAAAAAAAAAAAAAAAAAAAAAAAAAAAAAAAAAAAAGTCAAGGAGGCCAAAGGCCCCCAAACATAAGAGTACTGTCATTGTCCTTGGCTGCCTGCTCTCACTCGATGGTAAGACCCTACTTACTGCTGGAAGAGCAGCATATTATGCTGGCTCCAGTCGTCCCTGGGCCATTGCACACTGCTCACAAATACCTACACTCTTAAGCTTTCACTGTGCAGATGTGGCTCTATCTCCTAGCACTCATACTGAAGTTCCCAACTGTGAAGACCATGTCAAACCCTAACTTTGACCCTCATTTTCTAACTGCCTCTAGATTCTTGAACTTGGAAAGGCTACTAACATCCTCTCTCTCTCTCTCTCTCTCTCTCTCTCTCTCTCTCTCTCTCTCTCTCTCTCTCTCTCTCTCTCTCTCTCTCTCTCTCCTCATACTACAGTCCAAGCTAGTCTCAATAATAACAGGAATCCTCCTGCCTCAGTCTCTTAAATGCTGAGATTATAGGCTCAGCCTCACAGACAGTCTCAAGGAAGTGACAATTGACACAGGAAAGACGAGCAGTTTTCCACCTGACCCAACTTTTCATTCTCGGTCACTCAGGTGCCCAAAGTGCCTCCAAGGCCCACCCTTCTAACTCCTGCCTCCAGCCATGGACACTCACTAGCAGAACAGCAGGTCACCTGCCTCTTTTCTTTCTCAAGTGCACTGCCATTTAAAAATATCTAATCTACTCTGGGGACAGAGTGGGTTGCTGGGTGGCAGGGTACTTGTCTACTATGCATGCATGAGGCTCTGGGTTTCACTGCCAACACCAGAAAACAAAAACAAATCACATCTATATCCACAGTCTCCCCACAGGAATGTGGCCCTCCATGGACAGCATGCCATACCTACCACAAACAGAGGTATCTCCTTCCCCGGCTGAAGAAGACACTTCTTATCGTCTATGTCTAGCTTGGTTCCAATGAAACCATTAATTAAATTAATAATCCACCTTTCTGACAAAATCCTGTTTTTCTATAGGGGTTCCCCACAACCCTACAAGAACTCTGTGTTCACGCTTCAGGACACACACCCCTCTACTTGGTAATTAAGAGAAAAAGACTCCACGGCTATTCAGTAACACAGTAGCTTAAAATAACAAGAGAGGACATACCTCTGCACCAACAGCAAAGGATAACAGAATTTATTTTTATTCTATGTTTAACCACCATAAAATTTGACACTTGCCTCCAATATTGAATTCTTGTGAGGTTCATTCACTTTTCCAGCCAGACAGCAGTGGGAGATGGCATTATGAATAATTGGTTTGTTTGATTTACTACTGGGCTCCTTAAAGAGTTTAGGACCTAAGAAAACCAGATCAAAAATTACAAAATTATTAAAATAGGCCACAAACACACACAAAAGAGCAATACTTTTCTCAGAAGCAAAATACAATTATGCATTTCTGAAAACAGACCATAAAGACTTCTTCAAATCTACTCAAAAGAATTAAAAAAAAAAAAAAAACAGATTAAATTAATTGTTGCTACTTTCTGACTTGAGTCTCTTTACTATACAATTACAAACCAAGAAACCGGAAAGTGCCGGTTTTATCTCTGCTCTCAAAATAGCAGGGAGTTAGCATTATATTGCCCATGGGACAAATGTGAGGTAAAATCAGGGTCTCTACTGTGTTCCTGCTGTGGACAGCCAGCACTTAGAGATAGCTCTGACACTGAGTAAATACTGAATTTAAAAAGCCAAACCAAAACAAAACAAAACATTTTAGGCCAAAATAAAGATGTATTTTAAAGAGTGCTATACCCAAGTGCCTCTGTGGACAACATACCCTAAAGATGTTGTTACCTGTGTACTCAGCCACAGAGGCCAAAGAGGAAGCTGCTGATGCAGTCTCCCAGTCTCGGTCTGTGCTCCGACTAGGGTTGCGGCTCAGGATAGGTAAGGCTTCCAGTGATTCAACTCTGCAGGCAGAAAAAGACAAAGTGCTCAAGCTACATTTCTCCCTACTTCTCCATGACAACCCGTACAATCAGGGCAAGATGCATGCCCACTGCTGCAACAGGACCTTCATGTAAAGGTAGAGGACTTGGTGAGCTTTTATTAACCACTGCCAGAGGATGTCACCATGAGTGCAGGGAGTGACTGATGCTGGCTCAGGTATAGAGGACCAAGTACTAACAGCCACCAAACAAGGGATGAGACATAGAGAAGGAGGCGCTGAAATGGGGCTAGTCTAAAAACTTATGCCTCAGTAACTCTCTGGTTCCTGGCAGGTCTGGGCTGTATATGCAGGGATGCTGGATCATGAACAGTAAATACCAAGACCGAAGCCGGAGAAAATTGTGTAGAAGGTGGCCTAACAGGGATAGAGTAGAATCTAGCTAGACAACTTCCAAAACAAAATAAAAGAAGCACCATTCAAGGATGCCTAGGAGTCGTCCAAAGTCCAAGAGACAAAAACCTTCAAGGAGGAATGGAAGCTCCTCTCCACAGACAGCAACCACATGATACCATTCAAATGAAGACCCAGCTACAAGAAGTCAACACCATGTAGGAGTTCCCAGCTAAAGCTACAGTAAAAATTCATTGATGCCAGGACAGGTACCCACAGCACCTGTAAAATTACTTTGTAACACAAAGATGGGGTTTTAACAGCTGGTAGAAAATGAAAAATACTACTTTAAATGACCTAATAGCCCAAAAGCATTGGTCCCTGCCTGACCCATAGCCCAAGACATTCACACTTAATGCTGTGCCAGATGACAGTTTAACAAGTACGATGTAATAAGATACACACTGAAGTATGCGGGTAAGGGGCTAAGTGTCACCCACTTACTCCTATGCAACAAGAAGTGCACACTTGACAGGGAGGTTAAGGGAAAAGAATGAAGGACGATGTCACAAAAGCCACTGAGCCCTGGTAGGGGTAGGCTGTCTTTTCTCCTAAACACTGTGGGTCTAGTTATAAAATGTCTCTCGACCTGGAAAGTCCTCCTTCTCCGTACAAGTGCACTAAGATCCCTTGTAGCTTTAGCCTCCTTACCGGTGAGAAGGTGTGCCTCCCGAATGGACACTCTCAGGCTCTGTTGTTGCCGCAGATGCCAAGGATAGGCTGGAGCCCGAGTGAGTTTGGCTCAAGTTATCTGCTGTAGGAACAAGAAATCGGCAAGCTGTGAATAAGTTTATCAGGCCAATCCCTGCCATCCTAGAGCACTGTTACGGAGCTTCCCTCTACAAACCCCAACAATTCTCTGCCCAAATCCTGACTGCCCCTTGCCATCTGGGAGCATCACATTTGGTCTCAATTCCTTAAGCCTGTCTAAAGGGGTGAGCCCCATCTCCTGCCCACCTCTCCCTGTGAGATAAAGCAGCAAGCACGGTACAGTGCTGGGTCAGGGGCGCTTACGGGTGGAAGAGCACTTGGTGCCAGAGTCGCTGCAAGACTCTTCCCGGTGAACTGACTTTGGCCGAGTCTTTTTAGGCTTTGATTTAGGTTTGCCAAGTCCTTGCTCCTCCAAGGCCTGCTGCTGCTTCCTCCGCAAGTATTCCTGTTTAATGAGCTCTCGCCTTGCCTTCTCCTCCTCCTTCCGTAGTCGATCCTCTTCAGCCTTACGCCTAAGAACAAAATGCATTCACGAGACTGGGTCAGAGGTTCTTTTCCTAAAGACAAACATACCAGATCTACCTCCTGCAACCCACTCTCTAAGATCTCTGTGATTCTCTCTGTCGATTCCTGGAACTGTGGGAGTTTAAGGGGCAGGTTGGGACTGAATCACCTGGTAGACTCTCTGGAGCACAGACAATTTCCTACACTGCATGCTGGCAGCCTCGTCATTAAAATGGGGAGTGACCGCACAGGGCTGACGTGAAAGTAAAGGATCACCCAAAGGAAGCGCCTGGCATGAGAGCCACACAGATGCGTACTGTCATGGCTAGTGAATGCCAAGGTCCAACAGCAGGAATGAGGAGGGAATGAAGAGCTGTGACATGCTAGCCCCTGTGATGTGCCAGCCTGGCCCTGTCTACCATCTACATCTAGGCTGCCCAACTGGGCACGGACAGATGGAGGCTGCTGAGGAAGACCTTACCGGGCTTCATCTCGCTTGAGCTCCACTTCTGCCTCTAGCTGCTGCTTGCGTGCACGAGCCTCTTCAGCCTTGCGCTGCTGTTTCAGAAGGAAGGCTGCCCGCTTCTTAGCAAGCTCATCTTCTGCCTTCTGTTCATCCTACAAAGCCCATTACTTCACAATCAGTGACAGTGCAAGGAACTCCTTAAACTATCCAACCTAGGCTTACCCTGACCAAGTATGGACCTTAACATACACTTAGAAAATCTGACTTCAGCAGGGCGGTGGTGGCACACGCCTTTAATCCCAGCACTTGGAAAGCAGAGGCAGGTGGATTTCTGAGTTCGAAGCCAGCCTGGTCTACAGAGTGAGTAACAGGACAGCCAAATCTACACAGAGAAACTCTGTCTTGGAAAAAAAAAAAAAAAAGAAAGAAAGAAAATGTGACTTCTCTGGAAGAGGGAGTAAGACAGAGGCTATGGAGTTAGCCCTGGATATCCGAGAACTCTTTGCAGACCAACCTGGCCACCAGGTTTGGAGATATGTCTGCCTCGGCTTGCCAAAGGTATGCACCACCATGCCCAGTTCTGATTCTTTTTCATTAATAAGCGTATCATATGCACATGCCCTGTGACACAAATGGAAAAAAAAGTCTACGCCACCAAAATAGCCTGTTAGATGACCTTCACATGCCCTGCACCAAATTCAGTTTCCCTACAAAGCCACACATTTCTCCACACCTCAGCTAACACCATGTGACTGCAATCATACCATACAAAGTATAACTGGGAAAGAGGATGTGGCTCAGCAGAGAAAATATCTGCCAGGTAAGCATAAGGACCTGAGTTCAGATCCCCAGAATCGACAAAAAGCTAGGTAGGAAACACAGCCTTGTGTAACCCCAGTATATGAAAAGTAGAGACAGGGAATCTGTGGAACAAACTTGCTTGCCGCGATAACTGAAATGGTAAACTCCGGGTTCTACAGGACACCTTGCTTCCTATAGAAGGTGATCTATGGCCACATCACCCTGAACCCATCCACTCTTGTCTAATACATAAGGTGAAGAGCAATAAAGTAAGGCACCCATTATCAGTCTCAGGCTTACACACACACACACACACACACACACACACACACACACACACTACAAATGTCAATAAATCTTATAGGGTTGAGACTGTACCATGTGGTCAGGAGAAAACAGATATAATCAAGAAGAAAAGAAACCCTAGAGGCCATACTTCTTATCATCTCTGAGAAAGAAGTGCAGGGCAGAGAAACAAAGACATTTCAAAGCTTCTCTGCTGCCAGGTTTCCATATCAGGGCTTGGTAAATTGAAGCATACAGGCCATTATCTGGCTTGGATGTCTTTGTACAGCATTAGAGTTCTGAACACTTTTTACATTTTTCAATGACCAAAAAATCATCCAAAAATATGAGTCATGAAAATTATCAGGTTCTAGGATGTACTGCCTGTGACTACATCTGGTTGGGTACATCCTCAGAATGGAGGCTTCTGTAGCCCACAAAGTCAGACATGTTTCTTCTCTGGCTTTTTATGGAACCTGCTTAGAACAGAAGTTCATGAGAAATCCTTACAACTAAGGCAATATGACTACACTTCAACACACTTCCAACTTACCTTGAAGAAGAAACCAACCCCAGGCTTCTGGTCACTATCTCCACCAAGCTCCACCGAGCTCTCATGGCCAACCACCTCTCCATCCTCATCAGGGGCCTTCAGGTCAGAGAGGTCCACTTCAATGAGGCTGGCCTTGCTCCTCAGTGGCTCTTCCATCGGAGTGTGTTCTTTGCCTATGATGACAGAGGAGCTCAGCCCTGCCTCTTTTACACTTGTATCTAGACCCTCTTTAAAGTTCATCTGTTCTGATACAACATTTGCATCTTTGCAAGAGGACAGAACAAATGTCCGATGGTTACTCTCATCATGGAGCCTATAACTGTCAAAGAGACACTTCTCAGGGAGTTCCCCACCTGGGTCAGAGGGTGACCGTGGATGGGTGCTTGGGGGTAAAGATCTCGAATGTGGAAGTGTCTCCACACTGGGTGTTGGGGTTTTGCTCCGAGAACAACCCTGCTGCCTGTCTTTTGGAACCTTCAGTTCAGCTGGCCTTCCTGAGCGGGAATTCCGTCCCTGGCCAAGCCGTGGGGGTTTGCGGTGGCCAGGTACACCAGTTGGAGAGAGTGGCTCAACAAAGTGAACTGGGGCCTTTACTTTTTGGTCCTGGCAGTTATTTTTAGTGCCTGGTGTTGGCACTGTGGGGGACTTCATGAGAAGCTGCTCTTGCTGCTGGGAGATCTTCAGTATAGCCTGCTGCAGTGTACTGATGGTCTCATTAAGCTTCTCAATGGACAGGTCACACTCATTTACATCTACCTCACTAACACTGTCCTCTAGGAGAGCAGCAGAAATCACTCTGTGCTTCTCTCCATCATGCAGAGTAGCTGCATCCCTGGGTTTATGTAGATGGACAAGTGCCACATCCTGAGAGTCACTGGGATCTCTCTGCTCTTCTTTGACAAGGAACCCTTCAGTTTTACAAGTGCTATCATCCAAGTCCTCCCCATTGTGCTGCATGAATTCCTTCGTGAAGTGTTCGGGTCTCAGTGGCTGTGGGGCACCATCAGCCTTCCCTTTCTTTACCACATGCAGAAAGGCTGCCTTGCCTAGCTTCAGACGCTGCCGTGCAGACAGCGCCTCCATCTTTTTCTTCTGGGCTTCAATCGCTCTGCGCTTTTCTTCCAGCTGCATGTGTAGCTGCACCAGCTCAGAAGCCAACAAGCTGGCAGGGTCCTTACTGTGCCTGCCTGGGCTCTGCTCCCTCTTCTGGCGCCATGTTGTCAGAGGGGCTGGGCAGCTTTCGGATGCATCAGGGGTGGTCTTCTGGGAGCTGCTGGTGCTGGACTTGGTCTCACAGCTGTTGAGCCGCTGGAGCTTCCTTTCAGCAAAACTGGTCATCTTTACACTTCCACTTGCCATGGACATGCTGCTGAGCTGAGAAGTTGTGCTCAGACAAGGGCTTGAGCGGCCACTGGCATCATCCTTGTCTTCGTGTTCCTTCACTTTCATATCCTCCTGCAGTTTGGCTGACTCTTCCTCACCAGCATATCTGGGGATAACCACAGGATGGTCCTCACCAATAAAATCCTGCTCTGTATCCTCTACGTCCACCACATCAGAGTCCGAGTCTTGCCTCAAGATGGTCCAGGGTTCTGAGTCGTGGGAGCTAGGACTCTGTGAACCAACGTACCACCTCCCCTCATCTTCCTCAGCCCTGCCTACATGGAGAAAGAAACCATCAGCAGCCTGCCCCTGAGGTAATGGATCAAATCTACCCAAGGCCAGAGGCTGTGCTTCCCCTGGAGCTTCTGCTGACTGTGGGCCTACCTCTGCGAGATCAATGCTCGCAGCAAATTCTGAACAAGGAATTGGGGTGAAAGTTCTGTTCAGATCACGACTGCCATGATTACCAGTCACTTTTTTCCGTACTATAGGCTGGGAGCCCTCACTAGGCCTCTTGGCCATGATGGTCCTTGGCCTCCCTTCTCCACGCTCATCTTCTTTAGTGATAATCTGCTTCTCTTTGGCTGGCCGGAGTACTGCTGGCATCAGGGGCTCTAAGTAAAAACTGTCAGGCTTAGTCTCCAAAGTGTCTGCCTGTCTCTGGGGAGACCTGATACTTGCTACCAGGCCTGGGGGCTGAGGTGAGGTCCTGGGAATCTCTGGAGAATGAGGAGACACATCTGTCCTGATGATGGCTACAAGCTCCTCCTCATCATCCTCAATGTTGACATTGCTCAGGAGGCTTTTCCCATTGGGCTTTCCAGCTGAAGGATGGGGTTGGTTCTGTGGGGTCAGGTGGATAATGTTAGATGCCAAGCTATCTTTGCTGATAGAGCGGGCTAAGCTGACACTGTCACCAGAACTGGGATCCACATCACAACTTGCAGCATGATGGAGAGCAAATGATGTTGGCTGTGACACAGGCCTGAAATAAGAAGAGAAATCAACTCACTGTTCAGCAGCCTGAAGGAGAAGAGCTCAAAATATGGAAAAAAAAAAGAGTACCAGGCTTACATGAAGTAGCCTTATATAAACGCTCTAGGACAAAAGAGCTGCAGAGGCAACTTGTAGTGAATGACTCAAAAGCACATTGCCTCAGCACTCCTTTATACACCCTTTAAAGTAACCAAGGCCTCGATGACCCTTCATTATCTATATTTAGCACACTACAAATGACAGTTCAGATATTTTTTAAACCTTGAATAAAAATCACCACAGGAACCATGAAAAACAAAAGCACCTATAGCATAGGTGGCACTGCTGCTGTTTCATACCTCTCGGACAGCAGCCAGACCCTTACGGCCCCTCTATGGCTGTATACATCATACAGTCACTATGCTAGTGCATGCTGGCATTGCTGTGGTATCACTAGCTGCCAGCTCCCTGGAACACATCTGGAGAACTACTTACTGCTTAGTTTAACGCGCACCCGAACAGAAACAGTTCAGTTACTTGCCTGTTTTTTTTATCTGGCCATGCTACTGCTGCACCTCGTGGCTGACCATCAGCCCGAGTTAAAGAATTTGATCTGTGTCGCTGATCTGTAGTTTAGAAGAAACATTCAGTGTTAAGTAACCAACTCTGTACCATTTGAAGTTCTTTCAGTGTAATAGCCATTTTTCTGGGTAATAATAATCCTAACTCAGCCCACTATTACACCACTCAGGAAAATGGGTGCCCACAACAGTATAACTTCCAGTAGCTCCAATACATGAAGAGCAGTGTTACAGCACAGTAACCAGTGCAGAATGTCTGGGACACCTGCCACTCTGTGCATGCAGCACAGAACTTACCAGAGTTGAAATGACACTTATATCACAAGACCATAAATTCTGAGCTGTATCAATACAAATTAAAATTTATCCCGCTATTCATAACTAAAATGGGTACATTAGAATAAGGTCATTTAATTTTGAGGAATATTATTTTACTAACCATGAAAAGAAAAAGTTAAAAAAAAAAAAAAAAAAAGGGAAAAGAATCATGCTCTCACCGGGGATTTCCTCTGCCTGTGACACTTTTTGCTGTTTCTGTCTCAGTGGCAACAAAGGATGGGACGGACTGAATGTGGATGCTCCTTTCCCACTAAATAAAAATAATTCAGAAAAAAAATAATGAGTTTAATCAAACTTCAAGTTCAAAAGCAAAGGCGAAGGATAGCAAGATGGCTCAGGAGAGCACACTGGCTGGCAGACCTGACAGCCTAGGCCCACGTGCTGGGGGAGAGGGCTTACTCCTGCAAGTTGTCTTCTGACTTCCATAGGCACTGTGGCACATGTGTAACCATAAATACACACACACACACACACACACACACACACACACACACACACACACACAGAATCAATAAGTGTAAAAGTAATAAAGCAAAAGCATATAACTGAAAGAGACTATTAAAAACTTGTACCAAAGGACAGGCAGTGGTGGCTCATGCCTTTAGTCCCAGCACTTGGGAGGCAGAGGCAGGTGGATTTCTGAGTTTGAGGCCAGCCTGGTCTACAGAGTTCCAGGACAGCCAGGACTACACAGAGAAACTCTGTCTGGAAAAAAAAAAAAACTTGTACCAAGTTGAGAGCAGTCAGCATCAGCAGGTTTCTCTGGGTAAAGTCTTTCCATAAAACTAAACCAAAAGAAAACCAATAAAATTTTGAATTTGAGATAAAAATCCCCAAATTGGAACTGAGGAGATAGCTCAGTTGGTAAAGGGTTTGCTATGCAAATATAAGGTGGACCTAAGTTGCCAGCACCCAGATTAAAAGGCCAGGCAGAGCAATACATATATATTTGTAGTCACTACATTGGCAAAGATTGCTGACTAGCTAGTCTAGCCAAATCACTGAGCTCTGGGCTCAATGAGAGACCTTATTTATCTCAAAATATAAGGTGGACTGTGATCAAGGAAGACATCCAACCTCTGGCCCCCACACACAGGGGGCATACATGTGTACAAACACACCAACACTCACAAATCCCAAAGCTTCAAACACAAATCATACAACTTCTGGTTGTAGTGTATGACACAAAGTCCCAAGTGACTACCACAAAGGAGACCAACTGGGTAAGAATATATGGGCATGATATATATGTATGAAAATGTCACACTCACAAACCAAGCAGTAGTGGCTCACACCATTAATCCTGGCACTTGGGAGGCAGAGGCAGATGGATCTCTGAGTTCAAGGCCAGCCTGGTCTACATAGCAAGTTCTAGGCCATCTGAGGCTATTTAGTAATACCCTGTCTCAAAAACACAAAAATAAAAAAACTTAAAAGACCACAAAGATGGTACCACTCTATCAAACTGACTGAAACTGCTGAATGTAACCTGAGCATGGACAAGCAGGGCACTCCCACAAAGCTGGGAGACAACACTCACATATTAGAGGACAGTATGGAAACAGCTACAAAAATCTACAATTATTCACACCTTTTTGCCTCTTTGAATATAGGGCTCAAGGCTCTGGCCATAAGGACAACCACTTTACATGAGACCAGGCAGACATGGTTCAATGCAGCTGCATTAGCCTGACACCCAACCATGGGGGCTGGCACTAGCTTCCCATCAGGAAGAGCACACTCACAGTACAGGGCAGCTATTTTGCTATTTTACTTTGGGGAAGAATTTGACCAACAGACAGTAATAAAGTCTGGCCAGGAATCACAAAGGCATTCAACCCTGGGCTATAGCTATTAAAGTTCACCCCAAAGGAATAAAGACAGGAGGCAGTCCTTCAAGGGAAGAGGAGACACTAGGAAGAGAGGGAGATAAAAGGGGAGAAGCTGCACAGAGGGGTAGAAGGGAATCCAGGAGTCCAGCAGAAGGCAGGAAAAGAGAAAGTCTATATAACCTACAGCCACCCACAGCACAAAGGACCAGAGAACTCAAACAGAATAGAATCAGAATATGCAGCAGTGCCAAGCTATTCAAGCTATTCAAGGGAAGAGTTTGGTGAATGAGAAAATCTTCACAGCCACTGTTAGGTAGAAAAGGTCACCGAGCCAGTCAGTGCACATGTGATGCCAATGCTGCTTCAACCAAGTTCCAAGAGCTAGAGGGAGGGGAAGGGAGATATAACACAGAGCACATTCACGCACCCTCTCCCCTGCCCACTCCCATCCCCCCACAGCATGTACTGGATCTGACCATAAAGAACCAGCACAAGGACTGGATGTAAGGACTGCCAGCAAGAATGCCCAGGTACCCACATAAGGCACATGTGGCTGTATAGCTCTGCCCTTGTGATGCTGTCATCCTCAGCCAGCATCTGTACCCATGGGCTCTGAGCCACACACAGCTTTCCCTTCTGCTCCAAGGATCGGATCCTGTCAGTGGATCTCAGCCCTTAAACACTCACAGTGCCACCTGACTTGCTTTTTGGGTCCCTGAACATCTCCTCCTGGCCCAACCTCTAGCATCTTTAGTTTCAACATGAGAAAGCTGAGGTCCTTTCCAACATGTGTCTAACTAGCCACTCAGCTGCATGTGCTATTCAAAAATCACTTCTGAGTATCGTTTTAACCTTAAATCTCAACTCAACCTCCACATTCTAAAACTATGTTTCTGTTTTAAAATATTCTCTCAGGTGGAACATACACAGGCCTCCTCCCACACAGGAGGCTCAAGCTCTCTCCCAGGAGAGCTCTTTCATCTCACCCTCAGCCCACTGACATGGTTGTATAAATCAGTTCTCAAAACCCACTCTCCAGCAGCTCCATTTACTGTGTCACCAGCCACTGCTCACTGAGGCCAATGAAGCAGCACTGCTTACAGGTGAGCAGCCTTCATTCCTCACGGCTATCAGACTACATTCACAGCCAGTCTGACTGTTCCTTCAGCCTCCTCCTCATTAGATCATCTGTGAAACTGTAACTCACTGTGAAGAGACAACGGAGAAATCTCTTTTCTGTTCTACAATTTAATGTGTTTAAACTGTATTAATTAATTGAATTACATAAATACTCTTCTTTAAGAATGCAACTTTTTAATTGCAACTAAGACTTACAGACTCTGGGCCTCTGAGACTAAGTGCCCTGGGAAGAGGCAGGAGGACAGACAGCGAGCAACAGGAGCTAGTCGGGTACTCTCTGCATTACTTACTTACGAGAGAGTTTCCATTTCTCAGGCTATCATATAAAAGGAAAGAGGGTGGTAAACTTGACATGAAAGCAGAATGAGCGACAGACTTACAGACATTCAGGTTCTTCTGAGTGGAGGTGGTACCGATGACTGCCTTCAGTGAGAGGCTGGGTGGGTGGTGGCAGGTCAGCAGGGCTCATGGCAGCAGGGCTACCCAGGAAGCTGCGCTTGGTTGCATTGGAGATTGGGACAGGAGGTCGGCTGCTCTTCTGCTGTAGCACTGTTTTAGCTACAGAAATAGCAATTTTATATAAATGTCTATTATTTATAATTATAATGTCAGCAAAAAAACAGAGGGCCTATAGCTTTTAGAACCATGAAAACTATTCAACACTTACTTGAAACCAAACTTCTCAAAATTGGTTTAACAGGTGAGGCTCTAGACTGACTTATAAACACAACATTTAAAAACAACACAGACTGTCTGTCTGTTTTCCAACAGACAGACAGAAAAGGCAAGCCTGGACTTCAGGTCTGCCGAAGCACTGACCCACAGACCACCTTGGTTTTCACAGACAGATAGGCTGACTCAACCCTTTGAGCTCTAAAGAAAATGGCTATGACCATTCAGTTGTTACTCACCATCCTTCAGTTCTTGAATATCTCGGGGCTGAACAAAATCTGGTTTGACGTTCTCAAACCACCAGAAGAGCTCAGCGATAAAAACCATAACGTTCGGCTAAAACAAAACAAAACACAGCAACCCAGGCCCAGTAAGTACCTGCTCAAAGGCAGCTGGCTTTATGTGTGTGTCTGATGGTAGGCTTACCTTCAGCACTAGGGGAGCATACAGCATATCCTCCAGGGTGAGATAGAAACACTTGTTCAGATGCTCGTTGGAAAACTCCCTCAGAAGTCGGATGTTATACAGGCTGTCAGCCATCGATGGCACCTCCTTCAGGCAGATATCTAGTACATACAGACAGGCAGACTGTTATGGCATGCATATTGTACTCACAAGGGTGTATGTGTAGATACACAGTTCTGAACTGAAACTCTATGTGAAAGGGTTGGTGATAAAGGAAGCAAGGTTAAGAGATTTTTAAAAGACAGTAAGTTTCATAGGTGACACTAAAAGGAGAAAGAAAACATGGAAAGTCTCCAGACTCTGCATTTACAACATAGATCATATGAGAGTTCAAGACTGGAGTCCTAAAGTAAACAGCGGGGCTACAACTAGAGTTTAGTGGTGGAGCGCTTGTCTAACATGTACAAGGCATGAGAGCAGGCAAAGAGAAGCAAAATGAACTGTGGAATCACCTTTTAGAAATATCTGTGTTCTGGGTCCACATGGCAGCTCAATGATGAAGGCCTAGCCCTGCAAGCTCAACAACCTAAGTTCAATCCCCAGGTCTCACATAAAGGTAGGAAAATAGCTAAGTGATGGGGTGCACACCTTTAATCCCAAGGGGAAAAGGCAGGCAAATCTCTGAGGAATTCCAGGCCAGCCTAGTCTATGAGCCAGTTCCAGGACAGTCAGGTATAA
>NW_022196897.1:13569368-13571366 GCF_008632895.1 Mastomys coucha
AAAAATAGGAGAAAACCATTTCCAAAAAGATATCCTTTCACATCCACCTCTGTGCCAACACCCACATACATACAACATGCATGCACACACAATAACATTAAAATAAATGTAAGGAAATGTTTGCACTTTCTTCCGCAAGCAGAGACTTCTGCCTAAAGTTAATTTCATATTTGCAAAGGGCAAGAGCTGGGATATGCACAAAATTACAATTGTCAAGCAAGGTCTCTAATCCTCCAAATCAAGAAACTACTCTGAGTACAGCCTCCTCCTTGAAGAGGTGAAGAGCTTCCCAGCCTCTCAGTGAGAAGATTCAGGAGCACAGATCCTCCTCTGGGAAATGTGGTGCAGGCAGGAATAAGGACCCTGAAAATGGGCTTCCAGGGTTTGTCCAGGTGCAGCAGATGAGATCATGAGACAGATGCACCAAGGCTTTGCCTCTGAATGTTCCACCTTTAAAAAAGAGGAGCCAGGAAGGTGGTGCTCCCAGCACTCAGGAGGCAGAGGCTGCTAGATCTTTGAGTTCGAGGCCAGTCTGGTCTCCAGAGTGAGTTCCAGGACAGTTAGAGCTTGTTACACAGAGAAACTTTGTCTCGAAAAACCAAAAAGAAAACAAGAAAAAAGGAGGGCGGAAGAGGAGCATCTGTCTAGCATGCCAAGTAAAAAAGGGGGTGGGGTGGGGGGATGTGAAAGGGGGTGGGATAGGGGGATGGGATTCTTTTTCAAAGATCTCAAATGCTATTTCCAGTCTAGGTCATTAATCCAAGAGCAGGGTGTGTCATGTTGAGGGAGGTAGTGTGATCTGATCATGGAACACTGTTTGCCAACACTCCTGACTGCCCAGTCCTTCCCTGACCTCTAAGATATGTGGCCCCTCAACACACAGCTCTGACTGAACATCTCTTTTTCTGTGGTTTTGTGTACCTCTGCTCTAAATGGCTGCCCTGGGCCAATGCCACAGTTCCAGTGGAAAGTTAAACAAAATGTAACACTTGTAGAACAAGGGCCCCATGTTCTACTCTTACAAAATAAATAAATAAATGCAGCTAAAATCTGTGAAAACTAAGCACCAAGTACAAGTCTGCTGAAAAGTGGAAACAGACACAGGGGACCAGGTGAAAAGATTATAATGTGAGTTCAATCTGTCAATCAACAAACATGCTGGCAGAAAGAGGACAAAGCTACCCCTGCACAATGCCAGCTAGGAAGGAGGCAGAAAAATCAGATAAGGAAGCACGTGACAACTGAAGGTCCAGAGTCCAAAGCTCTCCCCAGGAGTCAGCTCATCATTAAGTATAAATCACCTCTCTCAAGTGGTCTTAAGAGGTCAGCACACACCACCTTGACCAAGAGCACAGTGGACACAGATACTGGGGTGCAGTGTAGCCTTAGGCAGACAAATCATAAGGAAACACCAAACCAACCACCAACCAAGGGACAATGGGCCAACTCCATAGCCTAAAAATCAAGAATGGCAAAGACTGGGTGGACACTGTGGCTTTAGGGAGACTGCAAGGCCTGACAAGTACAAACGACGAGTACGGGGTGAAGAGACACCCCTGGACCTCCCCTAAGCCCTGCATACGGCAGCACTGCCAGGAAAGCCTCTGGTCCCTGAGCTACTCCAGAGACAAAGTGAGACAGGGTCACCCTGGGAAGGCTAGACTCTAGAAAACAAATTCTTTGAGCTATCTGCTACATATTAAATTATGCCCGGCTATATTTTCTTTTCAAATCCCGTTTTGTTGACTAGATTACCTGGCTCTCTCCAAGCTGCAGCCCACATGAGACTCGTGTACTGCATACTGGGCTAGCACCACCAGGCTTCCTCCTCCCTGAAAGCTTGGTAAAAGCTCCCAGCACAAAGTTCTCACAGGGCCGGGCAGTGGTGGCGCACGCCTTTAATCCCAGCAGCTGGGAGGCAGAGGCAGGAGGATTTCTGAGTTTGAGGCCAGCCTGGTCTACAGAGTGAGATCCAGGATAGCCAGGGCTACACAGAGA
>NW_022196897.1:13571579-13616408 GCF_008632895.1 Mastomys coucha
AGAAGAAGAAGAAGAAGAAGAAGAAGAAGAAGAAGAAGAAGAAGAAGAAGAAAAAATTCCCACAGGAAGTCAGCTCGTGAGGATGTTTAATGCCTGAGTCCATCTACCTTGTACTTATGGGGCTCCAGCTTTCTCATTCCTTTTTCTCCAACACAGAACTATCTGTGTCATATAACATGTGAACATAAACAACCCAAAATACTCTCCTATCCTACTAGACCTCAATTTATACCATTTTGTTTTCTGCTTTTTTTTTCTCCCCCAGCCCCACCCCCCGACAGGGTTTCTTTGTTAACAGAGCCCAGGTTGTGTCAGGCTGGCCTGGAACTCAGAGATCTGACTGCTTCTACCTCCTGAGAGCTGGGATCAAAGGCCTGTGCCACCATCACACCTTGCCTGTTTTCTGCATTCTCTATTTTGCTCTCTTTTATTGACTAATCAGTACAAAAATGTATCTGTTTTATGAATCAGTCAAAAGAACAGCTTTTAATTTTATATAGTTTCTCTTTAAATAATTTTAAATGTTGTATTACCTTACTACTAAATATAATTTTTAATTTTTATTTCAACAAGACACAATGTCTTCTAAACTCCACAAAGACAATGAAGTGCTCTATGTGGCTGCTCTCCAGCAAGCTGGAGTACAGAGGCAAGGCTGTTACAAAGCAGCAAGCTGTGCTGCTTCTAGGACTTGGCTGAGGGATACAGTCCTCTATTCTATGTGACCTGCTTTGTCTTCTCACAAAGTTATTTGAAGTCTTCTCAGTGTACACCATAGTCCTTCAACTGCACACTTCCAGTGGGTTCCTGATATTTGGCTATGCTCACCCAAGGGGCATCTACACTTTCCTTCGATAAATCATCTCTATTTTCTGTGTTCATTCCTCCTATACTGATTTCATTTTTCTAGTTTTCCTTTATTTCCATGCCTTTGATCTTTTTGTTCTATTTTCTGGGAGATTCTTTTTTTTTCTACTCAACCATCTAACTCTTTAGTATACTCTTACACTTTAGATACCAAAATGCCCACTTCCTCAGAGCTCTATGGAACTTAACGTGGACATACCCTAAGACAGTTTTTTAGATGCCTCATTCCAGTCACCGTTCTTGGCAACTAGGTCCCCAGCTTCTTGCTGCTGTATATTCTGAACTATATCTGTTGCCTGAGTATTTGTTATGGCCAAGGGATTTCCTCAAATGTCAGGGGGATGTGGGTACCATTCACTGTTAGAGGAAGGCATTAAGAACTGGGCTTTGCTGCAGGTGACCAAGGCAAGAAGCCAGCTGATGCTGAACCTCAGCCACTGTGGCTCTTGTTCTTAAGACCAGTTTCTACAGAGAAGGCTGTCCCTGCTTCCTGTATGTGGAGCCTATCAAACTCATGGAACCCAGCAAAGAGCAGAGGCTTCCTAGTACAGGATGAAGATGCTCACACAGAAGCCCTGATTCTGCTCACTCCCACCTGCCCCATGCTGGAGTCTGAGGCCATGACTTACAGGCTCAGTCTCCCCCAAGTGTGTTTATATCCCTAGTGTTTGGGAATGGAGGATGTTACTGGAAGCAAAGGGGAATCCAGGCTCTCACAGTTCTTGAGACTGACTTACAAAGACACACCTAGCCATGACTCCTGGCCAAAATCCTTCTGTTTTCCTGTGGCAGCTCCAGAAGTCTAGCTGGTGAACTGTTTTGCCTCTATTTTACTTCCTGGCTAGCCAGCTTGTTAGAGTCTGGAACTTACAACTCAGTCACTTGCTCTACAGACACAGTCACAAAACTTCATTTCCTCCCTTCACTTTTCTCTGGGATTGTGTCCTTTTTTTAAGACACTGCAATGAATCTAATTAATTCCCAAGCTCCCTGCTTTCCGACATACATAGTAAGGCATTCATTCACCTCCCTTACAGTACACTTCAGGCTGTGTCCTACAAAGTTCTGGCCATTGTTCGCTGGCTCAATACATAGGCCACATTGGTTTGTCCTACATATTACTTTAAATGGTTGTAACATATCAGTGAAAACAAATAAAAAGCTCCCACTCTTACAGATCTTACCTAACAGCTGACTTCTCTTATTAGGAAGAGTGTGGAAAGAAATGGTGCCTTTGTGATTGATTTTTAATGTCCTAAATTGGCGGGAACACATATTTTGGGGTCTGGTGTAGTTTCTTTTGTGGCTTTGACCAAGGTTTTTGTTGTTGTTGCCATCCCCCTCGACTCCTCTGCACCCCCAGACATGGTCTCAACTATGTGGTCCTGATTGGCCTGGATCTTGCTTTGTAAACCAATATGTCCTTGAACTCAAGAGTTCCACCTATGTCTGTCTCCTGAGAAAGGGGGTGGGAGGTGGGAGGTGGGGGGAGGGGGAGGGAGAGGGAGAGGGAGAGGGAGAGGGAGAGGGAGGAGGGGATTTGTGTGTTCAGGGTCAGGGTGCATGACACTAAAGGTGTGTAACAAAACACTAAGATCATTTTTGGAAATGTTTGTGTACATGGAGACCAAGGAACAGCTTGCAGGAATCAGGTCTGTCCTTCTACCTGTAGGTTCTAGACTTGAACTCAGGACATCAAGCTTGGCATAAGCACTTTCACCCCCTGGTCCATCTTGCTAGCCCTGACCATTTATTTTTATCAGTGTACTACAATATCTGGTACACTATGCAGCCTGCCAAGTTTATAATATTATTGTCTGCCTTAAGATCCTCAAAGGACAGATTTAAAAGCAGGCTACAGACCAGACATAGTGGCATATGCCTTTAATCCCAGCACTCAAGAGGAAGAAGCAGGAGAATCTCTGAGTCTGAGGCCAACCTGGTCTACATACTGAGTTCTAGGACAGCCAAGGCTATGGAGAGAAACCCTGTCTCAAAAACAAACATGCAAACAAAGCAGGCCACCTCTGGAGCTGAGGGAAAACTGAGAAAGTGCACTCACAGCAAAGAGCACAGAGCTGCCAAAGCACGATGGTCAGTGTCAGTGGTACATGTGTCTCTGAGCTCAGTACTCAGGCTGAGGCAGTGCAGAACACCTACAGCTCCAGGTCAGGCTAAGCCACAGCGAAAGGGAAAGTCCCACAACTCTCCTCCACACAGCTTCTATTTCTTCCCTGAGGTCCTTCAGGAGTTTAAGCACTCTGCATTCTCTTTCACATGCTGTGAAATCTGAGGTTCCATGGAGACATGTTTCCTTAGAAATTGTGGTTTCTGGAGATGTTCCCACAAGCAGAGCTCTGGAGTTCCTACAGGGCCAAAATGCCAAGCACTAGACTGGTTTTTTCTTTTTGGTGCTGCTTACTTGTATGCTAGGCAAGCCTTCTGTTTACTGAGCTGTATCCGCAGACATATATCATCTCTTTTTGGTGTGATGCTGGACTCAGTCAAGTTAAGCAATTACCTACACTGAATTGTTTCCCCAAAGTTGTCTTTTGTTTTGTTTTGTGAAGCTGGCCTCCCTCCCACTCACTTCCTCTTAGTCCTCAAGAGAAACCAGTACTTGAGAAGCCTCCTGGCATAAGACAGGGCTTTTCTGACACTCTTCCCCATGTCCTAGTCATAGGACCAAGGCCAGGTGAATGTGAGGAAGCCATTTGTCCATCTGCAGGTTTTATCCTCATGGAACCTGGGTGTCTATCTCCCTGTCTGTAAAGCCACCTGTGTCTGTAAAAAAGAAATTGTATTATCTGCACTTCCATGCCTAGAATAGGCATTAATACCAGCCTAAGCTGTCCAGTGCTAAAGGCTGAGGTAAAATTCCAATACAGGAACTGGTCAGGTTCCTGGCCTTCTACCTGCCCACTCCAGACAAAAGGCACTTAGGAAATAGAGCTAACGACAACACGAACTTCATAATACCCTGTGCCATGCCCTTCATAGCCAGCTATCCACTTTCCTCCTCCCTGCTGCAGGTCACAAGCACTTAGAAAGAGATACTGTGGCATTAGAACTCCATCAGGCCAAGGCAGGACACAGACTGAACCTAGCATACATCTGCATGTCTTCAGAAAGTTCTACAGAATTGTTTTGCTTTTGGCTTCTGACAAGGGGTCTCATTTAGGCATCCCAGGCTTGTCTTGATCCTAACTCAGCCTACCAAATATCAGGATTATAGGTGTGTGCCACCCTGTCTGGCTTAGGCTCTAGATGTTTCAATAAGGAATGAATTTAAACCCAACTCACACTCGAACAAAGGTAAGGTCACAAAGCACAATGACATAGTATCCAAATACTCAATGGGCAATTTCTTTATCATGTAAGATAGAGAATACAAATAAGTATTTGGTCTCTTGGAATTTCTAGGTATATGGTAGTATCCCAGCTGACACAAGGGCTCCATGCTACTTCTCTTGCATGCTAAACGTACACTGTTCCCTCTCAGGTCTGTTCAGGGAAAGTGTTCTGCACTCACCATCCAGTTTCATCTGCTCTGGGCAATAATAGTGAACCACTGCTAAGAGAGCAGCGCCATCACTGCCGTCTCTCATCAAGTCCTCCAACAACGGGAAGTAGGGTGACTGCCTAGCAGAGAGGTGCTCTCGCCGATAGCGGACCTGCAGTTGATAAAAGGAAAATGGTCTCTGCGTGTGAGATCGCTTCAGCCTGTGTAGGTTAGAGGCACACTGCTAGAGCGAGATTTATATCAAGTCTAGACCCACATGAAGACCAAATGTTATTGCCTGGAAAAGTTCAGACTATGTGGATGACATCCTCTGTCCAGAACAAACAAGTCAGATCCAGGGACTGGGATCCGTGGCTACACTACATGGCAGAGATTCACTGCTAACACCACCAGGGTCAGTCTAACTCTAAACTGACTCTGGCAGTGGGCACACATGGGAAGGAGACAAAACACATATCTATACTATCATAAGCCAATGCATTACAAACTAATGAGAAACAAGTTAAACAGTGGGCATTCAGATGCTTGAAAGACCCAAGCTACAAGCACTGTTCTACATTATCAACATTAGCACTGGTCATTAAAAAGGACAAAATAGCATTAATTGATAGTTTGAGAAATTTCAGAAACCTGATTAAACATAATTTCTCACACCAGTACACCAGCCACCAAGAACTACCGGTAAAACATCAGTACTAAACTTAAAAGATCATCAAGCAAATGCCAGACCAAGGCTCCCTTATGTGCACACCCAAGGAAGGAAGCTACCTGTCGATATTCTATATACTGCAGTCCACTACAGTCCATCTATGCTTTTCTATCCACAGTCAGTGAAAGCATAGCAGAGGGGAGTTGCTCAGTGTAGACCCGACTCCCCAAGAGCTGCAGTGTACCGCTCTCACCTGAATCAGTGCCCAGGGCCGGGTACCCACCAGCCCACATTTTCTTCAGGAGCACACACAATAGAAAATAAAAACAAGGGAGCCAACACCTGCCTACAACAAGAACTGCTGGTTTCTGAGAGTTCTGCAAGTGAGTCTACCTCAAAGAATCATCTTGGAATCTAGACTTTCAGCTAATACTTCCATAAATATTTGGCATAATCAGGAGTGATGCTCACTAGAAAAACACTTGGAACTGACTCCTGTATATTTAGCAACAAAGCTTGTTTTGTGCTGACTGAATATTCCAACACACATTTTAACTTGTTTCTCAGAGCCCACAAGTACTATAGTAGGGAACCCGCCTCATACTGTACCACACGTGCAAAGTCCACAGGTTCCAGCATGCAGTGCATCACAGCATGCTCCAGGCCAGGCTTTCAGAGACAGCAGACAGAGAGTGAGGAGGCATGCAGTAAAGCAAATGGTTTCTTGAGTAAATATGGATGGCATGGGGAAAAATTAGGCTGACATAGAACTCCAGGGGCCCAGAAGGCTCACATGGCTGCTGTGCTCACCCACATCTTCAAACTTCTAGCTGTGACATGTTTAGGTAAAGCCCATAATCTGTCAACCTTGACCACACGTTTTCTTGTTGGTCTATTTACTGAACACCACTATAGGATACCCATAGCCTCTCTAACAAAGGAAAGTTAAGGGGGATTGTTTTGGGTTATAGCTCTTTTTTTCATCAATCTTATCTGAAACCAAACCTCTCTACAGAACACCTGAGTGTATGAGCCCTTGCCTGGATCAAATTCAGTACTCAAACACTCATTAAGCATGTCTTCTTCCTGTTCTCACAAACACGCTTAACAAGAAGTACACTCAAGGCTTACATGGGCCTTCTGTACCCCACAGCCATGGGGCCCCAGGTGGGGACCCAAGCAATCAAAGGGCACATACAAAACCATCTTCAAAGAGATCCAAAAGAAGTTCACATAAAAAGGCACCACTTGGCACAAGGCATTTCCTCTACGGGCAGCCACAAACTGTCACTTCCGTTCTGGGCCACCAGTTAGGTGCTGCTGAAATTACTACATCAAATCCTGGTCTTCAAACTTGGTATGAAAATTCATATATAATTCCAGAAACCCTGCATTTGAACTGACCTAACTCAGACTGCAGAATCTGAGCTGATCTCCACATAGAGCTGAGGGATAGAAACAAGGAGACCATATCAAAGTATACCAGCAACAGCCCTCTCTGCAGTCCACCTGTACTACCCTCAGTGGGAGAATGCCTTTCCAATCTGACAGCCTAGAATACAGGTTCTAGGGAAGGTGGTGAGAGACACCACACCTCAGGCAAAGTAACAGCAGAAAGAAAAGGCCATGGAATGATTCCAGCCACTAGGTCACCCCTAGCCCTCTTAGCATCTGCTAGAAAAGACAGTGTCCTGTGAGCTATGCTGTACTGGTCACTTAGAGATCACTTAGAGCCTAGGGAAATGGACATGGCATCCCAAAGTGCCACATAACAAAACCCATCAGCGTGGCCAGCAGGGCTCATGCTAGACAAGCGGCAACAGCCCCCAGGTGGACACTTAAACAAACAAACAAAAACCAATCCTGGGTGCGAGCAATTTGAATGGAAGCGCATGATGGCAACAAGATGGCTTTGCAGATGGTGGATGTTGGGCTGGGTCACTTACGGGTACTAACTTCCAATACCACTTGGAGGGAGACTGCTCAGGAAGCGGGAAGGAAGGTGGAAAGGACTGTCAGCACTGCAGGTCCAGGTGTGGCTGTGTCACACATGCTCACACACAAGAGGTACAGACAGCCTCTGGTAGCAAAGGCTTTCCAGTGTGCATGACCTTAGCTAATCACAACACCAGGCAGTTTAACTGGAAGGTAACCTGTCCCCTTTACAACTCTATGTTTCACAATAGCATAGAACAGTTCCAAACTTGAGAAAGTCAGGGGACCAGGCTAAAGGTCTGTTCCCTTTGTCTTTGCCCATGTGGGCCTGTCCCCATCCAAAGATTAGGGAGATGCTCAGCTCCAGCCTGATCCTCTACTGACCTGGCTGACTAGAGTTGACAGGTATAGAGAGAAAATGACAAGGGGAGAACACATGTTGCTCTCAGCAGTGAAACTGTGTCAACAGTCAGGCATTCCTGAGTATATTCTACTGATTGTGATACATGACGGCCTTGGCAAAAGAGAAAATGGCCAAGGACGAGGCCAAAGCCAGAATGTGGAACAAACATACCCATCTGCTCCCACCCCAAGGTACATACTTGCCAGTGGCTCCAGGCACAGGGTTTAGAGCCCCAGCAGCCCCATGGCACCTCTGCATGGGCACAGCTGCTACTGGGCATTTTCTGCTCAGTCTCTGACCTTCTGAAGCTCACTCCCAGATCAGGCTACACTGCTTCCTTACTGACCCTCCTCCCATCCCCAAGTCCTCCCAGAATACCCCTGGTTCAACAAACCAGACCTTTTGGGATTGGGCATAGAAGACAAGTTGCCCATGGAAACTCCTAACTGAGGCATGGAGAATCAGCCACCAGGAGAATCTAAGAGGTTGGCTTGCTTAGGGTGATAAAAATATAGAATGAGCAAGTAGAAACAAATATAATTCTTTAAAAATACTAACATTTAACTTAGTGTGTTTCGAAGAAATTAAAATTACCCTTTACCTTTTGATGAACAGGACTTTCCAGTGGCTGCTGCTTTAATTTAACTTCTTTCTCTGTTATTTCTCTCATTTTAAGATTTACCTAAGGCAGAAGAAAATGCATTAAGAAGGCTACTGCTCTCCCATGTCATCCCCTGTATCTCCACTTCATCACCAGGAGAACCCACAGCTCCTGCTGATCACTCTTAAGACAAAGGTGCCATCAGGCCAATTACAAAGATGCAGAACACCTGGATTCTATGTGACCCAAGATTTGCCCTGAGTCTCAAGGTCAGCCTGCCCCTGCAAGGAAACCACTGCGCCTTTAAAAGCCAGTGCTGGACTTTCCTCCCCACCGTAGAATCAAGGCTAGATCCCATGTACACTTTACACAGTTGTCTGATGACACCCCATAACAACCTAACTAATTTTGAGTCATACCTCAACTGACTACACAAAGACAACACAAAACTCAGTTATAAAACCAAGCTGTAAATCCCTTAAAAATCATAGATTTAAGTAATATCTCTTGAAATTAAGATAGTATCAAATTTGTATTTCTTTTTTTTTAAAGATTTATTTATTTATTATATATAAGTACACTGTCACTGTCTTCAGACACACCAGAAGAGGGAGTCAGAACTTGTTACGGATGGTTGTGAGCCACCATGTGGTTGCTGGGAATTGAACTCAGGACCTTCAGAAGAGCAGTCAGTGCTCTTAACCGCTTGAGCCATCTCTCCAGCCCTCAAATTTGTATTTCTATTGAGCACTGGCATAAATGAGACAGTTTAGCAGACAAAGAAGGCACTTGTCACTCCAGCCTACTCACTGGAGTTCAATCCCTGGAACCCACATAAAGATGGAAGGAAAGAACAAGCTCCACACAGTGTCCTCTAACTACAACACACCTATTGTGCCACATGTGCACCCACACACATAGATCATACATCATGCACACACATATCATACATCATGTACTAACACATACATCAAGCTCACATACATCATGCATACACACAATATAATTTCTTAATTTGTATTTACAAAATAACAGCAGGCTTTGTAAAAAATACACGTTAAAACTTAGAGGAGTGTTTAGAGCAAAAATAATCAGGTGAAAATGTGCAGGTCTGAATGGCTTATCAAAGAAAAATACAGTATATGAACTCTTTACCTACACAACATCAAGAAGGTAGAAAATCTCTTTAAAATTATGATAAAGGAGCTAGAGAGACAGCTCAGTGGTAAAAAGCACTTGTTCTTACAGAGAACCTTAGTTTGACTTTGAACACTAATATGGCAGCTCACAGACAGACAGACACACCCATCCCTCTGTGAGTATACATACTTGTGCTCAGGATGCCACACAGTACGTACTAGGCAGTCAAGCAGACAACTTGCAGAAATTAGTTCTCTCCTTCTACCAAGTGAGTAGGGATCAGACTCAAGTCATGAGGCGTGGCAGCAAGTCCCCTCATCTGATAAGCCATGTCACCCACCAACCTAACAATCAGATTTCTGAAGGAAAGTAAGGCCACTACCGAAAACTGGGTGAAGTGGCTCATGCTTGTAATTTCAGAACTCGGGAGTACAGACAGAAGATCAGAAGCTCAAGGCAAGGTCCTCTCATCTACACAGTCAGTTCAAAATCAGTCTTAAATATATGAAATCCTTTTTAAAAAAATAAGCATTTAAACAAAACAAAACAAAAGCATTTAAAATTAGCTGGGTGGTGGTGGTGCATACCTTTAATGCTAGCCCTCAGGAGGCAGAGGCAGGTGGATCTCTGAGTTCAAGGCCAGCCTGGTCTACAGAGTGAGTTTCCAGGACAGCCAGAGCTATATGGAGAAACTCTGTACCTAAAATGTTAATTTAATTTTTTAATAAAATAAATATTTTAAAGTAAAATATCAATTATTTTTTAAAATCAAAAGTAACCATGGTAAACCAAACCAAGTATCTGCTGTGAAACTATGTAGCCCAGTAAGCACAGGAGCAAGCACATCACCCTCTAACATAAGGAGTGGGCTTGAGAAACAGACAGGAAGGCTGGAGGGAGGCTACCCAAGACACCACCCCCATCTTCTGAGTTGGGGGTGAAGCTCACCATGACAGTCAGTACTGACTTAAAACATTAACCGGAGCGGGAACTGCCATCTTAGCCTCTCATGCTCACCCTTTAACTGGGAAGCAACATCTTTATCCAAAAAGACTGCCAACCATCGTCTCTTACCGAGGTGCAGCACCTGGGGAAGACATCTAACAGTCTTTTCCAGGTGAGCCAAAGCTTAGTGAACTCATAACCAGTCTATAAAAATTCACTACAACAGTTACTAGATGGTAGGGGAAAATGCAGCTAGAAATGTACAGCCAGTTATCCAAATGGGACTCAGGAGCCCCTACAAGTCTAAGATATTGCTAGAAAGTACACAAGAGCAAAACTAAGCTGGACCGTTATCCCAGCACTTGGGAGTCTGGGGCTTGAGGCCCAGTCTGAACTACATAGTAAACGTTCAGGCCAACTTAGAATAAATAGCAAAATCTTGTCTCTAAAAAAAAAGGGAGGGGGGTTGTACAACTCAGTGGGTAGTGTCTAATATTCACAAGGCCCTAGGTTCAATTCACAGCACCACATAAACCTATGTGTAACACATGGGAAGTAGAGGCAAGAGAATCAGGAGTTTAAGTTCAACCTCAACCAAACAAACCAAACAGATGAAAAGTAAATTAAAAAATATTAGCTGGCCAGCCAGTCTAGCAAAAAAAAAATAATGGTGAATTCCAGGTTCAGTGAGAAACAGACAGACATCTTCTCCTGGTCTGGGTATGTACCTGCACTTACAATACACATAAGACCCCTATCATGCGCATATGTGCACGCACATACATACACACACACACACACACACACACAGAGGAATGTCCTTAAAATATCAAGAATCTCTTATCTCTTGTCTTTTTGCAGTGTGGACACTGCACAGCCACTGTGAACTGCTAGTCCTTCACAATCAGGGAGGACACAAGGACCAAAAAGCACTGGTCAGCACCAGCCTCCACAGCAACAATGACTAGTACAAACTAACAAATAAACAAACAAATAAATAAATGACTACTAAAAGTAGAAAGAACAGAACTGGGTGGGGCTGCCACAAAACGAATGTGACAAGGTCAAAGTCCTAGGAGAAAAGCAGATCTACGACCATTAATACATCACTCTGGTCTCAGTAGCCCTGGCAACACAACAACGCAGGGCAGAACCTATAGCAATCCTATAAAATAATAGAGAACTACTACAAGTACCTAAAGAAACAAAGGAAGGAAGGAGGGAGGGAGGGAGGGAGGGAGGGAAGAAGGAAGGAAGGAAGGAAGGAAGGAAGGAAGGAAGGAAGGAAGGAAGGAAATGGGTTTTTAAAAAAGGACAAGATAAGCAGCCATCAAGCCAGATGTTAGAATTTAACCACATGACCAATCAGAGCAATCTAACTAGTCTAACACTCTAATGACAAGACAGAAGCTATCAAATGAATACATGATAATGGCAAACTAACAGTGTGCTCAAGAATCCACTTAAACAGGAAGACAGCAGAGAAAAAAGGCTGTGTATGAAGATGCACACCTTTAATCCCAGTACTTGGGAGGCAGAGGCAGGCAGATCTCGAGTTCCAGGCTAGCCTGGTCTACAGAGTGAATTCCAGGACAGCCAAGACTATACAGAGAAGCCTTGTCTTGAAAAAACAAAACAAACAAACAAACAAAAAAACCCAAAGTCTTTTCAGATAATCCACTGATAAAACAAGAAATCACCAAGATATATACTATTTTAAAAGAAATGCAGCATACTCAAGTACACAAGACAGAACAAAGCTCTGTTCAGAGGGAGAGCACCACCTCGTACCTCATACACAAGAAGTAAAGCAAGTTTGAATGAACTAGCTCTCTACCTAATGATGAGTGAAGAGAATGTGTATGTTGCTTCCACTAGCTGGAACACTTTATTTTGCTTGTTTTTAGTTTAGTGCTGAGAACAGATCTAGACAAGCATCTCTGTCACTGTGCTATTGCCCAGCTCCTAGAAACAAGGTCTGTCTGCTCTCACCACAGAGAGAATGAATGCTTAAGATGCTGGATCTGCTAACTGGATCTGACCATTACATGATGCTGGAAGATCGCACCACACTGCACAAATACACTCAGTTGCTATGTGCCAAAAACACACAAGAGGTAAACATTGAGGCTAAGACAGGAAAGATGCCGGGAACTCAAGGCCAGCTTGGTCTAAAGAGTTAGAATCTGTCTACAGACAGTCATTCAGTCACATAGACAGACAGGCAGGCAGACAGACAGGCAGGCAGGCAGACAGGCAGGCAGACAGACAGATTAAAGATAAAATGAAAACAACAACAAAAAAGGAATAGTAAAAAACTGACACAAAATTAGATTATAAAAACTAGCTAGGCAGTGGTGGCGCATGCCTTTAATCCTAGCACTTGAGAGGCAGAGGCAGGCGGATTTCTGAGTTCGAAGCCAGCCTGGTCTACAGAGTGAGTTCCAGGACAGCCAGGGCTACACAGAGAAACCCTGCCTGTCTAGGAAAAAAAAAAAATCTAAAATACTTAAAGTATGCATAGTTTTCACAACTACATATACATATACATCACACACACACACACACACACACACACACACAGAGAGAGAGAGATATACATCTTCAGGCCCAGACAGCCCAAAGGTTTCAGAATGAAATGAAACCAATCATATTCAAATTACTGCACAGAACAGAAAAAGGAAAACATCCCATATCTCTTTTGAGTCTGCATCATCCTAATATCAAAACAAGAAAAAGAAATGCATTAGAAGAAAAAAACTGCAGACGGTTCTGTGGGTCCTGAGGGTCAGGGACAAACAATATACCTTCTTCTACCACTTCTACTCCACACTCCACAAGAAAAGGGAAATGTACTTCTTAATTTAACTGTATTCCTATTGATTAGCAACAAGCAACTGGAAATGAAACTAAGAAACACCACTTATGCCAGGTGGTAGTGGGGCACGCCTTTAATCCCAGCACTTGGGAGGCAGAGGCAGGCGGATTTCTGAGTTCGAGGCCAGCCTGGTCTACAGAGTGAGTTCCAGGACAGCCAGGGATACACAGAGAAACCCTGTCTTGAAAAAAAGAAAGAAAGAAAGAAAGAAAGAAAGAAAGAAAGAAAGAAAGAAAGAAAGAAAGAAAGAAAGAAAGAAAGACAGACCACTTACAGCACAACTCAAAACACTGAAATTAAATTTCCCTGGGGATAATTAATGAACAAAAGTGTGGCAATGAACTGCATTCCTCACAGGGTAACACAACCATGGCCCCACTGATCTAGATCCCTACAAGTGCTTTTCATAGAAACCAACAAGTTGATTCTAAAATTCACATGAACACGCAGACAACCTACTAGAGCTAAAATAACTCTTTAATAAAAAAAAAAATCCAGTTCAAAGACATGTATTGCCTAAATTCAAGTCATTATTACAGAGTACTATTTGTATAAGCTTACAGCCACCTCAAGTTACCATAGAACGTCATACAAGTCAATGGAGGAGAGTCTAGAGACACACTCACATATGCAACTCACCTAGGTCCCAATAGAGCCACTGCCACAGTAACATGCAGAGAAAAAAAAAATCTCTGCTCTGGGGAATCTTTAACTGCTCTCTGTGAAAACAGCAGGGCACTTCCTACCTTCCCAGCTTCATACACAGTATATAAACTCCAGGTGCATCAGAAAGCTCAGGGGATGAGCAAAGACCACCAAACCACTAGGAGGAAGAAGTTTTGGAGCAGGGCAGAAATCTCTTAGGGAAAAAACCCTGTAAACTAGGCTTCAAAATCCCAAAAACCTTTGCTTTGGGGCAGCAATTACTAAGAAATGGTAAAAAGTCAAAACTAAGAGAAGAAAGTCACGACATACATTCCTAACAAGGTACATACATATTCTTGCAACTATATTAAGACAAAGAACACAATTTAAAACTGGTTTAAACCAAGAATGATATTATTCACTTGTAATCACAACATTTAAGAGACTAAAGAAGAAAGAGCAAAAGTTTAAGGCCAGCCTAGGCTTCAGAGTCCCAAGCCAGCTTCAGCTACAAAGGAAGACTCTATCTCAAACATACACACAAAATAAATAAATAAAGGTTGTGTAAAAGATTCAAACAAGGACTTGCAAAAAGAAAACATGAGGGAAATACGTGAGAATCTACTATACAAATGGCCCCAAATCAAAGACCTGATCGAGTACTGATAACAGAACCAAAAGATTCCTACTCTGTCCCTGAATTTTAAAAGGTGTTCCCTTAGAAAATATTCTCCCAGTTTTTTTTTCTAGAAACTTAAGTAAATGCTGGATGTGGAACAAGACTTAGACCCAGCACTTGATATCAGAGGCAGTTGGTGAATTCAAGGACAGCCTCTCCATAGAGTAAGACTCTGTCAACAACAACAAAGGAGAAGAAGAAAGAAGGAAGGAGGAGAAGGAGAAGGAGGTCTTAAGAAAGCGTGTTAGAATATACTCATCTGACATAGCAATTCCGCCAAGTACTCACTTAAAGAAAGAATAGCAGCATCTAGACACACTCAAATGCCCCAGCAGCTTTATTCAAAATAGACAAAAGCTAGAAAACACCTACGTGTCAATCAACAGGTTATTGACAGACAAATCATGACACAATCATATAAAGAAATTCTATAAGGCATAAACAAAATCAAACTACTTATAGATACATTTGGCTCATCAAAAGAAGCCAAGTACAAGAACATTTTAAGCAAAACCTGGATGAAGCAAAACTAATCCCATTAAAAAAGCAGGTAAGTATGAGCCTGGGCCTGGGGCTTGGTACTGACTGCAAAGGACCAAAAGCAGCGCTGCATATGAGAAGAGCTGCCTGGACTGTAGTGGCTGTTAAGAGGGTATCTAGGTTATGTTTCAGTAGAGTGAAGATTTTTTGTTTTTTTGTTTTATTTGCTTATTTGTTTTTTCAAGACAGAGTTTTCCTGTGTAGCCCTGGCTGTCCTGGAATTTCCTCTGTAGATCAGGCTGACCAAAAACTCAGAGATCCACCTGCCTCTGCCTCTTTAGTGCTGGCTGGGTGGTTCATGCCACCATCAATGGGCTCAGTAGAGAGAGTTTTAAACCACAGGTTATCAGTAAAATTTTGAAGATGACTCAGTAGATGAAGTACTTGCTATGTAAGCATTAAGACCTGAGTTCAGATCCTCAGCACCCGCAACCAAACCAAACCAAACCAAACCAAACTCTTGAGTCCTTGAGATGGACACAGGATGACCTAGGACTTGCTGGCTAAGCACTCTAGTCAACTAGGGAGTTCTATGTTCAGTGTGAACCCCTAGTTAAAATAAACTTGGGTGGCAAGAGATTTACATCTTTTGACCTTTTACTTATGCTGGTACACATATACAGACACATATGCACACAAAAACATATATGCATATAACACACTCACCAAAAAAGTTAAAAGAGCCCCTGAAAAATGGGCCACGGTACAATTCAGAGCACCTAGGAGATAAGGAGGACCTAAGTGTCCATCAAAGATGATTCATGTCAGTCAGCATGGACAACCAGGATGATACTACCTGCTCAGCTGTAGTCCATCCCATACAGACAGACTTTCCACCCAGGATGCTCAATCATAGCAGGAGTGGTGCTCTGCAGAAAGGCTTTATCAACTACACCTCAAGTCAGGAGGAGAAAAGGAGTCCAGGATGGCAGAAAAGGCTTCCACTATCTAAGCCAGAAAAGAACAAGGTCCCAAAGAGACACCACAAGGAAAGACAAACTCAATACACTACACAGACTTCAATGCTTGTTGGGGGCCCTGTGAAGTGATGTAAAGGACCTCTAAGAACATATGAAATCTAGTGAAGGCTGCAAAGGAGCTCCATCTTGCTGAATGCTAGGCAATTCACCCTGGATGCAGAGTAAGGATAACATTTAGCCAGAAGCACACACTACATCTGAGGACTCCGACCAGGGAAAAGCAATCTAGCAACCATCAGAGAAGCCACAACAGGGAAAACAAGTAAAGAGAGGACTGCAGGGCTGGTGAGATGGCTCAGCAGGTAAAAGCACCAACTGCTCTTTCGAAGGTCCTGAGTTCAAATCCCAGCAACCACATGGTGGCTCACAACCATCAGTAATGAGATCTGATACCCTCTGGTGTGTCTAAAGACAGCTACAGTGTACTTATTTATAATAATAAGTAAATCTTTTGGGCCAGAGCTAGCAGGGGCCGACTGGAGTGAGTGGAGTTGAACAGAGCCAGCAGAGGTCCTAAAAGTCAATTCCTAACAACCAGATGAAGGCTCACAACTATCTGTACAGCTACAGTGTGTGCTCATATACATAAAATAATCTTTTTTTTTTTTAAAAAAAAAAAGAGGACTGTTGTGGAAATGCTAAGGAAATAACAAACCATGAACTACAAATACTAATATTAGATAAGGAAAAAAGGAAAGATTTGTAAAAACTGAAACAAAAAGAACAAAGTATGGTCCTAGAATGGAAATACAGCTGTATAAGCAGATACCAAGGCACAGGAATTCTGAGTCTAATAGTGAAGTGCCAATGTGTCTGTGGCCCAAGACCATGGGACAGAGATGGAAGGCTATGTGAGCAATGCACATCATTTCTCACAATCCCAAATCTGTGCACAACCTCTAAGAGTGAGAAGTCAGAAGACAAGTATTTCCTTGAAATACTACATGTCAGGATGTAACCTGACATGATGGCATATGTCTGTATGTCTGCCCCAGGACTTAGGAGGCAAAAAGAATCAAGAGTTCAAGGTCATCCTCAACTACATAGTGAGTTCAAGGCCAACCTGGGCTATCTTTCTCAAAAAAAGGAGGAGGGGAAGGATCTCAGTGGGTAGGTAAAGTAAGTTGCTAAGCAAGCATGAGGAACCAAAGTTTAAAACCATGTGTTCTAGTTACAATTTCTGCTGTGATAAAACACCATGAGCAAAACCAACTAGGGGAGGAAGGATTTATTTCATCTTATATTTCTTATACATCACTGAAGAACTTCAGAGCAGGAACTTGGATTTAAGAACTAAAACAGAGGCATGGAGGAATGCTAACCACTGGCTAGTTCTACCTGCTTTCTTATAACCCTAAGACCCACCACCTACAATGAGCTGAACTCTACCTGAACAGTCATTAATAGAAAAAAATGCACTAGGGGCTTGTCTATCAGCCAATCTAGTGAGGGTATTTTTTCAAGTGAGATTCCCCCTTACAAAATGACTCTAGTTATGCCAAGATGCCCTAAAACTAGCCAGCATAGCATGTAAACCCAAGCACAGCACAGTAGCAATCTCAGTGCTCCTAAAGCAAAGTGGGAGATGGACCTTCTCTCAAACAAGGTAGAAGACAAGGAACAACACCTGAGATTTTCTTCCTCCACAGGCTTGCCATGGCATGTGCATATCTGTACTCTCACATGAATACATGTGTACACACAGATACACACTGATAGACCCAGGAATACACAAGAAACTTGATTCCTCCCCAATAACTATCAGCAAAAAATCATGAACAAGCACTATACATAATTATCTAAAATGAAAATGAAACACATTGCCGGGCGGTGGTGGCACATGCCTTTAATTCCAGCACTTGGGAGGCAGAGGCAGGTGGATTTCTGAGTTCGAGGCCAGCCTGGTCTACAGTGTGAGTTCCAGGACAGCCGGGGCTACACAGAGAAATCCTGTCTCGAAAAACACAAACAAAAAAAGAAACCCATTAGCCGTAACCACACACACAAGCACATTCTCATACACAAACCCATCTTGCTTAACTCTGAGTGCAGGAATAAGGACTGTCTATTGGACACCTAGCTGGATAAAGTATCATGCAGTCCCAAATGACAGACTCTAGTGGCAAGTTCCAATATGGGGAACAAGAAGCAGGCAGCTCTCAATCAGGCAGAGACCTAAACAGGCACTCACCTTATTGATCCAGAATACCATGGCATCCTCGAGGTCATAAGGAAGTTCTTTTGAGGCGCTAAATGTAGAAAAGCGCTTGACACTGGCCACCACCTTCTCAATGCTGATCATCTCCACAGTATAGGCCATCATCAGGGCATCCACCATCGCCATGTGGCCACTCTGAGGACAGAAGCAGCAATCAGCATCCTAAACATCTTGCAGGTCCCAATGCAAGAAAACTATCTGCCTTGCCTTCCCTGCCAAGGACAGCACTGGCTGGGGCCTGTCCATCCCTGACACTATTCCACCATGCAGTAATGATCCATGGTTCTTATCTCTTGCTAGCAGACTATAAGTTTCCTCTGTAACCCTGGAAAAAAAGCTGTGGGAAGAGGCTAACCACTTCCTTTGCCTCCAAAGGCTCTGGGATGGCATCAAGGCTCTCCTTGTACCACACTCTACCTTCAGTCTCTTCAGAGCTTTCTCTTCACCCACACATCACCCTTAAACTGAGTGAAAGTAGCCACAGCATGCTAGGTGCTGGGCTAATCTGCAGAGGCAAAGTCTCTGAGGACAAAGCAATAGACTCTGGCTGAATGCAGATATCCAACATGAAGGCTCTACAATGGTGTGCCCTGTCACACTTACATCTTCACAGTGAGAAGAAAACCCAAAAGCATCATTTCCAGAATGATGACATTCTTAAATTGCAGGTCTGTCATTAAGGTCCACCAATACATATGGACAAACCTCACCATCTGTCACCTAATGGCAGGGCACTGAGTCTTGCCTGCTCAGCCAAGGGAACAGAAGGAATGCCTGTCAGACACTCACCATCTTAATAGGTGCCTGGCTGAGGTCAGCTTCTGTCACAGGGGTATCATCACTCTCCATCACATAGATGCCCTTCCGGGACAGGGCCTGGATGACAGACTGGTGTCCTTGCAAGGTAGCCACCTGGTCCCCTTTTAGGATGAGGCTGCAGACACGGCAATACAGCTCACTGGACAGGAGAAGCTTAATAACGGGTGGCTTAATGTGCTCCTGCTCATACTGGTCGATGTAAAATGGGTCTCGGAGATCCTCAGGGATGTTGTCTATGGCAGGAAAGAGCACTAGGTGAGTGGACATGCACAGTCCAGTCTCAAGCATCACCAGTCAAATGAGAACACACAAAAGCACCTTCCAGCAAAATCTGAGCCAAGGTACCGCCCACAATCAACACACAAAGATCTAGGGCTAACTTACAGCCTCATTAGCACGACAGAGGCAATATGAAGCATTTTTGCAAATGCCAGCATCATCTGAACGATGATGGGATGCAAGCACAAATTTCCTGGGATGCTAGAGGGCTCAAAGGAAACCAAGATGCCACAGGATTAGGATGATACAGTATCTGGTGACCCCAAAGGGGCTATGGTACAATGACATTCTTTCTGGGGAGGGAGCTCTGTTTGTCTTCTTTCCAACCAAAGTCCAGGTCAAGTAACAAGCAGAAACCCAACAGCTTTTGTTTAGGAAGTATGCCAAGTCTGCTGCCACTATAACCACAAGAGAACATGGCAACCAGCTTTCCCTTATCTTTGGTTCAGGTAGCATACTGTTTAATCACAATTCTAGTGAATCAAGAGTAATGACTAATTTAGTATGCCCATATTACAGACAAGAGAATTGAAGCACAGAAAAAGGATGTAGCATGTCCAATGTCACAGAAGACAGAACCCAACTACAATCTGGTCTTTCATACACTCACTGCCCACAGCAGATATATCACCAGGGAGCCAAATGTGCTACCACTGATTCTGTGCCTTCTTGGCACTGCCCTCGACTTGTAGGATAGCAACAGCTATCCTTTGTGGAAAGCCCAAAATCCTGAAGAAGAATTTCATTCCTTTATCGGGGGTCCGGGGACCTTTGGCAACTCTTTATCCCCAACTACAGAGAATGGAGAGTTCAGTCTTCTCAAATATCCTCTCCTCCAGAAGAATTAAGTAAGCTTGCATTACCAAGGGCTGCTAAAGAAAACCCACCAATACCCAGTATTCAAATAAACATGTAGAAACATATTAGATGATGCTACCCCAACCCACAATCAGTGAGCATTTGTGTTGGCTAGTTTTATGTCAACGTGACACAAGCTCAGTCATCTGAGAGGAGGGAACCTCAATTAAGAAAATGCCTCCAGCCAGGCAGTGGTGTTGCACGTCTTTAATCCCAGCACTTGAGAGGCAGAGGCAGGCGGATTTCTGAGTTCGAGGCCAGCCTGGTCTACAGAGTGAATTCCAGGACAACCAGGGCTACACAGAGAAATCCTGTCTCAAAAAACCAAAAAGACAGAGAGAGAGAAAGAGAGAGAGAGAGAGAGAGAGAGAGAGAGAGAGAGAGAGAGAAGAAAAGAAGAGGAAAGGAAAGGAAAGGGAAGGGAAGGGAAGGGAAGGGAAGGGAAGGGAAGGGAAGGGAAGGGAAGGGAAGGAAAAAGAAAATGCCTCCATTAGATTAGGCTGCAGAAAAGCCTCTAAGGGCATTTTCTTTCCCCATTCACAATTCTAGTGAATCAGGAGTAATGATTCCCCATCCCCATTCCCCATCCCTGCCCCCACCAGACAGGGTCTCATTATGTAGCACTGGCTGTTATGGAACTCACTATGTAGGCCAGCTGGCTCCCTATGTAGACTGTGCTTGCCTCGAACTAACAGAGATCTACCTGCTCCTGCCTCCTGAGTGCTAGGATTAAGGTTATGTACCCTTATATATGGCCCATTTTCTTAATGATTGATTAACCCATTGTAAGTGGTGCCATCTGAGCAGATGGTCCCGGGTTCTGTAAGAAGCAGTCTGAGCAAGCCAGTAAGCAGCACCCCTCCATTGCCTCTCTGCATCAGCTCCTGACTCCAAGTTCCTGCCCTGTTTGAGTCTCTATCCTGACTTCCTTCAATGATGAACAGTGACTTGGAAGTGTAAACCAAGTAAACTCTTTCCTTCTTCCCCACCTTGCTTTTGGTTGTGGTAAATAGAACAATAGTAACCCTAGCTAGGACACCATCCACACTCCTCTAGCCTGCGTCAGGTATAGAACCACACGGAGAAAAGGTCAGCTTTTCAGGGTGTGTTTCCTCCTGCCCCAGCATCCTCTCTCTTGCTCCCTTCGGTTTGTTTCTGAGCTAGAATGGCACGTAAGACAAAAAGAGGAGAGGAGCCACACCACACTTTAGAGTGAGAAGTCCCATGGAGCAGAGCTGAGAGGCGCAGAACACACCAGCTGAAACTGTAGGATCTGGTTCTCAAGCAAGGATCTGAGCCAGGGAAGCCAAGTTCCAAATTTGTTTTGCTGCCAGAAAAAGGAGACAGGAATCACCTTAGGCCTGCACTGCTACCCTCTACCTAACTTCCAGCCCATAACTTCTTGCGTGTTCAAAATTCCAAGAACACATCTTACTTCACTCCTAGGAGACTTTACCCACCTTGAGACTTGAAAAAACATGGATGTGTGCCTATCCCAATATGTATACTAGCCCCAGCCACCTCCTCTGAACTACCTATGTGACAGTCCTATGTAATGTCTGGAATACCTCAAGCCATACTGGCTGTGCAAGCTACTCTCCCATCTCACCTGAATACCAGTAAGAACAGAATAAATAGCACAGCTCAGGAGAGACCCCACAGTCTCACTCTGTTACAGGGAAGGAGATGATGGTACACCACAGAAGCACAGCTGGCGTTTGACAGATACAGGGAAGCCCAGGGAGGATATGGAAGCTCACAGACACAGTATAAAGACATAAGCAGCCTGAACTTGGAAGCTAGCAAGACAGGAAAAAGAAGCCAGCCCAAATATCCAAGAGGAAATGTTTCCCTGGGCCACTTGCAAACAATCAACCTAAAATGGTTCATGTTACTGGCACACTGGATTGGACCCTGTACAAATAATCATTCTGGAACACTTCAGATTCATAACAGAAAACCAGAACATTTATGTAGGTAGACAACAAGCCTAGATGCAACAGAATTAGCACATCTGTGAGCTCCCTCCAAACCAGTCTTCGGATGCTTCAGCCCACTCAGCACCCTTCAGGGGAAAAATTGTCCTCAGCTCAGTAAGGGAGCGCCACTCCTCCCAGTCTAAGGACAGTGACTGTTCCAAGAAAATACTCAGCTCAGAAGCTATGTTTGCACACATCTATTTGTCTAAAAGCTAGCAGTCAGTAGTTGTTCTTTAAATAAGCAACAAAGGGCTATAGAGATGACTCAATGGTTAAAAAGAAGTATTGCTTTCACAGAGGACCCAAGATCAATTCTCAGACCCCATATCAGACAGCTTATAACTATTTGCCTGAAAAGTTCCAACACCCTTTCTGGCCTCCATGGACAATATACTTACATGCACAACCCTCTGCCCCTGCAACATACACACACATACACACATAATTTTAAAATGATGATGATGATAAAATATTACAAAACAATACAAAGGCATTGTAAATGCATTCTGAATCTGTTTCAGGTGACATACTTCTCTACAAAAGACAAAGACAGTAATTTACAAATCACTAATTCAACAATTATTGAGTACTTGCATGAACCAGGGAATATATGAATATGCTAAGCCACCAAAAGGAAGTGAAAGGCCAAAACCTTCAGCAAAAGCTCTGAGACTCTGAAGAGGACACAAAAACAGTAGGCAACGTCCATGACAAGGAGCATCACACTGGAGTGTGCACAAAGCCCAACTTAGGCAAACAAGAGAAAAACATGACAATGACTTTCATCAGACAATTTAAAGAAATAACATAGTTCAGAATAGCATAGGAAAAACAAATCTGATGCTTCATTAATTCATTCAACAGGTCCTTAACTGAGCATGTGCTCCATGTTCTGTGCCTCTGGTGGGACTGTCAGTAGGTTCATATACTCTGAAAGCACAGAAAAGGATAAATTAGAACAGGCTGAGTTAGGAGATAATGGAAAGAGGACAGGGAAATAATGTCTGATGCTGCTTCCTGCACAGAGAGTAGACTGAAAGGTCTGGACACCAGCCAGTAACAGGACCTGTTACTAATTTAGGAGCTGTGGCCCAGAAGATGGCCATGGTATTAGGAGGAGCTCCATTATGGACATATGGCTAAAGGGGAGCATTCTGAAGAGGCTGGCATGTGGGGACCAGAAGGACACAGTAAGAATGGAAGCTGGGCAGGACAGACTGGTGGTCACCCCATGCTAGGCATGCAAGGAAGATAATACTAAAGGAGCTAAGTGGTGGCCAAGAGAAATTTGGTAACTGTAAGGGCATACCTACTCCATTCAAACACACCAGGGAGAGCCACCAAACCAACATACATCAGGGACAAGTACACCACAGCCTCTCTGTACAGTGGAGCCCTAAGTGCACATGCTGAGCTTCTAGTCAGAGGCCAAGAGAGTGACCACAGAGAGTGGGGAGGGATTCCAAAAAAGAAGGAGTGTCTGGTGTGTATATAATGTCCTGGCTACCTCAAGAGACCCATTTGCTAAAACTCACTACAACCAGAATTGCAACAACTGTGAAAGCTTCGACACAGCAGCATGTTATGGCATCAGCTACTGGCCACAGCAGATATATGGCATATGCTTATAATATGCACTAGAGGAAGATCCTGGTGAGTTCAAAGCCAGCTCAGGAAGCCTAGGAAGCCTAGGAAGCCTAGCAAACTCAAAGAAAGCCAGGCTCAGGTACCCTGACTTGAGTCACATGAAGTGATAAGCCAAAGTGACAGCCAAGGCAGAAAAGTAAAAGTACTTTTAATAAAGAAAAAGTAATAGACTGGAAAAGAACAAAATAGAAATTCTAGAACAATAACAACAACAAATATATGTAAGTATATACTTAATATATTTACATATATACAAATACAATCACTGAACCTGTCTCATAAGATGAACTGTTAAAAGCAGATTAAGGCCGGGCAGTGGTGGCGCACGCCTTTAATTCAGCACTTGGGAGGCAGAGGCAGGCAGATTTCTGAGTTCGAGGCCAGCCTGGTCTACAGAGTGAGTTCCAGGACAGCCAGGGCTATACAGGCTATACAGAGAAACCCTGTCTCGAAAAAAAAAAAAGCAAGCAGATTGAAATAGTTGACAGGCATGGTACACAACTTTAGCCCCAGCACTCGGCAGGCAGAGGCAGGTGAATACCTAAGCTCAAAGCCAGCTTGGTCTAGGCTGTTTCCAGGACAGCCAAGACCACACAGAGAAACCCTGTCCGGAAAAAGCAAAACAAAATGAACACTTGAGAGATGAAGATGAGTAGAAAATAAGTATCCACAACCAACAGTGAGACAGTGGAAAAGGCAGGGAGAGCAACTGGCAAAGGCTGTCAGACCACAGAAAGGAACTGCAGGCCCAGAGGGAGAGGGAACATGGTAGAAGGATGCAGACACTGCAGAGAATTTTCCAATACTTATAAAATTTATGAAAGCACTAAAAATGCCAACAAGACTAAAAAAAAAGAAAATCCACATCCAAAAAAATACTAGCAACACCAACAGGAACCAAAGGCAAAACACTTTTCTTAAAAAGAAGATTTATTTATTTATTTTATGTAGTAAGTACACTGTAGCTATAGCTATACAGATGGTTGTGGGCCTTCATGTGGTTGTTGGGAATTGACTTTTCTTTTAGGACTTCTGCTTGCTCCAGTCAACCACCACTCACTCCAATCAGCCCCGCTTGCTCAGTCCCTGTTTGCTCCAGCCCAAAGATTTATTTATTATTATACATAAGTACACTGGAGCTGATTTCAGATACACCAGATGAGAGTGTCAGATCTCATTTTACAGGTGGTTGTGAGCCCACCATGTGGTTGCTGGTTTTTGAACTCAGGAACTTCAGAAGAGCAGTCAGTGCTCTTACCTGCTGAGCCATCTCCCCAGCCTGGTAAAACACTTTTTAATAGAGGGAGTTTTTAAAGAGGGAGTTGTTGATCAAGCCAAGGCAGCAGACCATCCCTGCCTGCCTTTTTATGCAGAAGGCAGCTACAACCCTCAAACACCAAGCACAGGCATCTACAGTGAAAAGGATGGATGCTGATGCTGCAGGACAGCAGCAGAGAGTCCCATCCTCACCAAGGGCGGGCCTGGTGCTTGCTAAATCCCTGTACAACAGGCAAAACAGGCAAGGCAGCTGGTTTCTGGGTCTTGGAAGAGGTGGGCTCAACAGGCCTAAGATACCTTCTTTACAGCCAAAGCCACCATGGACCAGGGAATACAACAAATCAAAGTCTCACCAGGAGCACCTAGCAGAGAAGATACTCTCCCTCCCAGATGGTTATGAAACGCTCTCCCCACACAGATGAGGATTCTAGTAAAGGGAATCACGTTTTACCAGAGGTTTGTGGGTGTAATTCTGAGCTCTGACATCCCCAGCAAGCTAGGCTCGGCTGCCATCTTCAATACAGACAAGTGACAATGAGAATCAGAAAAAAGTAATTTATTCATGTGGTCACCTTGGGAAGAAAAATAAATGGATCCTGTAACCCCTAAGTCCATTCTCAAGGTGCTGACATGAGATTTAGGCTTAAAGAAAGGGCATGATTAATTAAGCAGTTCTGGTCAAGGAGTGGCCCTGCCCATCACTGGCCAATCACAGCTTGGTCATGTAAGTTCTTAAAACTGTGTGTAATCTCTTTCTGGGAGCCAGAGATAGCCAACCACCATAACCAGCAGTCTTATAGGCAGAATCCCACCAACTAGCCTGGAAAGTTCCTTTTGCCCTTAAGCAACAGCAGCAGGGACCACCCCCAAAAGTAGACTGAACCAGATGCTCAAGGCTGGACACAGGACCCGCTAGAACCATTGCCAACACTGAAGCTCAAGTCTTCAAGCAAACCCAACAGGATACTTACTGGCTGCTAAATGAGTAGTCCAAGAGCCCTGCCTCCTCGGAATCTCCTGAAATCGCCACTCAAGTATGATGACTGACACACACCAAGATGCATCAAGTGTTGAAATATCTTTGACATTTAAAAGTAGCCAGCACAAAATAAATGCAAGAGTCAGCAACTCTGAAGCAAACTAGAAAAGTTCAGCAAAGAAAGTTTTTTAAAGCACTAAATATAGAAATGAAAAGTAGAGCAACAGATATTTAGAAATTCACTGGGCAGGCTGAGCAGCAGAGTGGCAATGACAGAGACCAAATGGAATTGGTTCAGGTGAAATCAACACACCCACCTAATCTGAACCACAGGCAGAAGCTGGAGAGAGAAACTAACGAAGAACAGAGACAGGAAGCTGTGGGAGAGGGGCTGTGTACCAGAGTCCCAGGGAAGGACTGAGCAAAATAATGGCTAAAACCTTATAAAATACAGTCAAAGGCATCAACCTACTGACTTTAAGACACTGAGCAAACCATAAAACAGGAAAACCCAAAAGAATCTGAGCCAAGACATATACTCAAACTTCTAAAGATAAAAACAAACAAAAATTCTGAAGCAGAGGAAAGGCACATTTGCTGGAGGGAATTCCCAGTCCAATGATGTGGGACTCTCACCTGAAGCTATGGTGTCAATATGGAAAGGTGCCAAGCCTGATGACCTAAGTTCCATCCCCAAAACCCACATATTAAAAGAGAACTGACTCCTGTAAGTTGTCCTCTGACCTCCACACATGAACAGTGGCAAACACAAACACACATATCACACACATATACACATACACCCACCTCACATCTCTCACATACACAAACAAACAAATAAATGTAATTAAAACAAAAGTACTGGCTGGAGAGATAGCTCAGCAGTTAAGAACGCTGGAAACTCTTGGAGGGTACCTGAGACCCAGCAGCCATGTGGTGGCTCACAACTAACTGTCTACAACTCCAGTTCCAAGGAATTGGGCACCTTCTTCTGACCTCCCTGTACAGAAAGCAAGGGATTGGTGCACAGACATACATGCAAGCAAGAAAACACCCATATGCATAAATAATAATAATAAAATAGATTTTTAAAAATAAGTAAAATAAGAGCTATGAGAATAACTAAAATACATTCTCAAAGAGAAATAGAACAGTAGAAAAAAATTAAGCATCAAGAAAAAGCAGTAGGAAGAAATGAGTCATGTGATAAATATAGCGGACTGTCCTTTGGAGTTTCAGCTAATACATGGTACAAACAAAACTACCACATCAGAACTAGGCCTGGTAGTGCATACCTTGAATCCCAGCACTCAGGAAAAAGAGGCAGGCAGATCTCTGTGAGTTCAAGGCCATCCTCCTCTACAGTGCTAGTTCCAAGACAACGGGGGCTACACAGAGAAAACCCCTGGGGGTGGGGGTGGGGGGCAGAGAGACAGACACAGAGAGAGACAGACAGACAGAGATAGAAAAGGAGGAGGAAGAGGAGGAAGGGAAGGAGACAGAAAGGAAGGGAATGGAGGGAGGGAGACCCTGACTAGGGATATAGATCAGAAAAAGCAGGTAAGGCAGGAAAAACAAAAAAGAAACATCAGTATAATATGCAGGCAGTATTCAGTGAAAAGTAAAGATGGCGTTATCAGAATCTGAGTCCACTGCTGGCTTCTTCACCAAAAGATGGAGAGATAGATGGTGGTGGTGCACGCCTTTAATCCCAGCACTTGGGAAACAGAGGCGGATTTCTGAGTTCAAGGCCAGCCTGGTCTACAGAGTGAGTTCCAGAACAGCCAGGGCTGCACAAAGAAACCCTATCTCAAAATACAAAAAACAAAAAACAAAAAACAAAAAAAAAGAAAAGTAAATGTATTTCTCAACCTTCCCTATAGCCACATTACAATTTACAGAGAAGAGGAAGGAAATGCCAGGAGCTGGAGCTGGGCACTGCAAGATTAGCTACTGGATTATTTATCAGATTAACCCTGTCCAGAACACCTTTCTCTAGCAGGTCCTCCCCTGGCATGGGATTTCCTGGAAAAATCTGAGTTCTTTAAGTGGCTGTTACATTATCAGAAGGAATTACAGTGCCCTTTATCCTTATCTGCCAGGACTGGTTTCCAGACACCCATGGACACCTAAAGCTGGAATAGTACCAAACCCTACTCCTGTTCCCTATACAGATATAACTGATGAAGTTCAATTTATGATAAATCAATTGTTAAGATCCCAAGAAGGACAGTGTGCTTGATTAATCATATCATTCCAGTGGTTCTCAACTTGTGGGTCATGACCCCTTTGGGGCCAAATATCAAGAGTTGACATCAGATATCCTGCATATCAAATATTTACATTATGACTCATAACAGCAAAATTACAGTTATGAAGTGGCAACAAAAAATCATTTTATGGTTAGAGGTCACAACATTAGGAACCGTATTAAACGGTCACAGCATCAGGAAAGTTGGGAACCACTTTACTACTCAAAATGCCATGCAACTTAAAATTTAGGAATTATTTCCAGGATTTTCCATTAAATATTTTCACTGAGTGGTGGCACCCACCCTTAAGCGCAGCACTCAGAGGCAGAGGCAGGCAGACAGCCTGATCTACTGAGTGTGTTGCAGGACAGCCAAAGCTACACATAGAAATCCTGTCTTAAAAAACAAAAAACAACCACCAAAACTTTGAGAATGCAGTTGATCATGGTAGCACACTCCACACAGTGAAAATACAGCTAAGTGGAGACTACAGCACCCGAAGGCTGTAAAGATGGAAAGGACGAAGGACAAAGAATGAGAGCCTCCTAGTCAGCACCGCCTGGACTCAGACAGCATGAAACATCTGGCAGAACTAAGAACACACACAAATCTACTATCACGAAAACTTGGCATTTGCTCATCAGCCACTGACAAGGCTATCAGATATAGCCAGCAGACTCACAGCCCACAAAGCCCAGGCTGCTACCAACAGCACGTCTCTGTCGGAGTCTAGGTCACAGGACACATGTTCTGCACAAGCTCAGGAGGCAGATAGGAAGAAGCTGGCTGTAGGAATATGGAAAGATGAGGATACAGACTGAGAGCAGGTAGAGAATCTCAGGCTGGGGAAGGCTTCCCCTCTTCCTTAAAGTCCACGTGATCTTGGAAGCTCGGGGTGTTTAATTCTCAGGTAAATCAGTTAATGTGAACAAGAGGAGAAGAGGAAGTACCCCTGAAAAGGATTACTGTCAAGAGATTAGACAAAGTACCAGAAAAAAACTAAAGTCTCAATTTATCACCTCATGCCTCAGTTCTCTTCCCCCAAAATAATTGGCTTAATTGGTTCCTTACTCTATGTTTCTCTACCTGGTTCATGCTCTAGTTATGAACATTTCCACCTGCACAACTCAATCCTCACAGCCTGTCGGCAGCACACCCCAGTTCTGGCTGCATCCTGATGACACAAGGCTGGGGACTTTGAAATGGAAGATGGGATCCACAGGGTCCAGATGGGAACTGCACAGAATCTGGACCTCCTGCATCTGGTCAGCTGAGCCTTAAGAAAAGGTCTTCTATTCAATCAAAAGGAACAGAAAAGTGGAAGGCAAGAGAGCAAGCTGTCTTACGTGACCTCTCCTACATGCCCACACATTCACCAAAATAAACTATATTCTAGTTCCCAGCTTAACTGAATGTGGTAGCCAGAAAAGTAATTGCAACTGTAAAAAGTTTCCAAACGGACAACAACCTGAACCAATTGGATCCAAAATGTTTGTGGCAGTGTTTACCCATGCTGCATCAAGAAACTGCACTGCAGCCTTGGCTCTGAATATACAGCAGACACACTGTACACGCCATCATACCACACAAACCAGCACATACAACCTCAAACAGTTCATCTCAGATTTGATGTCACCAACAGAAATGTGTTTTTACTGTACACGCAATGTTTTCTGCTTCTATAGAAACATAATAGCTTAACAAAGAAAAATACTTCCCATCATGTGAATATCATTCAGATTGTATTGTTAGCATGTTTAAATGTGGGGTGGGGATATAGACAGGATTTCATGTAGTTCTGGTTAGCCTTCAATTTGCTATATCCTAGAATACTGATCCTCTTGCCTCTACTTCCCAAGTACTAGAATTATAGGTATGCACCATCATACCTAGTTTTATGGATGCTGGGTATGAACAAGGACCCAAACCTTACGACCTGTAGGATCTGCATTTGCATTCACCTTGGACTTTCATGCCCCAAAAACCGCCACCATTTATGAGTTTCCAATGTTACAGAATCTTTATGGCAATCCAAATGGAATAAGAGCAAGCATCAAAGGAAACTTTTCACACATAGAAATAGAAGAAGACAAAAATATAAGTCCACTATAATCCACACACCTATAATCTCAGCACTTTGAGAAGGCAGAGGCAGGAAGATCTAGGAGCTCAAGGTCCTCCCTACCTACATAGTAAGCTTGAGCTGAGCCTGTTTTGAGACTTAAGCCTTTGTCTCAAAACAAGCAAACAAAAAATAAAAACAAAACAACAAAAGAAAATATAAACTATCAACACACTGAGCTGCCACACTAAGTGCTGGTAGAAGCAGCCTAAGTCTAGTAAAAAACTAGAAAAAGGAAATGCAACAAGTGGTCAATGTATACACAAGGTGGCAGGCACAGCCATCAAAAAAGAACAGGAAGTTCTGAGAGGAGGGAAGGTCCTACACCTGGTTGTAATTTTCTAATAGATTTACAAGAAGTTAAATGGGAAACTGAATAAAGGCATCTAGGATCTTTGCAAAATGCCTTAAAACTACGTGTTAATAAACCTTGAAATAAACAACTTATTTTTTCTTATATTGTCCAAGATTCTAAAAGTTATTATTACATGGAAAGAAACTGAAATGGGCAGAAAGCATATTTTTTCTGTTGTTGTTTTTGTTTCTTTCGAGACAGGGTTTCTCTGTGTAGCCTTGGCTGTCCTGGAACTCACTCTGTAGACCAGGCTGGCCTTGAACTCAGAAATCCGCCTGCCTCTGTCTCCCAAGTGCTGGGATTAAAAGAGTGCACCACCACCGCCCAGCCAGAAAGCATATTTTAAAAGGCTCCTCTTCATTAGTCATCAGGGAAATGCATACTAAACCACAGTACAATGCGCAATCCACTCACTTGACTGGCTAAGAATATAAACCCAACACTACAAGTGCTGACAGGAAAACAGAGCAACTGGAATTCTCATACAGTGCTCATGGGAAATAATGATTCAGCAACTCTGGAAAACTTCATTCTTCCTTCTGAATTAAACATGCATTGACTCGTGACCTAATCCTACACCTATTTAAGGTAATTTTTTTTAAAAAAAATCTGCCCACATGAATGCATATAGCAGTTTTTTTCATAATACCTCCAAACTAGAAACAACCCCGACAACATTCCTCAACAGACAAATGGGCTAACCATACAATCAGATGCTATTACTAAGCAAGGACCTGTACACATGAATGAATCTGAGAGATAGTATGTGGAATGAAGGAAGCGAGGTGCAGGACCTTGATGTGCTTAAATGATAGGAAACTCCAGAGAGGAAGTAGGTATAGGAAGGCCAGGATGAGACTTACAGGGATCTGGACCAAGTGCACCACCAAAACTTTATCTAACTGTATACTTACGTGTGCTTTACTGTGTATCTAAATTGTATGCCAATAAAGGTCCAAACGGCACTACCAACAGTGCCCTGTTAAAAAGCCCAGATCTCTCTCCTCTTTAGAAACTGTCCGTAAGTACAGGTGAAAACTTCTGCTAGGGTTTGCCAATTTGTCATTTAAGACATTCCAAAATCTGAAACTCAGCCTTTTGTCCAAACTAATCTCAGCTTCTAATTTCCACATGCCTGGGCTTGTGCTTGAGCAAGCTGAACCCACACCTGCCTCCACCCTCCTTCCCTGTCCTTGCCTGACTACCTACTTCTTTATGGGACATTCTCTCCTTCCCATCAGACCCTCCAGTGGCATCTCCTCCCCTATCAACTCCACCCAGGCACCACTTGTTGTAAACTGTCGCACTACCCAGGGTTTCTCTTTCTTTACATATGTGGCCAGCAAAGCTCCATTCAGTTCCCACAGGTCATAAGACAAAATGTTCACCTGGACTGATATACCTCTAGTTTTGACTAGTTGAATCCATAGCAACTAGGGAACATCTGCTCAAAGCACATTCCCAGGCTCTCAGAAAACTCTCTTACTCAAAAGTGATCCCATGCACACACATCAAAGGGATCTCCAATGATACCATGAGCACTGTAAACAACCTGGCTCTAAGACTTTCCAAACTAATCGCCTGCCATGTCAGTCCTTACATCTCTGCCTCAGCACAGTTAATCTACTCAGTGCACAAGAACACTTGGCTGCTACACAATGGTGCTACCAAGTCCCCATCTCCTGGCCTTGACCACCCTTCAGAGCCATTCACTTTTGTTCTCTGACACACACCTCTCACTGACCTAGCCCCTAAGAGTAGACCAGCCTGGCTGGTCAGAGAGCATTTTCTACCTCCCCAGCATGGAATTACAAGCATACACACCTGACTTTCATATTTAAAATTTTTCATATTTAAAAATTACTTTATGCCAGGCAGTGATGACATATGCCTTTAAACCCAGCACAGGCAGGGAAGAAAGGGCAGAGGCAGGCAGATCTCTGAGTTCGAAGCCAGCCTCATCTATAGAAGTTCCAGGACAGCCAAAACTACAAAGAGAAACCCTGTCGATAGTAACAATATTTATTCCTTTGTGTGTGTGTTTGTGTACCCATGCATGCATGCATGCAGTACATGTGTAGAGGTCAGAAGACAATTTGTAGTAGTTCTCTCTTTCTAATTTGTAGGTCCTAGGCACCTACAAACTCAGGTTGTCAAAGTTGGCAGCCAGAATCTTTTATCTGCTGAGCCATCTTGCCAGCTCCATATCTTACTTTTTTTAATATGGGTGCTGAGACTCCAACTCTGATCTTCATGCTTATGTAACAAGCACTTTACCAATATGAGCTGTCTCCCCAGCCCCATGCCTAACAAGCACTTAATTATTAAGCTATCTCCCCAGTCCTATGTAGTCATCTTCAACCTTCCATTATTCCTATTTCCTCCATGAATGTCCATATTTCATGAGGATTTTGACCAACAATGTAGATGGCATGTGCCTTCTCCTTTTATATTTCTTATTCTGGGAAAAAAAAATAATTATGCACACAACATCAATAGAATGAAAGTAACCCTTCCTCCATCATGGTCACCCTCAGACAATATGAAAATGGACAGCAGTCCACATTATTAAACAGTGCAACTCTGAGTTGAAGGGGTACTAACAGACCTAAAGTTGACAGGACTATATCCTCAAACAAAAACCAACACAAGAAACATGGCAACAGTAAGTTTGTTCCAGGTCAGCCTTGGCTACAGAGACCCTGTCTCAATCATTCCCCTTAAAAATAAATAGAAAGCATTATTAAAAGCCTTTTAAATGTATACCCAAAGTTAACAATCTAAACCACAATAGCAGCTAGCCCTTCCGAGGGCCAAACGAAGGATTAGCTAGCAGATTAAAGACAGATTTTCATTCTCTGATTAGTATTAACTCCTGGCATCAGGCCAGGAAGGAGAACATATATAAGCACAATTCTAAAAACATGAATTCTCCTACAGAACACAACAACAAGCACCTGAGCATTTTGCAGGTGGGCATGTAAGGGGAACCACAACCTCACAGATACCAGAACCTGAAGATAGGAGGTTCTCCAAACAACCTGGAGAGGAGTCATGGCATAGTCAGAAGGCCCTACAGCATCAGGCTTCTCAAGTTCAGCAAACACTTGAGGCTGCTGGACCCTCCCACCCAATAACACCCAACTCACTTGCCAAGAATAGCAAAAGGCTATTTAAAAACAACAGTCCAGAGCTCCAGAGATTACTCAGCACTTAAGAACACTGGCTGTTCTTCCAGAGGACTGAGGTTCAATTCCTACCACCTACAAAGAGCTAACAACCATCCATGCGTAACTCCAGTTCCAGGGGACCTGACAGCCTCTTCTAGTCTCCTTGGGCACTAGGTGCACATATAGTGCACAAATACATGCAAAAGACACTTAAAATAAGAATAAATAAAACCAGCTGGGCATGGTGGTGAGTGACTCTAATAGCAGCACTCAGGAAGCAGAGGCAGGTGGATCTTCATAAGTTCGAAGCCAGCCTGACCTACAGTGAGTTCTAGGGCAGGACTACAGAGAGAAACCCTGTCTCAAAAAATCAAAACTAGCCAGGTGGTGGCGGCGGCACACGCCTTTGATCCCAGCACTTGGGAGGCAGAGGCAGGCGGATGTCTGAGTTCGAGGCCAGCCTAGTCTACAGAGTGAGTTCCAGGACAGCCAGGGCTATACAGAGAAACCCTGTCTCGGAAAAAAAAAAAAAATCAAAACTAGATAAATAGACAGACACAGATAGACAGACAGACAGACAGACAGACAGACAGACAGATAGAACAAACCACAATCTCAACTCATGAACCAGTAGTCTGAACCTAGAAATTATAACCTAGAAAAACTTGATAACACACTTCTGAACTGGGCCCAGGCAATAGACTGTTCCCAGGGAAACCTAGCCCAGTCCAGGAAAAGAAAGGCTCGGTGAGCAGTTCTAGCCAGCTCCAGAGCTATGAGAAGGGATTCCCAGTAGTGAACAACTTTTGACCAAATACCACTAAACCAAACAATACCATGGCTAGCAATATGGTAACTCCTGGAGTTAGGAAGGGACTCTGCTCCTGACACTGGCTAGGCAAAGGAGCTTAAAAGCACTTTGTTACCAACAGTGGCTTGAGTTCAATTTCCTAGGTACAGGGCTGCTCAGGCCACAGATCCTCATATGACTTCTTACTCTATAATGTGCTCACTCTGGTGAGCATGGGAGAACAGGAGAGGTAGAAGAGAGGATGAAGAGCAGCATTCTTGGTCAGTAGACCTAACCCTACAGCCAGGCCAGCAGCAGCCCGGTCTGCTGCTGGTAAGGTGAGAAGGATGAGCTTCTTGACTGGGCCTAGGATTCAGGACGGCTCAGCTGCAGCTCAGCTCTGGGGCATAAGGACAAATCAGTTTCTGCTGAGCCACAAAGCAATCTCCTTGCAAACAGTTTAGAGCCTTCTCATCCGGTCCGTGTGCCACTGTCCTTGAGAGATAAAAACTGGTATTCCCCCACTTCCCTCTGAAACCAAAGCCTAGATACCTCTGAGCTTGCTCAGAGGACAAACAGAATGTAAATTGACCCAGAACCAAAGCCAGGACTGCTGCAGCCCCGGAAAGCACACTACCCTGAAAAATAAATGCTCCTTCAAAGCTGCCCTTTGAAGTTTTTATCAATTTAGTGCCGGTCTCACACAAATGCTACCACACACTCGTGTACCTAAGCAGACTCCGCTCCTCTTTGCAGACACATTTAAGTGAACAGTTTTCAGCATGCCTAATAAGTTACTCCTAAAAAACAACTAAAAGACTGTCAATGTCATGCAAGCGTTGCCAGAAAAAAAGAAGAAACCTAAAAATAGAAGCACAGGACAGCCCCCAAATCTTGGTTGTGGCACGAGAGCCGAATAAATCTTGAGAAATGTTTCTTCATAACCATAAACCCAAAGCCTGCTAGGGTGAACTCCATAGTTTTTCACTCACTACAGAGAGCAGCCTGGTACAGGGACACAGAATCCCAGGGGCAAGTGACAATGGAGTCTCCAGTGGCTAGCCCCACAATTCCACCACACTTTCAACTCCTACACAGAAGAAAAGCTGGTTTCACTTCGTGACTTAACCAAAAAGTGCAGAACACATAAAACATGCAAGACCCTCTCCCTATGACCACCCAGCCAAACTAAGTAGTCAGTGAAGCATCCAGATGGAAAGCAACAGGATCAGAATTTTACTGGGGTGGAGAGGGTGTCCCTGTGTACCTGGCCAAAACTCCCTTCCCACCCATATTCCTGGAAGACACAACTCCAGGCTGGTAGAAGTAAGTTCATACCAGGCTATGAACAGCATAAGCACCTCTCTAGCTTAGCCAGCTTGCTCATATGAATTAGAACCCCCCAAATTCGAAGCTGAGTGTAGAATGGAAACTTTCTCATTTACACTAGTGAATGGAAGGAAACTAGACCTTCTAACACACACATGATGTGCATGCTGCTTGCCAAGGCCCCTCTCATGGAGTCACCTAGGCTCGGGCCCACGTTGGGCCTCAGTCTTGCTCTTCCAGTCTTCAAATGACCACTCTGAATAACTCTAAAACCTTAAAGCCCATTTGCACCGTTATTGGATGAGGCAACAAGACCTCACAAGTAATCTGGTACTGGAATAAAACTAAACCAATCAGGTGCCAACAGTGAGAGAGGAAACTTACCTCTAGATACCATTACCCCCCCCCAACTGAATGCTAAAGCTAAACAAAACACACTCACCTGGTTAAGGAAACAGAATCTAAGTAAACTATTTCCACATGTCAATCTTAAAAAAAAAGAAGGCAGCTCAGCAAAAGCACTTGCCTAGCAAAGCCTTGAGTTCCACTCCCAGCACATAGGAGTAAAAACTTGTAGATAGGATGAGGAGCTATGCCCAAGAATGCACCATAACATGTGGTAGACTAGCCTTGGCAAAATACTATACAGTGGAGAAAAGAATGCTGGGAGTTAGGATGAACCTAAGAACAACTAGAGGGTTGAAGAGATGGCCCAGTGGTTAAGAACAGTGGCTGCTCTTCCATAGGACCCAGGTTCAATTCCCAGCACCCATGTGGCAGCTTGCAACTATCTGTAACTCCTTATCCAGGGGGTCTGACATCTGTCACACAGAAATACATACAGTCAGAAAACCAATGTACATAAAATTAAAAATTGTGAAATATAAAAAAATGAGGGCTGGAGAGATGGCTCAGCGGTTAAGAGCACTGACTGCTCTTCCAAAGGCCCTGAGTTCAAATCCCAGCAACCACCTGGTGGCTCACAACCATCCCTAATGAGATCTAACACCCTCTTCTGGAGTGTCTGAAGACAGTTACAATGTACTTAAATATAAAAAATAAATGTTTAAAAAAAAATGAGCACACCCCCTTAACTCCAGCACTCAGGAGACAGAGGCAAATGGCTCTCTGTGAGTTCAAAGTCAGACTGGTCTACATAGGAAACTCCATGGCAGATAATGTCTCATTTAGAAAAAAAGAAAAAAAAAATAGGAAAACTGAATGCTATAACTTAGAATAATGCCAAGCAAACAATGAGGAACATAAGGTGAGAGATGGGGCAGAGTGGGGTGTGTCGAGCTTGCAAAAGACAATGGCTAAGACAGTGGCCAGGCACTCACTACCTGTTCTAGTTAGATAGCAGATGAACATCTTTTCTCAATTGCACCTTTTTTGGGGGGTGTATGGGGGGGTGGAGTTCAAGACAGGGTTTCTCTGTGTTGCTTTCGGAAAGTTGGAATTAAAAGCATGAGCCACCACCACCCAGCTTCTTCAACTGCACTGTTTTAAGTCAGGTAAAGCCAAGTACACAGCAGTGTTTCCCCACCACAACGCAAAACCTGAACCCCACAGAAACAGTAACCAAGAATTATAAAACTGAAAACTGTAAAAGAATTTCTTTCTCACTGCTAGTTTTACACCACAGAATTTAAATTTAAGATAAAGCAGTTTATTTAATCCCAAGACTCACAAAACAGTTTGTTCTTATGACTAGTTGGAGGCCACTGTCACAGAGAACACCTGCTTAGCAAGTTTTCCAAAGTGGTCACCTAAACCGTTTCCTGAAAGGGTTATCTCAGTAACCCAGTCTTCAGGTAATGTTTTTGCCAGCACGAGGGTAATTTATGCTTCATTTATCATAGTTTTATGCCTAAATCAAGACACTTGTCCTGATACCAGAGCCTCCCGGTCAACTCATTACCAGCACTGTTTGGTCTGCAAAGTTCCCAGAGCACCAAACCAGAGCGTCTTAATCCTACTAAGCATATTAGGCTTCATAAATGGGGTTTCATTACAAGGTTACCTTGTTCTTCACAACAGGAATTAACCAAAGAAGATAATGATGGTTTCTGCACAATCTGTGCTACACATAATGTATCTTTGCAGTATTCAATAGCTCGTGTTCTGTTAAGTACCAAATTTCATAATACATAAACCAGATTGGCTGGGACTCTAGTTTGAGACTTAGTCTTCTAGCCACCCTGATGCAGTAAAGGAATTGCTAGACAGTGGTTATTCAGGTAAGAGTCCTTCTTAGACTTAGAGGACCAGTCCAGTTGCCAGAGAATAACACTGCACCCGATAGGCACCCTCCACCCACCTGAGACTCAGAGCATGGATGACACGCGAACACAGTCCCGTGCCTGGACCGACCCTGGGCTACCTCAGCGCTCGCTCACCTGGGCCGCCGCCAGAACAGCAAGACTTGAACTGACACCAACGCGAAGGCGCGCCTTGGTCCTGTCACCGGCCTCATTCTCAATCCTGGCTCTGTCTCCATTCCTTGTCCCTAGACCTTACAACCCCCTCCCGTGCGTCTCATCCCACCCCCACCCCCAAGACCCGTCAGATCCCTTCTGGTCCCAACCTGCCCCGTCCGTCCAGCGTCCGATCCTCTCTGGTCTCATCTCCCGGCACGTCAGTCCCCTTTTCTGACCCCTCTGGTCTCATACCCGGTCGTTCCCCGTAAGAGTCCTTCCCTCTGGTCCCATTCCCCGGTTCCCACACCCGTCCGACATCTCCCGATCGCATCCGAAACCAGTGTGTCCCCCGTCGGCTCCTCTCTACTACCATCCCGGAACCGGATTCGTTCCCCGTCCGTCCCCCTGTAATCCCATCCCCCGACCCCGGACCCCGCCGCGCCCGCCCACCTAGGCCATAGGCCTTCGCACAGATCCACTGCAGGTTAGCGGCGATCTTGGCCCGCGCCGCGTCGTAGCGGTCCAACGGCACCAGGTCGGCGCCCTCCGGGGGCGCCTCCATCCTCCTCCAGCCTTCGGCGGCAGAGCGACCGCCCGCGTCCACCATCTGCAGACAAAGGCCGCGGCGGCCCGGCCGCAACAAAGACGCCGCCGCCCTCCCGCGCCGCCCGCCCGGGCGCACGGCCCTTACTTCACGGCCGCCGCCGCCGCCACCCAGGCTGCTGCTGCATGCTGCGGGCGCCGAGCCGAGGCCGAGAAGGCGCCCAGCGGGCCGGGCAGGCGGCGGCGGGCAAGCGCCGGCCAAGGCAGGCGCGGGGCAGGCGCGGTGCGAGCACGGGCCGGGGGCGGCGGCGGCGGCGGCGCGTGCGCGGCCCCGGAGAAGCGGCAGCTGAGGCGGCGGCCAACGGGTGGGAGCTAACGCGCCGCCGCCGCGTCACGCAGGCGCACTTACCGCCTCCCGCAGCCCCACCTTTCTCCGCAGGCGCAGTAGGCACCGCCCCGTACCACCACCCACCCGCCCGCCCCGCCCTCCTGCAGGCTCCATACCTGTCCCCATCTTCGGATGCTCTAGACACACCCTCGGCCCCGCCCCCAGGCTCAGTCCTTCCCCGGTGCAGTAGGCACGCCCCTCTAACCTAGCCCGGTCGGTGTCCTTAGTAGCTGTGGACACACCCTCGGCCCCGCCTCCACTTCGTCCTCAAGGCCGAAGACTCGCTAGTCTATCCGCCCCCTCCCACTCCCCGCCACAGTGGACACGCCTCTGACACGCCCCTGTCAGGATCCCGCGCAGGCGCAGTAATCTCTTCGGAGGGCTATCCCGTTTCCAAGCAACTTGAGAGACTAATCTCAGGAGCTGCTGGTTGATTGAACCTCATTCCTGTGTCCGGGGACTGGTTCGTTTCTACCTCTGGCAAGACCCGCTCTCTGAGAACTGAGCGCCCTTAGAGTCTGCACTGGCGCTGCGTCTGTGGGCAGAGATGCCAAGACGTCTCCGCCGGGACTGGCAGAGTGTACGCGGCTCCAGAATGGCACCTGAGATTAGCCCAGAGAAAGGATCCCCGAAGCTCTCGGGAGTCCGGAGCCACCGCAAGCCCTGCCTCCTTCCCGGTGGGCACTAGCAGATCTCTCATCCAGGTTTGGCGTCTAAGGGAAATGGATGCCAGCCTAGGACCATCGTCGAGTGTGACCTGCATTTTAGTGCTTGAATGGAGCAATAATATATTTGTGAAACCTGGGTGCGGAAGGAGAAGGATGTCACTGGAGAGCGGACCGTGGGCGCACCAGCCTCTGGGAAGCCTCAGGAATCCCTCCGGCCCGGGCGTGGGTGACCTTACTGACCATCATCTGCTTGCTTCAAGGTGCTTAACTTCTGTCATTGTCAAAGCCGCCCTACCCATAAAGAAGGCAGTAGGTAGAGTGGATGTTCTACCGGTAGCGGTCCCTCGGGTGCCGAGGAGAAAGTGCGTGTAGTTAGATCAAGCCGCGGATGAGCCTGGGCATGGTATCCCATGTTTGTAATGCCTGCACTGGGGAGATGGAGGCAGGAGAATCTAGATGAAATTCAAGGCCCCCTTCAGCTACTGGAGATGAAACCCTGTCTCAGAAAACAAAAGAAACAAAAAATGGATGGAGGCCTTATGTGGCAAGTATCTGGAATCCCAGCACTAGGGAGGCAGAGGCATCTCAGTGACTTCAGACCCACTCTGTTTCTAATCGAGTTCCAGGTCAGCCAGAACCACATAGTGAGACCCTGTTTTAAATAAAATAAAATAAAAATTGGTTAGGGCTGGGTACCCATGGAGAGACAGAAAAGAAGGACATTTGGGGAGAAAGGGGTAAGAAGTAAGCCTGGTGTCTGTCTGAGAAGCAGTAGACTGGGCTGCTATGGTAGGCTTATCTAAACCCCAGTGTGTAAAAACAGCAAGGCTCAGAGCTTGGGGCCAAAGATGGTGGGACAGCAGAACTTGGCCCGACTGCGATGAGGGTGATGCCAGGTAGGTAGCAAGATAAACCTGAGAATATGGGAGAGAGAGGAAAAGGGGCCAGGGATGGTGGTCTGGGGTGCTGGCCTTGCACTCTGCAGCTCTGAGGCACCCATTTGCTAGTTCAGTGGTTTCAGACATGTTATCTGTGGGTCAAGAGCATTCTTACCTCCTTCAAGTCTCGTCTACAGCCCCAGTGCCCTGTGGAATAGGAAGGGAAAGCAGACTCCTCCTCTTGAGATCTGGAGGAAGCATCTGAAAGTTTGCACTGACTGATGCTGTCAGTTTAGATAGGTGTCCCTTATCAAGCTCAGGAAATCCATCTATTGTACATCTGTGTGGTCTCTTTTGTCAAGGGCTTTGTTTTGTACCTGGTGGTCATGTAGAGGCTTTTATTTTGTCTGTAGTGTAGTGTATAACATTGTCTGGTATTCAGATACTGATCTGCCCCTGTAGTCTGGAAGAAATTCCACTTGGCATGGAGCATAATCCTTTTTATACTTACCTACCTACCTTTGTTTACTGTGTCTTGAGTGTTCATGGCAGATTGTAGTCTGCAGTTGGCCAGTGGTACCTGCTAGTGGCCAAGTAAAATAAGTTGGGAGTGTTCCTTTTATGTTCTTGCTTTGGTCTGGATGAATTATTTGAGCCTCGGCCTTACTGCCTTGCTGGTCTGGAGCTCATTCTGTGTGTCGTCACACTGACCTTCAACTCCTATATTCTTCCTGCTTAGCCTCCCACAGTGTTAAGATTGTAGATGTGCACTGCCGTGCTTGGCCCTTCTTACAGTTTTGGGAAGAGTTGGTTTCTTTTGTTTTTTTTTTGTTTTGTTTTGTTTTGTTTTTTGAGACAGGGTTTCTCTGTGTAGCCCTGGCTGTCCTGGAACTCACTCTGTAGACCAGGCTGGCCTAGAACTCAGAAAACCACCTGTCTCTGCCTCCCAAGTGCTGGGATTAAAGGTGTGCACCACGCCCGGTAAGTTGGTTTCTAAGTATCTGATAGACCTACCTTGATCTTGCCTTAGTAGCTGGCTCATGCTGAGGAGAGTGGTGTGAGTGCATGTGCCATGTGCACTTGTGGCAGTCAGAGGATGGCTCTCCGGAGTCTGCTCTCCTCTTCCTCAGTGGATTCCAGGGACTATAGTAAGTATGTCAGTCTCTTTAAACAGAGAGACAGAGACAGAGACAGAGAGATGTTATGGGAATACATTTTTGTTTTAATCCCAGGTGTAGGATATAGGGCTGCTTCAGTTTGTTCACAGCAGCTGACTATAATTTGCCTCATGCTTTAGCAGGGGTGTGATTTTGCGAGCTGCAGATAGTTTCTATGATTGTGTGATGTTTGGAATTCTGGGGACTTTTCAGAGGCTGTATAAATGCTAGGGCCCCAAGAATTTGTGTGGGCTATTGGTTGGTGGATTCTCTTGGTTGTAGTTTGTTAAGCAGCATGTGCAAAGAAGAAAGAAGAAGAAAAATTAGATATCCTGACAGTGAAGATCAAAGTTGTCCCAAGGAACTCTACACCTTAATCATCAGGAAGTAGTCTAATAATAATATTGTTGCCCCCTTTCCTACCTGACTTCATTTAGGATGTCTTTCTTTCTCCCCTCTATCACTCTTTCTCTCCTAGCTAGTGTTAGAGGGTTGAAGGGGTGGAAGAAGAAGGGTGGAAGAAAAAAGAACCCACAAAGTAGCCAAAGTCCACCTACAAGGGACCAAGTGTGCTGACTCAGCAGGTGGCCTTTCAGACAGACTTAGTTACCTGCTGTAGGAATGCTCAGACCACCTGTTTCTTCAGTCAAGTGACATGCTTTGTGCCTTTCTAGGAACCTGTCCGTTTTATCCAAGTCCAGGGGTTGGTTCCGGAATCTGGAGAGTGACTTTTGGTTTTGATGATGACTTACTATCCCTGACAGACACTTTTGTGGAACAGAGGACTAAAGGGACAGGCATCCTTGTCTAATACAATAAATATTTGAATCCTCTATTCGTTATTTTTCCTCCTTTTTCTTTTTCTTTTCTTTTTTTCCTATGACCAAATACTAACAAGTAGCAGCTTAGGGGAGGAAGGGTTTATTTTGGCTCTCAGTCAGAGGAATCCATCATGACAGGAAAGGGACGGCATCAGGAATGTGAGGTAGCTGAAAAGAATGCCTGTGTTCAGCTGGTGACTTTGTTTCTACTCAGTCTGGATCACCCTATAGGATGATGCCCCTCACATTCAGGATGGATTGTGTCGCCTCAGTTAAACCTCTCTGGAAATGCCCTCATAGACACGTTCAGGAGTTTTTCTCATACATGATTCTAAATCCCCCAAAGTTGACAATCAAAATTAAACCCTTTTAGAAAGCTTGAGGTAGAGTGAACAGAGGAGTAAGGAAGACATGGGATGCTGTTACTATAAAGGCAAACAGAGACCCTTGGAGGCATGGGATGCAGTGCCGGAAGGGAGAGCAGAAGCCCCAGCATGCAGTGCTATTGTACTGTGCTGCTGTTCTTTGAGCAGAATTGCTGCCAGGTATCAGGGAATGAGAACGGTCATTGGACCCTTGCCCGAGATTCCAGCTGCTCCCTGTGGCATGTCCTAGCCATTTATAATAATGCTTTGATTGCAAGTGGCCTAGTGGTCTCAGGAGGTGCTAGAGTGTATAGACTGGAGAAGATTAACTGAAGGTGGAAAATTCCATCTCTGCACCTATGGGGAAGCCAACCATGATGGGTAAAGACTGTCTGGTATAAAGTCAGGTGTGGTGTCTCATGCTTTAATCCAAGCACTCTGAGTTAGGGGCCAGCCTAGTCTACATAGCAGGTCCCATGACAGCTAGGTGTACCTTAAAAAAAAAATTCTGTCACAGCTGCTTTGGAGTCCCACACTTCTATAAGGAGCACTTTACCCATGTTCTGTTAGGCCAAATAAATTCATTGGTTCTTCACGATGAACTTTGATTTGTCTTTGGGGCCTTCCCCTTATGAAGAGGGGACTGGTACTGTCTCCCCAGGGAAAGAATTCTCACAATAGGTGCAGTTTCAGGAGGGAATCTGGCACTGGGGAGCTACCGGAGCTATAGACAGCCAAGCTCTGAATGTCAGACTCACAAATCCACCTGCCTCTGCCTCCCCAGTGCTGGGATTGAAGGCAGCTGCCACCATGCCCAGCTATGCCAGGTCTGTTTTAAGACTGGCAGGTTACAGCATTGGGATGCTCACTGATACACTGGAGTCATGGGAAAATCTGGTGCTGGGTAGGACAGCAGAGTGCTGGCATCATACAGTTGGGCAAAAGCCTAGCAGAGATGGCCTTCCTCCTTCCTCAGCATCAGGAAAGAAAGCAGGAGGTGTAGGGGCAAGGAGGTTGACCAGGATGGGTACCAGCTAGTTCTGCACTGGTGGCAGAGCGGGGATACTATGGGTTAGATGCAGAAGAAGCCTGGGACAATTGTCTGGACTGTATCCCCTGCTCCCTTGGGAGACATCCTACAAGTGGACAGGAGCTAAAACGTGAGCAAAGGCTTGGGCAGAGCTACTGAGTTGGACCAGGATAGAGCCATCAAAGGATGTGCTGGAGTCATTGGTCACACTGGGCCACATGGCTAGCAAACAGGTGGAGGATCCAGTAACACAAGGTGCCCTAGGCTTAAGGAACAGCCTGAGGTCCCTTAAGCTCCAGCAGCAGACTGCACAGAGGAAGACGTGAGCTTAGAGGAGCAGTAGCCACCCTGAGCTGGTTAAAACTGACTTCTGAGAGGCTGGCGAGGTTAGCCCTTGGCTTAGGCAGGAGCTGGGTTTGTTTTCATTTTTCAGGATCTTCCCTCAAAGCCATTTGATCAAGCTTCTGCACAGTGCTCCTGTCTTAACATAGGAAGGAGAGCCCCCACCTGAAAGCAGGCTCTGTCCTAGCACCTAGAACAAACTCTACAGAGGCGACAAGAGGCAGCTTATTAGAGAAGCTATCAAAATTCTAAGGAGGCATGAGGAACACTTGCTGCTGCTGCTTCCTCTTCCTCTTCCTCTTCTTCTTCCTCCTCCTCCTCCTCCTCCTCCTCTTCCTCTCCCTCCTTCTACTCCTC
>NW_022196897.1:13616691-13617841 GCF_008632895.1 Mastomys coucha
CCTCCTCCTCCTCCTCCCCATTCTCTTCGTCCTCCTCTTCCTTCTCCTCCTCTTCTTTCTCCTTCTTCTTCCGTCCATCCTCGAATCCTCAGTCAGGATCCAATGAAAGTACAAATCAAACAGTGGATAATAGCTTATCCCCCACCAGCTTGCAACCAAAGCAGGAGGGAGCCACCCTGTCCTGCACCCTCCACTGTCTCCCAGAGGAAGGCAACAGTAAGCCTGGCAAGCCTGGGCCAGCTCCCCTAACCTGTATTCTCACAAATTCTGGTTCAAACCGGTCCTCCACCCCCATCCAGACATACAACAGGTATGAACAGGTATGCCTTAAGTCACCAATGTTGGGCATGGGCTCATCACAAATACCAAGGAGATAACGAGGCCTCTAGGAGATGCATGATTCTGAGGACTACTCCCAACCTGTGGCAGTGGTGAGCAGGGTCCACATCCCCAAAGAGAATAATCAGAGGCATGTTGTGCATGGCCTGCTAAACTCACCATTTACTCTTCTCTTCCTGGCCCTTGCATCAGAATTCATTCTCAAGTGTCCACATAGACAGTAGGGAAATCAAAAGCATCCTGGCCCAGTGTGTGCAGTGGAAAGACCTGACCATCCCACCCTGGTCAACAGGAAGTTCTGGAAAAGACTATCGAGACAGCACCACAGGAAGCCGGAAGGAGGCCACCTGGAGGGGCTCCTGAGGGCCCTAAGCAGAGAGGCCTTTGTAACAGTTTACTGTACCTGGGACAGCTGTCTGTCCCTATCCCAAGAGCTGGGAGTCTAAAGTGTTCTCACATTTACTATATACTCACAACTCTAGCAGCACCCAATTTGAATTATGCCAGAAGCTCCTGTTACTAAGAAGCTGGGTGGCCCACTGAGACGGTCCCCTACCCCCTTCTTGGACTCATGCCTGTTAAGTGTGAGCAGAGCTCAGAGGTGAATTGGGAAGGAGGCTGCTCCAGATCCCAGGGCAGACCCCCTAGGTCTCCAACCAAAGCTGCATCCCTTTCTGACACTCCTATGTGCAAAACCAGGTAGAAGCTGGGTATGTTTTTTGTAAACCTGTGGCCTCAGCACTTAGGAGGCTGAGGCAGGAGGATGGCATGTTCAAGGCTAGCCTCTGCTACATAGTAAAACACAGTGTCC
>NW_022196897.1:13617851-13620949 GCF_008632895.1 Mastomys coucha
AAGCAGACACCAGAATGGCAAGATGGACACAGAACTCAGAAATGCGCCCATCACCTGTCCTGAGGACTGTTCCTGTTCACAAGTGTTTACTGGGTAGAATTTGAACATCACTGCTGGAGATTATACAGCCATTTACTTCCTGTGAGGATACAGTGAGCCTGAGTCAAATTGTCAAGATGGGTTCAGTGAGAGACCTTCTCTCAAAAGATAAGGTGGGAAGACTAGAGAGATGCTCAGTGGTTAAGAGCTATACTGCCTTAGTTTTATGTCAACTTGACACAGCTAGATTCATCAGAGAAAGGGGACCCTCAACTGAGAAGATGCCCCCATTTTCTTCTGTGTGACATTTTCTCAACTAGTGATGGTCAGGGGCAATCCATTGTGGGGGAGGCCACTTCTGGGCTGGTGGTCCTAGGTTCTATAAGAAATTGGGCTGAGAAAGCCAGCAGTAGCAAGTTAGTGAGCAGCACCCCCATGGCCTCTACATCCCTACGTCCACTCCTGCCTCACTTACGTCCACTCAAACAGGTTCCTGCCCTGTTTGAGTTCCTGTCCTGACTTCCACCAGTGATGAACAGTGATGTGGAAGTATAAGCCAAATAAATCCATTCTTCCCCAGGTTGCTTTGGTCATGGTGTTCAATCATAACAGCAGTAACCTAACCAAGACAAGAGCAATGGCTCAAATGGCCTGGCCCAGCACCCACATGGTAGCTCACAACTGTCTTGGACTCTAGTTCCAGGGGATCCATTGCTGACTCAGTCTGGCTTCTACAGGCACCAGCAACACATGAAGTACACATGCATATAGCAAGACACCCATATACATATAAAGTAAAAACTAGAGTGAAGAATGATTAAGGAAGACACCCACCATTGACCTCTGGCCTTGTGCATATATACATTGACAGAAAATTAGGTGGTAGCATTTTTATGTGTTATCTTGACTATTTTGTTTTATTTTGAGGCAGGATCTCTCTTTTAAGTAGCCATAGTTGTCCTCAAAATCACAGAGATCCACCTGCCCCTACCTCCCAAGTACTGAGATTAAAGGTATGTACCACCACACCAGGCCCTATTTTGACAGTTTTGTTTAAAAAAAAAAAAAATGGGGCTGGCATGGGCTAGAAAGATGGGTCCGTGGTGAAAAGCACTTACTGCTTCTGCAGAACACCCAGGTCAGTTTCCAGAACCCACAGAACAGCTCAAAACTGCCTCCAACTCCAGTTCCAGGAGACCGAAGGGCTTCAATCTCCTACACAGCATATAATTACACATAAAATAAATTTTTAGAAAAACAGAAGTCCGTGTGGCACATTTGCCTAGTATATGTAAGGCCCTAAATTCCATCTCTGTAATGACAAAGAGGAAATTTAAAACAGTGAACTGACTTTGAGTTTGCCAAGTGTGGTGACATACACCTGTTGTCCCGGCACTACTGGATAGACTGAGGTTGGGGGATTGAGGGTTTAAGGCTAGCCCATGCTGTATAGCAAGGCATTCCCTCAGAAGAGGTCAGCTTTTACCAGATTATCTAAAGGCTGAATAGCACAAGTCTGCCATGAGATGGCATAGATGTGGGTGATGCCCTCCACCTTCATCACCTACCCCTCACCACCTGAGGCAGTCAGGAGAGCTAGCCCTTCCCTCTTCACTGGCTGTACCACCTGAGAGAGCAGGCCCTGCACCTAGCCTGGGCAACACAGCAGAGCTGGCACTGAAGGGTGGGTGTGGGTGAGCTGCCTCCTGAGGGTGTGAGAATGGGAGACTGGTCCAGCTGCAGGACTTGGGAGAATGGGCAGCACAGCAGAGCTGGCTCTGAAGGTGTGGGTGTGGGTGAGCTGTCTCCTGAGGGTGTGAGAGTGGGCAGCACAGCAGAGCTGGCTCTGAAGGTGTGGGTGTGGGTGAGCTGTCTCCTGAGGGTATGAGAGTGGGAGAGTGGGCAGCACAGCAGAGCTGGCTCTGAAGGTGTGGGTGTGGGTGAGCTGCCTCCTGCCAATCCCAGCATTGGGGGGCCTAGTCTGAGCAGTGCATGAGAGCTAGCCCTTCCCCTCACTGACTCTAACAGAAGCCAGAGAAGAAAACATACTTTTGACTCCAAAGCAGATCTGGAGCAGACACAGGGCTACAGCCTAATGGGCATGGAGTGGAAATGCCCTGAGCCAGAAGGTGTGCAGGTATGCTTAGAAAATACTGAATCATATACAATATATCTCAAACTTTTTTTTTTTTTTTTTTTTTTTTTTTTTTTTTTTTTTTTTTTTTTTGGTTTTTCGAGACAGGGTTTCTCTGTGTAGCTCTGGCTATCCTGGAACTCACTCTGTAGACCAGGCTGGCCTCAAACTCAGAAATCAGCCTGCCTCTCAAGCGCTGGGATTAAAGGCGTGCGCCACCACTGCCCGGCTTCAAACATTTTTTTTAATTTGTGTGTGAAGATATATATGTAACACTGTACTTGCAGAGAACGGAGGACTATTTGCAGGACTCATTTTCCTTCTTCCAACCCATGGATTCTGGGGATTAAACTCAGGTCATTTGGCTTGGTGGGCAAGCTCCTGTACCCACTGAGCTATCTTGCTGGCTCTCATTCAAGGTTCTTTCTAGGAAATAAATACAGCCAGGTAGTAGTGGCACATGCCTTTAATCCCAGCACTGAGGAGGCAGAGGCAGGCAGATCTCTGAGTTCAAGGCTGGCCTGGTCTACAGAGCAAGTTCCAGGACAGTCAGGGCTACACAGAGAAACCCTGCCTCAAAAACAAAACAAAACAAAACAAAACAAAGAAAACAAGTAACTGGTACCAGCACTGGTAAACTCAAAGCCATGATTGGCCACATTTTGGCAATACACCAAGGCTGACCTCATTTCTCCCCTACCCCTGCTGAGCTCCCCATAGCTATGCAGAGCTTGAAAAGAAAAATAATCCAAAGTGCTAAAACTGATAGTGATGGGTTTGAGTCGCGGCGGGACACGTCTGCAGACACCAGGCTTACACAGTTCCACGTGCAAGCGGTTGAATTGAGAAGGGGTGGGGGATAGCGGCGCAGAAAGAGAGAAGAGAGAGAGAGAAGAAAAAGAGCAAGATGGAGGAAAGTACCCAT
>NW_022196897.1:13620959-13621108 GCF_008632895.1 Mastomys coucha
ATATATATATATATATATATATATATATATATATATATATATATATATATATCGTGATGTAGCAGTCCAGGTAAAGGTGGAAGCTGAACCCAATGGATTCTGGGAATATGGTGGCTGTTGCCTTGGCGACAGGTCTGTGGACCCGCCCA
>NW_022196897.1:13621983-13622875 GCF_008632895.1 Mastomys coucha
ATCAAGGGTTATGGTTCTATTGCAGTCTAGGGGGCTCAGCATTCCCACTGACTGAGTCCCAGAGGCCTAAAACAGGTTGCCACACCAAAGAGAGGGACAGAAGTAAGATATGGAGTCATGGCGACACTGGAGCCAGGGCAGCTGACAAAGGGTAAGGTAACATTACTTGGCAGTATCACCGGAGACGCTGTAAGTGACAATTGTGAGTTAGTTCCAGGAGGTACACATAACCAGCACTCTTTAAAGCGTCCAGGTCTGGTAACATTGAGGAGTTGGTATGCCGAGGTCAAGGTCTGCAGTAAAAGGTGAAATGACAAATTAGTACCATTTATGAGGGGTGATGTCAAAGAGATAAGGAACTCAGAGGAGTGTTTGATTATCTCCCCTACTTTTTCAATATCTAGGGGCTGGGCAACTGAGACATATTTTCTCTGAATATGGATGGTACTTACTGGGGCCCCGGGCTGATTTTACGATAGAGCTTACCAAGGACTCCTGTCTCCTACCTGGAATCCCATGGATCTTGTATGTAGAAAAAAAGTGTCTTGCGATGTTGATAGAAGAAATGATTGGTCCGTGATCCTAGCATATGTATTTGACAAGATCAATATGGGCAGCCCCCATATTCGTCTGGCCACTTTCTACAATATTCTCCTGTCTGGTCGAAGAGAAAGCAAGTATAGAGATCATAATATTTAGATGGCATTACAGACACTGGGATGATGGCAATTTGGATTGGTTCTTAGCATCCAGCTATGGAGCAGTTTCCCGACCCTATTTGGAAAGATTGTTATCTGTGGGGGTTTCTTGAACCTCGAACCTCTAGACATAAGGGCTACCCTGGATAGAAGTGAACAACAGGGGGAGGATGAGAAACCCATGTCTAATCCAG
>NW_022196897.1:13624926-13639335 GCF_008632895.1 Mastomys coucha
GCGTTCTAAAAATTGAGATGGATTCTCTTGTTTGTCTTGGACAACATCTTGAAGTTTTTCAAAATTTATGGGCTTTAAGGCCGCTTTTCTAAGACCAGCCAGACGGCATGTGATGAACCTGTCTCTGGCTAAAATACCACCTGTAGAATTATAATTCCACTGTGGATCTTGTTCTGGAACTGTTTCAGAGCCAATTGGATATGTGTTGTCTGTCTAGTGAATCCCGTCTGCATGTACTCTCGCCTCTTCCCATACTCGCCTGTGTTCTTCAGGAAGCAAATTATTAGTAAGGATCATATAGACATCATAGAAAGTCAAGCTGTAAGATTGAGTGATATATTGGAACTCTTTAATAAACTTTGAAGGGTTAGAAGTATAGGACCCCAGCCTGTTTTCTATTTGGGAAAGTTCACTAAGTGATAACGGAACATATACTCTGACGAGCCCATCTACTCCAGCAACTTCCCATAGAGGTAGGACGGTCACTGGGTCAGGTGTCTTTGGAGAGGAGGGACTTGAAGGTTTGGCTGCAGTCTTAGAGCGGGTGACAGGAGGAGTGAAGGTAGGTGCCAATGTGGGGCATTTGGAGTGGCCCACATCTGGCACAGAAAGGGAGGGGTCTAGAGAGGGAGAGATAGCAGGCTCTGGAGCATCCTGGTGAGGAGGAGAAACTGGGGCGGCAGTTTGGGCTTTTGGCAGCAAGGAGACAGGTTTACGGCGAAAAGGGGGTGGTTCATTAGCTGGATCTAGCATTGTCGAGTCATCTAGAGGAGGTTGAGTTTGTGTAGACTTCATGGCTAAGAGAAGTTGGGTTGGGGAACAAGAATACAAAGAGGGATTGGAACGGAGACATATGAATGCTTGAACATAGGGAACTTTCCTTCCATTTACCAGTTCGCTGACAGTATGTATTAAGACTCCTTAAAATAGCTGGGTCAAGAGTACCATTAAGTGGCCACTTTGAATTCTCATCTAGTTGATATTTAACCCAGCCCTTATTGCAGAGATATATTAATTTTGATGCCTTCACATTAGGCGTAAGCTTTAAAGATTTGAGATTTTCCAGGAGACATCCCAGTGGGGTGCCTGGAGAAACTGGTTGAAGACATTCTGGAACCCATTGGGGGGTGGTTGGATGTTTGTACCAGCGTCCTGAGAACAATCCAAGCACCAAAAAGGTTAACAGCCTAGACTAGTGGTTCAAGTCATCATGAGAAACCCTAGTGGCAATTTGGCAGGGCCAGTGGCCTGCATGGGAAAGTAACTCACCCTGGATCCAGGGGTTTGATGGCTGCAAAGAGCCTGGTGAGAATTTAGAAGCGAAAGTTACCTCCGAGGGAGGGGCACCCAGTGGCAGAATGTCCTAATGCGTATGCCAGGTGGGGGGGGGCTGTACTCCATAATTTCCAGGGAAGGTTGGCCAGACCTTATCTGGAAAGCTGGAGGTCTTCCCCCTGACTGATCCTATTAATTAATATGCCGGTGTCTGTGCAGCTGGTTATGAGAAGTCTGGTAAATGGAACACATGGAACTGAATGGTATCTGAGTGGGGTACAGCTCACATGGTTATGTCCCGCGGTGTCTGGTGAGCAGCTGCCAGGTGAGGGGGCTGTGAACTCACGTACCTATAGCGCCTGGTTGGCAGTGTTGGGACTGTTCTCCCGCTCCCAGGGGCCCGTTCCACATGGCGGTGTACCCTGTCTGCCCCAGCGGTGTGGAGCAGGGTTGGCAGACGTGAACTGCCATGATCCAGGGTTCGGCACGAAATGATGGGTTTGAGTTGCTGCAGGACGCGTCTGCAGACACCAGGCTTAGACAGTTCCACGTGCAAGAGGTTTAATTGAGAAGGGGTGGGGGATAGCGGCACAGAAAGAGAGAGGAGAGAGAGAGAAGAAAAAGAGCAAGATGGAGGAAAGTACCCATATATATATATATATATATATATATATATATATATATATATATATATATATATATATATGTCATGCAGTAGCGGTCCAGGTAAAGGTGGGAGCTGAACCCAATGGATTCTGGGAATATGGTGGCTGTTGCCTTGGCGACAGGTCTGTGGACCCGCCCATATCTGCCACGGGTTCTGGATGCTAACAGATAGCTTCAGCAGTTTACAGTTAAGGAAGCTATACTGGATAGTTTGGTGCCACTGAACTGTGGCTGGGTTTATATCCAAGAGATAACAGGCAAATGTGGCATCACTGATTATAATGGTTGAAGGCCAATATTTAACATCTGGATTTATTCAGATTCATATTTGAATGTTCTTAACCACATACAATGAGACTGCTATCCAAATAGAGGAAGAACTATGAATAAAAAGCAAACCCCCTAAAATCAGCACACCTCCCCCACCAGAGCTTCACCTGATGTGTAGTCTCCCCTGGGTAATTGAGGAATGCTTTAATTGAGGTGCTAAAGGGACTCTAAAGTAGAAAGTGTATGAAAGGAACTAGAGTGTCTCTTCCCTAGCCTCTCACCCAGCCCTGAGCACCAGCAGAGCCCAGGGAGTACCAGCATGAGACTGCCTAGCTGCTCCCCAAAGAGAAAATGCTACTTAAACTTAGTGATCTAATTAAATTCAAGTTATGCCTCTCAAAGACTAAACAGTAGGAGTGTTTGTTAGTTGGGTAGAACCAAGCACTGAGTGTTCATAAACTATAATGGCAGCTAAGATTTTTGAGCTGCCCAGGAGTTCCAGGCTTGAATCCCAGCTTGTGCCCAGCCTGAACTTCTATTGTAACCATCTGTTCCTTAGTCCTGTGTGACCTTCCCCAGGCCAGGAGCTGGCTGTCTCAGACCTTGCCTTGCCACAAACAGCCAGCCCACATAGGGCAAGGCTTCCTGACTTAAACAAAGCCCTTTTTGTTCCTGCCACTTCTCTGCCTCCAGGTTTCTGCTAACAGCTATACACTGAGGAATTGCTTCGCCTGCATTCGAGACCAAGGGTCCAGATGCTAATTTGGCCACAGGATGCTGGCTGACTGAGGGCAGGGCTTTGCCTGCCTGCTTGATTTCTCAGTGAATAATACACTCTGGACTGAAAGCAGAAACCATGCCTCGGTCCCATATTTTATTTATTCCTCTCGCCGTCCGATTCCCTTAATTTCTCCTAGGCTTCTTCTCCTCTTCCAGAAGACCCGTTCATATGCAGCTGCAGGCAGCTGCAACAGTTAGCACCCAACGTTGGGCCTGGAAACGAGGAGGTAAATAGAGAGCAGTGCTGCCTTGTGAAGCTTTACAGGAAACAGAAATAAGAAAATGGTGTCCAGCACAGGTAAACAATTTATGGAGTGCAAGAGGATACCAGCTAAGTTGGGACTACACTGGTCCAGTGTTAATCTCACTTAGGGTTTGGTAGCGACAGGATCGGAAACTTCAAATAGGCAATTGTCCATAGTCAAAGAACTACATTTAGGCATGAGGAATAGGGCATAAATAAAGTAAAAAATAGATAAAAATAGTAAAATACAAAAACAAAACAAAATATATGTATATATATACATGAGAAAGAGAGATTGAGACTGAAAGAGGATGGATTTCAGAGCTATCCCAGAGACAGAGAGAAACCGAGAGAGGTCTTGCTTTCTCTATGGCTCATTCAGGAGAAATTCCTAGTCTTAACTCTGTGTTATACTCGGAGCACCAATGTGTCTACGTGTTGGTTTGTGTCTGTCTTTGTCTTGTGATATGAATGATTGTGGTTCTGTGTTTTGTGTTGTAAATAAAAGATGGTTGACACAGCGGAGACTGAGTTAATTTGCCCCGCTGAGAAACTGCTTTTAAGAAAGGGTAATTATTGACTTATAAGTTATTGGGTATGGTAGAAAGCTGTAACACGGTAACAAAAAGTTAGCTTAAAACTGGTAACTCAAGACACATGGCATGAGTCAGCCAAGATGGCCAAAATCTCAGCAGATAGACTCCAGCTAGAGTTTAGCAGCCATGTGGCGCCATCTAGCAGCTGCGGTTTAAGTTATAGGCCATTTAGCAGGCGGTAGATGTAGTGTTTTTGATATTGATTTTAAAGAGGGCAAATTCTTTGAAATTGGGTTTTGTTCTCCAAAAGTTTTGGTTAAGCCAGGCAGTGGTGGTGCATGCCTTTAATCCCAGCACTTGGGAGGTAAAGACAGGAGGATTTCTAAGTTCGAGGCCAGCCTGGTCTACAGAGTGAGTTCCAGGACAGCCAGTGCTATACAGAGAAACCCTGTCACGAAAAAACAAAACAAAAAACAAAACAAAACAAAAGTTTTGGTTAATATTACAAAAGAAATTTAGAAGTGTAATCTTTGGGGTGTGACTCAGGTAGTATGCTCAGATATAGAAATATTTACATTTGAGATAATGCAAAAGCGTAGAGAGGCCTCAGTAAGGCCAGTGAGGCTTTACCTTTGTTATACAAACCCTGCCTAGTTAGGTCTTCATGACCTCGCCTCTCCTTTCTGCTGGAGAAATTGTTTTTTAAGACAAAACAGCATTATCATAGTTCTGTCCAGGAGCTGTTCAAAATAAAATTTAAATTTAAAATTTATAAAAGGTCAATGAGGCCATAGAATATGTGGAAACATTGCAATCTGGCCTGCCTACTTCATATAAAATTATTTGTGTATTTAAAAGGTTGTTTTTCCTTCTACATCCTAGTAATTTTAAAGATTTTTCTTCTAGTGAGTTTGTAATCATTAAAAAATTTTGCCTTGCCAGGCGGTGGTGGCGCACACCTTTAATCCTAGCACTTGGGAGGCAGAAGCAGGAGGATTTCTGAGTTTGAGGAGAGCCTGGCCTACAGAGTGAGGTCCAGGACAGCCAGGGCTATACAGAGAAACCCTGTCTTGAAAAACCAAAAAAAAAAAAAAAAAAAAAAAAAAAAAAAAAAAAAAAAAAAAAAATTGCCTTTAAAAATGGCTGATAGCCTTACATTATATATAATGTTTTTGTCCCTGCTTCAGTACAAGAGGCTAGGACTTTGAATTTTTCAGTGTACATTATTTATTATCTAATCCCTATGTTAAGACCTTTGCTTTTATGCCATGAGCTTTAAAAACTAGTATTAGTTGCTCTAGAAAAAGTTTCAGAGGTAATATCTTTTTCAATATTTAAACCTCAGTTATGTCAAGAAAAGTTGTATTAAGTAAGAAAAGATGAGTTACTTATTTCTAATTACTTTTGCCTAAGGCCTTACCTTAAGCTCACCACAAGACTTAGGCTTTGAGAGACTCAGAGATTTTTGCAGAAGGTAAAAAAAAGATTCTGTAAACAATTGCTGTCAATTGTAATCAAATGTTTGGGTTTTTGAATATGCCCACAGCAACTCTTTGGCAAAAGATAACATTAATATAAATTCATCTTTCCTCATATTCAAAGCAAAGTTTTAACATCCTATTATTAATAAAATTTTTTTTTCTTTTTTTCAAGACAGGGTTTCTCTGTGTCGCCTTGGATGTCCTGGAACTCACTCTGTAGACCAGGCTGGCCTCGAACTCAGAAATCTGCCTGCCTCTGCCTCCCAAGTGCTGGGATTAAAGGGGTGCGCCACCACTGCCTGGCTTACATAGAAAAATTTTCATTTGGCCTATTATATAAAATAAATTTTAAACAAAATGGTAATTATTATCTAAAAAACAAATTGTTAAAATTTGCTTAAATATATGTTTTTATATTTCCTATAAATTTATGTATATAACCCATAATAATATATACATCTACAGCCCTCCTATGGGAGAAAATTATATGTAAGTCACATGTTTAATCTCATGATTTTTCCCCCTACTTCAGCACAAATAATTAAACTATGTGCTGTAGTCACAATTTATCAAGTACTAAAATTAAGCCTTAATTTGTATATTGATATATGTACACATGTATATATCTTAGCTTACAATTGCTTATGATAATTTGACATTAAAAAAAATAATTCTAATTTAAAAATTAAAAATAAGGCCGGGCAGTGGTGGTGCACCCCTTTAATCCCAGCACTTGGGAGGCAGAGGCAGGCGGATTTCTGAGTTCGAGGCCAGCCTGGTCTACAGAGTGAGTTCCAGGACAGCCGGGACTATACAGAGAAACCCTGTCTTGAAAAAACAAAAAACAAAAAAAAACAAAACAAAAAAATTAAATATTAAATATACATATGTAACTATTAATACCTTTTCAGACTTTTGAGTTGCAATTGCCTTAACATGAAAAGCAACAAAAAATATAATTTGTTATTGCCTACATTATATTTCTATACTTAATGTTCCTAATCAGAGTAAAACAGATTATGGAACAATTCCAGTCAAACATTTAAGATATTTTGTCAACAATTAATGTTACCCATATTACTGAGATAATTTATAATTCTCAGAGACAATAATTAATGTGTACTTCGCACTTTTGAAATTTTGATTTTTAATAATTAATGGAGGGGGAATCATACCCTCCACTCCAAAGTTATCTCCAAAAGCATATCTTGCTTTTTGCTTGTTTTAAAAATCTTTTTTGCAGCCTGATGCTAAAGGTCAGTCTACCACAGATTGCCATTGGTATCCACACATTTCCAGTTCTTATGCCATGGTAAAGTGTCGAGATCCACTTACTAACATGTGGTATGGTCCTGACCCCTTCTTAATTTGGGGAAGAGACTCTGTTTGTGTCTTCTCACAAAGAGAAGACAGAGCACGATGGCTGCCTGAAACATTGGCTCGTCAAGTGGATGAAGATCCAGAGTCTTTTTAATAAAAATGTTTTCAACTAAAATAATGGCTAGAAATTTTTATTAGCCAACAAAGTTCACTTGGCTGAAATAGCCTCCACTTTGCTTCCTGAGACTTAACAACAGTGGCTTCCCCCTACACCTGGAGGCCAAACCTCGGGCCTGAGTGTTGCTAATTTGCAACTGAATTGAGTGCCTAGGATATCCCCAAAGGTAATGTTAAGCTTGCTGCTTTTAAACTTTTGAGCTTTTGTCTTTAGCAGGTTCATTACAGATATGCAAGCCCTGCTCCAAGCTGGACTTCAGAGAGGCTCTATGTGGCAGTTATTCATCATGATGAAGACAAGGCGTTATATACATATTGTGGCTTTCATTTGTATGGGAAAAAGGTGTGCTGAGGGCCTGCAGCCAAGGATGGGTCACTGGATCTATGGCTTTCACCAACCTAAGACAGAGTCATATGCCAAGAGGTCGTGTTCATTAATAATAGACACTAATAGACCCAGTTTGTGCAAATACATACAAACTAGCTGCACGTGGTTTCCAAGACTGGTGAGGGAAAGACCAGTAGATCTACACCTAAGACAGGCGGGGCTGCCAAGCCACCATAATTCCCAGGCAAGACTATGGTGCATAAATATATCTTATGCTCAGTCCAGCTTATTTTTAATAGATAAATAAGGAGGAACTGTGAGTCTTCCCCAGCCAGGAGCTGGCTGTCTTAGACCTTGCCTTGCCACAAACAGCCAGCCCACATAGGGCAAGGCTTCCTGACTTAAACAAAGCCCTTTTTGTTCCTGCCACTTCTCTGCCTCAAGGTTTCTGCTAACAGCTATACACTGAGGAATTGCTTCGCCTGCATTCAAGACCAAGCATCTAGATGATGCTAATTTGACCACAGGATGCTGGCTGACTGAGGGCAGGGTTTTGCCTGCCTGCTTGATTTCTCAGTTGAATAATACACTCTGGACTGAAAGCAAAAGCCATGCCTTGGTCCCATCCGATTCCCTTAATTTCTCCTAGGCTCCTTCTCCTCTTCCAGAAGACCCATTTGTATGCAGCTGCAGGCAGCTGCAACAGTTCTGCAAGATGCAGCTCACAAGCTCCCAGGGATGCCCACTTGTACTCTGCATAGAAGTCTGCTGCACACTAAGTGACTAAAGCTCCTTATATAGCCATTAGGCCTCTGGAGACAAGCAAGCCTTCGCAGGCTTTTGTGCACCCAGAGCTATAGTTCCTAAGCTCCGGAGACAGTGTAGCCCTATCCCAGCTCTGGACCTACTGCAAAGCGCCTGGCAAGCCTGCCTTCCTGGAACATATATTCGTCTCCAACTCCCTACTCCACCCAGTAGGCAACATGCTACCAGCAATTGCACAATGGACTGAGTGGCTTGGATTCTGTCTCCTTATTTATTAGTCAGGATCTGTGGACCACACAGCCCAAACCAAGGATGTAGGCTGTGTTTCCACCCACACCAGCTCAGGAATTCAGCATTGCAGGGAATGAGAATCATGGCCCGGATGGTGGCAAGTAGAAAAACTCCATGCATCCAAGGCTGGGGTCTCCCAAACCTATGGTGCCTCTGGCCACATCACACTATGAGTGGTCTTCATACATCTCAAGTCCAACTGTTTCTGGGATATAAGCACTGTTCACACACTCATCATCCTGGGACCTTATGAATTCCAGAGGTAATAAATGTTGCAGAACATGCCCAAGGCTTGACTTTGTATGGCCCAGAGGCGATTCTGTCTTTACACATTGGAGATATGTCCACATTTCTTTGGGATCCACATTAAAATAGGTATGAAGTAAGATGGGACTAAGCCCAGCAGAGACCCAGGTCTGGGCAGGCGTCCAACAGCAGTTTTCAAACTCTTGTTCAGGTAAAAGAAGAAACTGAGGCATAACCTCAAGGTAGGGATTAAAAAACCCTCATAGACAGCCCCTTAGTTCCAAAAGGTCTTCTACAAGCTGGATAAAACCAAATGTCAAGAACATGCTTGGAAAGGTTCTGAGCATCCAGGAAGACAGCCATGTGATCAGGAGTCTCTAGTGAAGTCCATGGAATACAGCTGCTCCCCCAGAAAAAGAACCTAGGTGTTCTGTATCTCTGCGTGGTCAGTGGTGGTGATGGGGAGACCAGACAAATGGCATCACACTTCTCTTTTGTTTGTTTGTTTATTTGTTTTATTATTAACATCAGCTGGACTATATGTGGCCTTAAACATCAAGCATTGGACAGGAAAGAAATAACAAGAAAACAGACACAGGAGGGGAACAGGAGTAACAGCAAGATTCCCTAATAAAAATTGTAATTCAGGCCTGGTGAGATGGCTCAGAGGGTAAGAGCACAGACTGCTCTTCCAAAGGTCCTAAGTTCAAATCCCAGCAACCACATGGTGACTCACAACCATCCATAATGAGATCTGATGCCCTCTTCTGGTATGTTTGAAGACAGCTACAGTGTACTTATTTATAATAATAAATAAATCTTTGGGCCGGAGCTATTAGGGCTGGAGCAAGTGGGGCCAACTGGAGCGCATGAGCCGGCTGGAGCAAGCAGGGTTGACCAGAGTGAGCAGAGTCCTAAAAAGTTAAATCCCAACAACCAGGTGAAGGTTCACAACTATCTCTACAGCTATAGTGTGTACTCATATGCATAAAATAAAATAAGTCTAAAAAATATTGTAATTCGCTCAATAGGTTAAGTTTTGGTGTTATGAAATCAAACCCCTTCCCATTCCCCAAAGTTGCAACCTAAGTGAGAGTGTCCCCTGTGGGACCCAGCCAGGTATTCTGCGTTCCCTCACAGGCTGTGGCAGACACTGTGTAGGTGTAACTCTTGTGAACGGTGTCAACTTTTCACTTGCTTTAAATAATCTCCTCTGCTTCTTAAACATTCAGGTTCACTGGGATGATGTAATTGCAGGGAAACATGCCGATCTGCCCATGCAGGCTCCTTTCCACCAAAAGGGATCTGATTTATCCATGACATGAATAAAGTCTCCTCTGCAAAAGCCCAGCTTGCCCTCTTCCTGGGGGTCAAAGTCAAAGCATACCTGGCCATCCGTTGGTGCTGTGGCTCCTGGTTTATGTCCCGTAGGAATATCTGCTGGTTCCTGGACACAGATGTTGATCTGTGGTAATCTACCAGTTCATTCAAAGAATTAAACTTCACCACCCACAGGAAACACTTCCTGGCCCCAGCACATGATTTCCAAACCTGACAAATAGGGAGAAGTCCCCAGGAGCACTCTCACTCTTTTGGATCAGGAAGGCCCCATCATGCCGCTGTTTACTAAGCATTTCTTCTGCCTTGGCTCTGGGGATTTTGCCAAAACAAAACAAAACAAAACAAAACAAAAAACCACGGATGCGGTCTCATTTCTATGTAATTCTTGGGGACGAAGCTGTCTTTCCCATTGAGTTCTGCCTTATACCAGTTCTGATCATATTCTTCATTCAAAACATCATTAAGGATGTTCCCCCTTGAAGCTCAGCTCATTGTCAGCAGTAGCTTTGAAGTCATATTTGGCCACAGCTTCCATTCTGAGCACCGCTCAGTGCTCAGTAGCCTGAAGCAGGGGGAGGGAAAATCTTCCCTGCTGAAGAGCTCTGGGCTCAGCCTTTCCTCTTCTGGGGCTATTCCTGCACACTGGAACACACAATGCACACATCAGAAGAGCGATGATTAAGAGAAGTGGCCAGATTGAAGGCAGCCCCACACTGCCAATTGGCCTATACTCGTAGCCCCCACACCCCCTGGCTCTGCAGGGCTCAGCCGCTCCTCCTCCTTTCCAGGTAACAGCTCTCCTTCAGCATCATACTTTTTTGGGGGGGGGGCATTCGAGACAGGGTTTCTCTGTGTAGCCCTGTCTGTCCTGGAACTCACTCTGTAGACCAGGCTGGCCTCCAACTCAGAAATCTGCCTGCCTCTGTCTCCCAAGTGCTGGGATTAAAGCCGTGCGCTGACGCCGCCACCACCACCCAGCTAGCATCACACTTCTTAACTGGAAAACCTATCCCAAAGGACACAATGGCCTATAGTTTCAGCTTGCAGGGCCCGGGCACAAGGACATACCAGAAAAAGGTTTGCCCCCCAAAACCAGGACAGAACAAAGCAAGACACAGCCCTGTATGTATTCGGATACCTGGCAGAACTGGCTGCTGTCATCCAAGGAGCTAGATGGCCTCCACAAGCCATACACCACCAGCACCAGCCCCATGGCTTCCTGGCCTGTGCCTTATAATTTAATCAGAGAGTAGCTACTAGGGGCAAAGATGTGAAGGGCCCCAGCAGACAGTAACACAAGCCAGTAACAAGTCAGCAGCAGGAGTCGGGGCCTATCAGCTGGTAGGACCTTTGGAATCCAAACCAACGGTCCCTCCAGGATGGCACCAGAAGCCTAGAAGGGAGTGAGAGCAGTCTGCAGTCTAACAGCTGCAGGGTATGTGGGAGCCTCTTCACCTTGGTGGGCATCTGCAGCATGGGCAGCTCCTGTGGAGTGGAAGATGGGAAGGACTTGAAAGCCTGCCTCCACATTGGCACACCTTCTCTAATAAGACTGCATCTCCTCATAGTGCCACTCCCTATGGGCATAGCATTCACACCTGAGTCTGGGGGCCACTCCTATTCAAACCATCACAGTATTCCACATCCGAGCATCTCTCAATGGATAGCACATCACCCATCTTGGCTTCTCTGCCAACCATTCTGGACGTAGAACCTGATAGGCTGATCTGAACTGACATCATTCTTATACTCAGGGAGCACTTAAAGATTGCAGTAGAGTCTGGTCACACAGCTTGGCTACAAGGAGCTAGAAAGAGGGATAGGTGACTAGGGGATTCTTCCAGGGTATCCACCTGTGCAAGGAAAGCTGTCTTCTGAAGTACCCTAAGATAGGCCTCTGCTTCTCTTTGCCAAGCATCACTAAGACATGTATCCTTATATTCTTTCCACCAAGGAAGTCTCCCACCAAGTCCAAGTAGGGTTGGGAGTCACTTCCAATGTAACGTGTAGCTTAGTGCATTAAACATGTTCACACTGCAACCATCAACATTTTTCTCCACCACTTGAGTTTCATAAGGACTGAAACTGTCCCTAAGAAACACACACTACCCCACTTCCCGTCTCTGACTCCTGTCATTCAGCAAGATTATCATGTCAGTCCCCACTGTAGGATGTTAAGGCTGAGCATGGATGTACTTAGCATACTGCTGACCCAAGATGTACACAGACACTGGGTTATCCCACCTCTGAGCTATGTGCTGCTTCTGCTGCTAACATAGGTGCAGGACCTGCTGGAGAGCTTGCTTTCACTTCTTTTGAGTATCTCGGGATTGATGGATCATATACCAGTCTATATTTGATGTTTCAGTAAACAGCTGCTGGTGAACCTATGATTGGAAAACATGCAGCAGCCAGGGGTGGATGTGCACCACGCTCCAGGGCAGTCCTGTGCTTGGCAGCCCATGCCTTGGGTAGTTAAGGGGTTGCCCTCACCTACCTTTGACCTACATCTTCTATTGTCCTTTAGGCCCATTTCCTTGGCACAGAACTCTATCTCCACAGCCTTTCTGTCCATCTCCCTCTCCATTTCCTTCTTCTGCCAACCCTCCACTCAAGATCTTCACTTTTTACAATTTGCTATGGTTCTCCACCTCCCACTCTCTGTCTTCATTTACCTGTGTGCCACACTCACTTCAGTGTAGTCTGCATGATTGCAGTCCCTGAAGCAAAAAGCTTCAAAGAAGCTAGTCTCCTGGAGCCTTTTTGGCATTCCCTAACTTAGAAGTGGTCCAGATTTGTTCTTGTGATAGTCGATGGAGGTTCTCTTGTGCTTTCTTTCTTATTAGGTATAAAGATGCCCTCATGGAATGATTTGACTAATAGTTAAGCTAAATTGGACATTGCTTTCTGACCTCCACCAATGTTCCAACATCCTAATCTATGCTGAGCTGAACCTCGGCTTAGAATTTCGTAAAGAATGTTACCCATTCAGACTAATTGCCTCCAGCATTTTTAAGGAGATAGTGAAGGAGGTTGGGCATTGAAGTTAATTATCCCAGGGCAAGTTCAACTAAGAATCCTCATTACAGTCAAGTATGGCAGACCACATTAGAATTGCAACTGAGTCAATCCCAGGAATTAGATTATTTTTTGTTCTAGGGAAGGTTAGCAACAATGGAGCCCCTGGGGCATACTTCTGCTAGCCCATAGGATTAGCATAGTTGGGTGTTTACTAAGGACTGGCTGGTGGTCTCGGTTATACAATAGACTGAAATGGAAACTCTTTGCACCTGGCTTCTAAGATTAAAATGACCTTAGATAAGGCTGACTTTCTTTCAGTTGTAACCACTGCTTAGTTCCTGTCAATTTACATGTATATACTTTTCTATAGAACCATTGTGCTTCATATGACCTCTATGTACTTAGACTGGTGTATTATCTAACTTCCTTTTTGTCTTCTGTAATGACCATAAAAGTCTGATGCCTATTTTGAGAAAACACACTCAGATTCAACACTCTCTTGTGTCCATGTCTGTGTGTCATTTTTTTCACCAACTTCCTGCCTGCCTGATTACCAGGATCCCAATTTCTCCCGTGGGTTGAGGGGCCCACGACTGGTCCAGCCCACAGCACCTGTGCAGCTTTGCAGCTCGTGGGCACTTCCCAGCTGGGCTCCCATGCAGGACAGGAACATGCAGGTACTATAGGACTTGTATAACTAAGCAGAGGACAAGATCCCAAAGAACCAGTCTCAATGTCACCATGTTGTAGTCAGAGGGTATGTATGGAGAACAAGGCATCCCAGGGAAAGGTGGCAAGGGTCCAGCAAGGACAGAAAGCCAACAAGCCAGCTGACAAAGGAGTAACCTCTCTATATGGCAGGCTCTTGAGTGTCATGTCCACTTCCCTAACTGCCCCTTGACACGCATCTTTGACTGTAGTTTCTTTCTTTCTTTCTTTCTTTCTTTCTTTCTTTCTTTCTTTCTTTCTTTTTTTTTTTTTTTCGAGCCAGGGTTTCTCTGTGTAGCCCTGGCTGTCCTGAAACTCACTCTGTAGACCAGGCTGGCCTAGAACTCAGAAATCCACCTGCCTCTGCCTCCCAAGTGCTGGGATTAAAGGCATGCGCCACCACTTAGAAACTGTAGTTTCTAAGTCTAAATGTGCAGAGGTCAGACCCAAGTATACCTGGGAGTCTTAAGGCCAGTTAGAAACACACCATTCAAGTATTTCACTATAAAACATTGGTCTCCTGAGCTCTCATCACAGCCATACTTAGGCCCAGTGTGAAGGTTTGGAAAGTAAACTCTGGGGACAGGATCTATAGCTGCTGAAGGCCCCATGCTTGAAGTGCCTTTCAGCCATTCCATCAAGTTTTCTCATCACTCCCTTGGCCCACCAGGCCTGAATGTAGGATCTCAGCACAGGTCCAGCCTTCAAGAAGGTTGTGGGCCATGGACCCCGAGGCCTCCCTATGTCCAGCACCCCCATCAGAGCTCCCTTTTGTCCACAGCAACAAGTGTCACCTTTGGATCTGTACAGAGACCTACACACGCCAAGCAGTGGCGGCACATGCCTTTAATCACAACACTTGGGAAGCAGAGGCAGGTGGATTTCTGAGTTGGAGGCCAGCCTGATCTACAGAGTGAGTTCCAGAACAGCCAGGGCTACACAGAGAAACCCTGTCTCGAA
>NW_022196897.1:13639495-13645632 GCF_008632895.1 Mastomys coucha
AGAGAGAGAGAGAGAGAGAGAGAGAGAGAGAGAGAGAGAGAGAGACCTATTCACGTATCCTAAGAGACATGGACATACAGAAGTAGAAATGACACAACTGCCCTGTGTTCAATAGATTGAATGCTCCAGGCCAACTGTTACATCAGGTCTCAGTGTCACTGGACATACCTCATGGCCAACAGATACAACTCAGAGGCACACAACCTACCCCAACTGGCTAAGAAGTCACTTGGCCATCAATAGTGGGGACATAAGCTAAGCTTAAAGCAGCTCAAGGCACAGATGTTTTTCCTCTCTCTGCATCCCAGGTTTCATGTAAAATTTTAAGTTCCATGCTTTGCCAGCCATGCAACATCAGCCCTAGACAATGACTGCCAGACAGTGTTCACCCAAAAGGCCCCACAGAGGCTGTGTATCAAATAGCAGGCAGCAGAGCGATACTGTGCTCTCCCTGGTGGCCAAAGCAGGAGGGGAAATTTGGCACCAAGGTAGTTACTCTCTGAGCCCCAAGGGCAGCCATGGTTACCACCACTACGGTTCTTCCCCATACTCTACAGTGACCCAGAGCTGGGGGCAGGGTTCAGCAAGAAAAATTGCATGTGAGTCTGATGACCTGAGTTAGATACCTGGGCCATATAAAGGTGCAAGGAGAGAATGGACTCCACAAGGCATCCTCCGACCTTCACATATCATGGTAGCTCACACTCGTTCAAGTACACCATAAACTAAAGATTCTTTTTAATGTCTAAAAACTATAACCCAACTGAAACACTATTCTATGTTTACTAGTAATTGGAATTAAAGAAAGTGCATTTGCAGCCTCAGGCTAAAAGTGGGCCACAGAAGGCACACTAGCAGAGGAAACACATCTGTGATAACAGCCAAGAGCAGGAAATCTATTCTCTCCAAGCAAAGACCCCTTTCCAGAGCCAGTTTGTGTTAGCTCCTCAAGCTATCACATGAACACAATGCTTGTCTCAGAGATTACTTGGGTTGCAGAAAACACCCACACACCCACACACAGGCACACACAGACAGAGATCCTGGACAAAGGACCAGCATCAGGACCTATCTCCAAGTACAGAACATTCCTCATAGCCTCCGTAGCCCACAGAGATGGTTCCCTGAAGTTCCTTGAAGATCTTTATTTTTACTTGGATGTGTGTGCAGAGGCTAGAAGATGGAATCGGCTTTCCTGGAGCAGGGGTTGGAGTCAGACAAGCGGTTGCAAGCCATCCAATGTGGATCCTGGAAATTAACTTGAACAGCAAGTGCTTTTAAGTGACAAGTCATCTCTCTACCTTCCCTCTGAGCTTCTGAACCATGACTCTTCAACACACTAGGCAGACAGGCAGATCCTGTCATGGACTGGCAGCAGCATAGTCTTTGTTGTATATGTGCCTGCACACACACGCCAGAGTCAGTGACTGGTGTCTTCTATCACTTTCCAGCTTATCTTGTTAACCCCCAAGGATGGAAACTCCACTTACCTTCTCCAAATACTGGAATTACATCGGTGCACCGCCATGCCTAGCTTTTCCCATGGGTGCTGGGATCTGAACTCAGGTCCTCATGCTTGGACAGCGAACACTCCACACACTGAGTTACTTTCCCAGCACCTAGAATCATGCTCTTAGAGTCTTGTGGCTTAGCTCCAACAGGACGAGTGCCAAGGCTGTGGCTATGACCACATTTCACCTATGCAGCTGCCTACAGACATGCTTAAACACATACAAGAGCTAAATGCTCTTTACAGTAACCCTGTGCAGGAAGGAGACTAGATTCCAAGCCAGCAAGATGAGTCAGAGGGTGTTTCTTTGTTTTTTAAGTCCTTGTTGCACAAGCCTGATGAGCTGAGCTTGATCCCTGGGATCATGGTGGAAGGAAAGAACCAATTCCTGAGTAGGGTAGGTGTGATCTGACACATTTGTGTTCTGGCAAAAGTACATGTGACTACATGCACCTGTGAGTGTACACAACACACACACACACACACACACACACACACACACACACACACACACACACACACACACACACACACACACACACACACACGATGGCATATGGAGACTTCCCTGCTCCACCTGCTGTGCCTGGGGGGAAAGCCTGGTATTCGAAATGTCAGAGCCCCAAACCCAACTTAAGCTGGGTGGTGGTGGCACACACCTTTAATCCTAGTTAGTGCTCAGTAGGCAGATTTCTGAGTTCAAGGACAGCCTGGTCTACAGAGAGTGAGTTCTAGGACATCCAGGGCTACATAGAGAAATACTGTCTAGAAAGTAGTAGCAGTGGCAGCTGGGTGGTGGTGGCACAAGCCTTTAATCCCAGCACTTGGGAGGCAGAGGCAGGCAGATTTCTGAGTTCGAGGCCAGCCTGATCTACAGAGTGAGTTCCAGGACATCCAGGGCTACACAGAGAAACCCTGTCCTGAAGGAAGTGGCAATGGCACCTGCTCTGGACAGAGGCAACATGTGCACAGCCTAGGGGATACATGTGATGTCCTTGCTACCATGAAGTCACACAAGTAAAAATAGGAAAAGGGTTTCTTTATTAAAGAAGCCATCTGTGAGTCAGTCTAGTTAAATTAGCACACTTGACATAACACTTTGGATCAGAATATGCCTTCTTTAAAATACATTGGGCTCCACAAGCAAACACCTAAGGGTCAATTCAAGTAGCACTTCAGGAGCCCAGCAGAATATCTGGAAGGGATGGGGCAGCAATCATTCACCTTCCCAGTGCGACAGCCGCTTTCTACAAACACCCGTCAGAAGCTAGCACTGCAACTTTCACACCATGTGGCAGAAGTTGATAAGCAGTTAGGTCAGGAAGGGAGAGTCACGAAGCTGTGGTCTGGGCAAGACCCCGGCTGGGCCCTGTGCCCACTGCCTCACAGACTGCTGAGACTGTACAGCCAAGGAGCGCAGCAGGTACCACCTACGTACGATTCAGTGTCTGGAAGATTCTAGAGATCTGCAGCATGACCGGGCCTGTCTCTGGGTCATTCATCCACTGGGTGCTGTTAAGTGGGTTCTCCAGCATGTCTTCAAATGCTGTGGGAGGAAAACAGAGCTGAGTGGCAGCACCCAAACACCAACAACATACAGAGCCTTTTTCAATGGCCCCGATACACCCTTATGAGCCAACCATAGTGCCTGCCTAAGCTACTGACCAGACTCCAGAGGCAGGGAAGTAGACTGCCTGTGTGATCACAGCACCCTAACTCAGAGCCATCAGCAGGGTAGGGTGGTCAGCTGCCCATGCTTACATCTTTGACAGAGCAATGTGTCTCACAGTACTCCAGCTCATAGTCCACAAAGGGGTAGTCAACAGCCTGGACTCATGGCATTCCAACTCTGGAAAACCACCAGCAGACCCAAAACCATCTGCAAACGCCCTTTCCACACACCACAGGAAACAGCCATAGGAAAAATCCTTGGTACAAATATGCTTTAGCAGATTTTTTTCTTTCTTTCGAGACAGAATCTCTGTGTAGCCCTGGCTGTTCTAGAACTCACTCTGAAGACCAGACTAGGCTTGAACTCAAGAAATCCCCTGCCTCTGCCTCCCAAGTACTGGGATTTACTGCATGTGCCACCAGCAGATTTAATTCCACCATCCTGGAAAAACCTCCATGTTCAACCCTAACACAGTGAACATGTCATGGCAGGCTAGAGCCAGCGCAACAGGCATCATCTGCTCAGCATGTACAGGCCCTGGGTCCATCACTAAAATACAGAGACCCGCCTGCCTCCGCCTTCCACAGTGCTCAGACTAAAGGTGTGCGCCACCGCCACCACTTGGCAAACTGATTTTCTAGAGTTTCACAAAATTAGGGCTGGGAAGATGGCTCAATGGATAAAAGCACTTGCCATGCAAAATTAGGACCTAACTTAATCTCCAGTATTCATATAAAAGGCAGGGCTTTTTTACAAGCACTGCTTGTAATCCCTACTGGGGAGGTGGAGACAGAAGGACCCTGGGGCTTACTGACTAGCCAGCCTACCAGACCAACTCAGCAATTCCCAAGTTAACAAAGGACCTTGTCTCAAAACACATAAAATGGGAGTTGGCAAAATGGTTTAACAAGTAAAGGAGTTTGCCATCAAGTCTGATGACCTGAGTTTAATCCCGGGGACACACAAGGTAGAAGGGAAAAAACCCAACTCTTACAAAATGTCTTTTGACATTCACATGCTGATGTATGGCCTCCCCACACAAGCAAATAATATAAGAAACGTGGTAGGCAGCTGAGGAATGACACCCATGGTTGACCTCTGATGTCCACAGCACGGACACAAGTTCATCTGCACACATATCAACACATATGCATGTACACTACACAGAGGCATGGAAGGCAACTGAGGCACAGACACATGTTCACATACACATGTATACTACACACAGTGACCCTAGAAAATTAAGGCACATCAGGAACATCTGTACCAGGTAATACAGTAACAATTAGCTTTGGTTTCTTTAAAAAACACAAAATATTATGGGAATACATTTTTGTTTTGTTCTAAATAATATACATTTATTTTCTCATAAATATGGAAACTATAAGTAAAACATCAGGGTGCCATTAGACTTCCTTTCCCCTTCAGCCTCTCTTGGCTTGCAGAGGACTGCTTTCTCATTGAGTCTTTACACAGATTTCTTTTTCCTCTGTGTATTTTCTCTCCTAGAATCTTTCCTTCTACAAGAATATCAATATTATTGTTTAAGGTCTCTATCATTAATACATCATCTTCCCTTAACTAACTCTTCAATCCTAATTCCAGTTTCACACTGAAGATGTCTTTTTTTTTTTTTTATGGTGCCATGATAGCATTACTAAGACTGGATAATTTATAAAGATCAATAATTCATTTTCTCATTGTTCTGGTGATGTTGAAGCCATGATCCTGCCAACATCAGGACTAATCTCTGGTTCTCTGGTGGTGCTTTATTGCTTTACCCTCTAGACAGCAGGATCAATTCATCTTCACAGGGTAAAAGAAGAGGAGAGGGAAGTCATTTCCACACATTCTTTTCTTTTCTTCTCTTTGTTATTTGATTGTTTGTGAGAGACATCTCTCATTATGGAGTTCAGACTAGCCTCAAAGACCTGACTAAGACTCCCAAGCACTAGGATCATAGATATGCATCATCATACCAAGCTCTAAAACTCTTTTTTGTTTTGTTTTGTTTTGTTTTTTGTTTGTTTGTTTGTTTTTTTGAGACAGGGTTTCTCTGTATAGCCCTGGCTGTCCTGGAGCTCATTTTGTAGACCAGGCTGGCCTTGAACTCAGAAATCTGCCTGCCTCTGCCTCCCAAGTGCTGGGATTAAAGGCGTGCTCTAAAACTCTTTTATAGCATCATTAATCCTTTATTAATCTAGAGTCCTGAAGATGTAAACATCTTCCAAAAGGCCCATTTCTAAACACTGCTCCACTGGGCACTAAATTTCTCACATATGCATATTGGAAGTGACAAAACACTGGGGCTGAAGAGATGATTCAACAGTTAAGAGTACTTCCAGAGTATCCTTCCATATTTGAGTCCCAGAATCTACACGACAGCTAATAACTGTCTGGAACTCCAGTTCCAGATCTGACTACCTTGTGTAACATCTGAGGGCAATAGGCACAAAAGCAGCCAAAACACTGACATATATAAAATAAAAATAAATAAAATCTTTAAATATGTTCAGCTCATAGCAAAGTATAGGATTTCCACATGAAAGGTTTGAAGGAACACAATATAGTTAATGTCACTCTTCCTGACCCTTCTGAGATTCAGTCTTGTAATAAAACAAGGAAATGTAGAGCCATGTGGTCAGAAGGCTAGGTATAACTTTTAAAGGACTATCTTTATCCCGATGAAATGGCAAAACTCCTTACATATATTGAGAAGCAAAAATCAAGCAATATTTTACATAACTAAACCAGTCACGAATCTGTCAAGGACAGAGGGAGCATGTCAGATATTGACAGACCAAGCCTGACAGTACTTGTGATTGAAAGGGGATTCATCTTTGGGAGTTTGAATTTAAGTCAATGTAAAAATCAATTGTCAGCTGAAAGACTTGTTTTGGATTTGTTCTAATGACTATTTCTTAATTCTAGTTTCCTAGACCAGTTATTATATTT
>NW_022196897.1:13646209-13672558 GCF_008632895.1 Mastomys coucha
TTTGTTTTGTCATGGAATATCTTGTTTTCTCCATCTACGGTAATTAAGAGTTTTGCTGGGTATAGTAGCCTGGGCTGACATTTGTATTCTTGTAGGGTCTGTATGACATCTGCCCAGGATCTTCTAGCTTTTATAGTCTCTGGTGAGAAGTCTGGTGTAATTCTGATAGGCCTGCCTTTACATGTTACTTGACCTTTTTCTCTTACTGCTTTTAAAATTCTTTGTTTAGTGCATTTGGTATTTTTATTATTATGTGACGGGAGGAATTTCTTTTCTGGTCCAGTTTATTTGAAGTTCTGTAGGCTTCTTGTATGTTCATGGGCATCTCTTTCTTTAGGTTAGGGAAGTTTTCTTCTATAATTTTCTTGAAGGTATTTACTGGCCCATTTTACCTTGGGACTCTTCACTCTCTTCTATACCTATTATCCTTAGGTTTGGTCTTCTCATTGCATCCTGGATTTCCTGGATGTTTTGGGTTAGGAGCTTTTTGCTTTTTGCATTTTCTTTGACTGTTGTATCAATGTTTTTTATGGTGTCTTCTACCCCTGAGATTCTCTCTTCTATCTCTTGTATTCTGTTGGTGATGCTTGCATCTACGACTCCTGATTTCTTTCCTAGGTTTTCTATCTCCAGGGATGTCTCTTTTTCTGAATTCTTTACTATTTCTATTTCAATTTTTAGATTCTGGATGGTTTTGCTCATTTCTTTCACCTGTTTGATTGTGTTTTCCTGTAATTCTTTAAGGGATTTTTGTGTTTCCTCTTGAAGGGCTTCTAGCTGTTTACCTGTGTTCTCCTGTATTTCTTTGAGGGTGCTATTTATGTCTTTCTTAAAGTCCTGTATCATCATCGTAAGAGGTGATTTTATATCTGAATCTTGCTTTTCCAGTGTGATGGTGAGTCCAGGACTTGCAATGGTGGGAGTATTGGGTTCTGATGATGCCAAGTAACCTTGGTTTGTGTTGCTTATATTCTTACGCTTGCCCCGCATCATCTGGCTACCTGCCCTTGCTAAATCTGACTGGAGCCTGTCCTTCCTATGATCCTGATTGTGTCAGAACTCCTCAGAGTCAAGCTGTCTCTGTGATCCTGTGATTCTGTGATCCTGTGATCCTGTGACCCTGGGCTTGTTAGAGCACCTGGGAGTGGAGCTTCCTCTGGGTGTTTTGGGAATGACTGCAGAGTTTGTGCCCAAGGTCTGCTCAGGGCACCAGCCTGCCCACACAGACTGGAAGCAACCTGAGCCACTTGGTTGACAGAGTTCCTGTGTGCCTGGGTCCTGCTGGTCCCAGTTTCTCCCAGTGTAGGGACAGATGTTGTGTCCTCCTCTCCTATGATCCTTGGTGTATTAGAGCGCCTGGGAGTGGAGCTTCCTCTGGGTGTTGTAAGACAGGAAGGAACCTGAGCCACTGGGCTGGTGGAGTTCCTGTGTGCCTAGTCCCACTGGTCCCAGTTACTCCTGGCGTTGGGACAAATGTTATATATTCCTCACCTCTGATCCTGGGTGTGTTACAGTGCCTGGGAGTGGAGCTTCCTCTGACATTTTTTGTTTTAATCTCAGGTGTGGGCTATGGGATATGGGGCTGCTTCAGATCGCCCACAGTAGCTGTGATTTTGCCAGCAACAGCTAGTTTCTGTGACTGTGTGATGTTTGGAATTCTGGAAACTTTTCAGAGGGTGTATAAATGCTAGGCCCCAGAGCTGGGGTGGGCTGTTGTTGGTTGGCTGGTTGCTGTTGGTCATGGTTTATTAAATAGTCAAGCACAAAGACAAAATAAGAAGAAATTAGGTATCCTGAGGACAAAGATCAAACTTGCCCCCAAGGAACACAACACCCCCAGTCAGCAGAAAGTAATCTAACGATACTGTCACCACCCTTCCCCCTTTTTTCTTTTTTCTCCCCCAACTAGTGTCAGAAGATTGAAAGGGTGGAAAAAGGGTGGAGAAGGGTAGTAGAAAGAAGAATCCACAAGGTAGCCAAAAACTGCTACAAGGTAGCATCAATGAGCAGGTGTTCTTTACCTGCACAAGTTCTAAAATAAGTGTCACAACTGAAAAACAGATACCTAACCCTAACCCTCACCCAGAGCAAAGGGAAAAGAAGAGCTGCAGAACCCAACAGAAAGTATTCCACAGTGCTTGACACGCAGTGCTCAGATGCTTAAGCAATCAGGCCATGGTAGTGGAGGGAGGAAGTTTCAAGGTTGGTGGCAATGGCAGGAGAATGGGAGAACATGCAGACAGGACATAAGCAAGAGCTCAGTGCCCATCCTCTGACCTGCTCATCCAATGCTGCTTACCTTTGGGAATGCAAGCTGCACTTAGAGTACAGGGCACAAGAAAAGCCCTTCTACAGCCAGACAGAAAGCAATTTAAGTGACCAAAAACAGGGTGTCAAAGTAGCACAGTATATCCATAAAATCAACTGGTATACATTCACCAAACACTGTCTCAGATGGTGAGAACACAGAGAATGATGTGTACTACGGGACCACTGTCCCACTAGCACAGATACCCACATGCCCAGAAGCCAGGCAGGCACACACCCAGCACAGGAAAGGCTAAGCTGGGAGGACAGCACAGGTTTGAGGTCAGCCAGTGCTACATAGCAAGACTCTGAAAAATAGAAGCATCAGAATGACATACACGCATGAAAGGAGTTCAAGGTGACTTCTATTTACAAATTTGCTAAAACAAATATATTTTTGATAAAACATAAAGGTCACGGATTGGGTATTTCTTAATTTTTAAAGTTTATTTCTTTATATATTGGAAGAGCATACCTCACGGTGCAGGAAGGTCAGAGGACAGTCTGTAAAAGCTAGTTCTCCCCTATCTGAGTTCCAGGAATCAGCCCCAAGTTGTTGGATTTGGTGACAAGTTATCTTTACTCACTCAGCCATCTCCCCAGCCCAGGGTAGTTGTTTTTATTTTATTAGTAAACATCAAAAATATCTAATTAGAGCTTGAGAGAGGTATATATATCCCTGCAGGAGATGGCACATCCCGGCTGGTGTGGGCCTTCACAGGAGTTCTGCAGGGATGGCATCAGCCCTGAAGTGCAGATGCGGCAGAGAGCCAAATGCCTACTGCCAACTCAGTCCTGTCATGCTGAGTGCTGACGCCCTGCCCTGCGAGCAGACTGCTGCTCTGCGGAGCAGTCCACATATTTCTGCCCTGCCCGCCAGGCCCAGACCTCATCAGGTGCAGACTAAGTGTGCTCACTTGGGTGGTGTATTTCAGAAAAGAGAAAAGGCTGACACTAGCTAAATATATATACCTGATAGTCTAAAGGAGGTAAAACTAAATACCCACTACCTAAAATGAAGGAAGAGCTTCTCTTATCTGGCCAAATGCACCTTAGAACACACTAACCAATACACAGCAAAGTCCACATTGACATATGAAAAAAAAGCTCAGTCATAGAGTGTGTACTTAGCATGCCAGGAGCTGAAACCCCGAACACAAAGAAAAAAAAGTCCTCTGATCAGATCTCAAGGCAACACCTATTTATTTCTTTTACTGGTTGGTTTTGTGTCAACTTGACACAAGCTGGAGTTATCACAGAGAAAGGAGCTTCAGGTGAGGAAATGCCTCCATGAGATCCAGCTGTGGGGCATTTTCTCAATTAGTGATCAAAGGGGTAGGGCCCCTTGTGGGAGGTGCCATCCCTGGGCTGGTAGTCTAGGGTTCTAAAAGAAAGCAAGCTGAGCAAGCCAGGGGAAGCAAGCCAGTGAGAAAAATCCCTCCATGGCCTCTACATCAGCTCCTGTTTCCTGACCTGCTTGAGTTCCAGTCCTGACTTCCTCTGGTGATCAACAGCAATGTGGAAGTGTAAGACATTTCTTAAAAACTATTAGCCAGGTGATAGTGGAGTACAGCTTTAATCCTAACACCTAGAAGCAGAGGCAGACCTCTCTGAGTTCAAAGCCAGACTGATCTACAGACAGAGTAAGTCCCAAGACAGCCAGGGCTACACAGAGAAACCCTGTCTCGAACCCCCCACCCCACCTGCACACACATATGCATGCATACTTTCAGCTAAATGATGGACTTAAAGAAATTTCAAAACTCTCCGACCACCTAAGAGAAATGTCTTTCTGACCATAAAAAAAAAAAAAAAAAAAAAAAAAAAAAAAAAAAAAAAAAGTTCAAGGAAACAGAGAACTTCTGTTCCCAAAAGCCACCTGATAGGAAACCAGAAACGGGACAACACACAGTTAGCTAGAAAGAGCCAGTGTTCAGACTGTGTGAAGGACTTGTTCAGTAAATGAAGAAAGGAAGGATGTAGAAGGAAGAGAGCTATGGAAGCAGATGGAAGGCCCTGTGTTATGCCCATAGCTCAGCTCCATCCAGACCAGAGAGCACAAGGACACACTAGGCCCAGGCAGCAATTCCTTCTCTCTGTGCTCATCCTAGTCCTGGAAGTCCAGTGCACAGGAGCCCATTTGCACTAAGGGACAAGAAAGGGTTTCTGCATACAAGGAAACCCATACACCACTGGACAGCAGGGTACAGTCATTCCTGGCCCGTGGAACGTTTACAACACCTCACAGGAATTACAGAAATGGCCTAAAAAGGGATGCCACCTTATAAGGCAGGGACAAGTGACAGACAGAAAATATGTGTAAGAGTGGCCAAACCCTACAGGAAAGCCAAGGAAGGACAAGTCCTCGGGGTCATGGCCACACTTGTATGCAGGGGATGATGATGTACAGTAAGGGCATATAAGGGTGCAGAGGGAGTAGGGACTAGATGGATCAGACCTCTGCACTCACAAGACTAAAATACAGAGGCAAGGCCCATCTTGATCCAGGAGGCCACATAGCTGGCTCAAAAACAACCACGACACTTCAAGGAAAAAAAAGTGCATATACAAACACATGGACTTTTCATCCTGTAGTCACCCCTGAACAGTTCAGAATCACAGCCACGCTCCTGGCACTGATGTCACATTAGAAGCCAAAAGGAATCTATAGAGCATAAGCAATACTATGCTTTTTCTGCTTTCTTTGAGACAAGGTCTCACTCTTAGCTCAGGCTGACCTGGAACTTTGTCGTTCTCTAAAACTGCAGGCGTAAGCCACAGCAGTCCCCAGGTCCCATTGTGAGAGACCTGAGTGTCTGCACACACTCCTGGAACCGGTACTGTGGACATGGATGGTGACTGCCATGTGGGGAGAAGCTACCAGGCAGGGACCTCTCAAGTCCCCTGCCTCCACCTTCCAAGGGCTGAGATACAGGCTTGCCTACAACAGTTTTCAAATGAATGGCATGTTCCTATCTATTTAGTTCTATTACTTTTTTGTTTTGGTTTAGTTTTGGGGTTTTTTTGAGACAGGGTTTCTCTGTGTAGGTCTGGCTATCCTGGAACTCACTCTGTAAACCATGCCAATCTCGAACTCAGAGATCTGCCTGCCTCTGTCTCCTGAGTGTTGGGATTAAAGATGTGTTCCACTACACTGTCGTCATATTTTTAAAATGGCAGACTTAGGTTTTATTTGTATTTTTATAATTTATTTATTTATTTACTTGGGGGGGGCATGCACATGCCACAGTATGCAAGCAGAAGTCAGCTCTCACCTTTCACCATGCAGTTTCCAGGGTCAAACTCAGAATTTCCACCAAATACCCACTAATCTTGCTAACCCCATTATGTGGATTTTTAAAAGATATATCACAAATAAAAAGTAACTATCAAAGAAATTCCTTATAGTTAATAAGCAAAATCTCCTCATCTCCTATTCCCATACAGGCCACTGTTCTGCTCTTCCAAGTCCCTCTCTGCAGAAGCTTATCCCATCAAGGCAGAGCCTGACTCCCAGGCTTTCAGAAGCATAGTAACAATGCCTTGCATAAGCCAACCTGCATGCCACAGTATTAGTGCCCAAACCATTTCACTAGCACCTGTCTTATGGCAGGGAATCCACCCGCCATGTGCTCAGCACCCAAGCTAGCCTAAGTAAGCACACATACCTAGCAATGTCTTAGGGTTTGTCAAACCCAGCTGCACCACTGGGTTGTCCAGGATGGCCTGAAAGAGAGGGCTATTGGGATCGATGCCCTGGTCCAACTCCTCAGGGGATGGCTTCCGGTCCCCCAGCAGCCATTCACACTAAAAACCCAAGAACACCAGATGAGCTGTTAGTTCCTTCTCAAAGTATGTAAGGCTCACCTGTCCCTCTCTGTGGCCCTCCACAAGCTGCCATGGCTGCAATCCCTGGAAGGGACCCTAACATGTACAAATCTGGTCCACATTCAGCTAGAATAGACAGAAGGAAGGATCAGCCTGGATTTCTTAGAAGACCTGGCACTGCAGTTCAATTTGACCACAGCCATGGCCCTGGTCACAACATAGTCCCAAACACCCAGCCTTCTTCAAGGGAATCCCAGTATGACAGTATCTCTCTACAACAGTGAGCCTGGAGAGTCTAGATCCAGAACTGGGTTTCAGCTGTTTGAGCCTTGACTCCACACACAAATGAGAAGGTCACAGAGACCTCCCTGGACAGTGAGCCTGCCTGTCAGCAGTGCTATGTGTTCATAGCATGATATTCGAACCCTTTTCATTTGCTTATTCAGGTTTTGGTTTTTGTTTTTTTTTTTTTTTTGAGACAAGGTTTCTCTGTGTAGCCCTGGCTGTCCTGGAACTCACTCTATAGAACAGGCTAACTTCAAACTCAGGGATTTGCCTGCCTCTCCTTCCCAAGTGCTGGAATTAAAGGTGTGTACCCACACCTATCCTACGGAATTCAATTTTAAGAGCTAGTTGCCCACAGAATGTGCACACGAAGAGCACTGTGGGTCCAGGGTATTCTCAGTTTCTATTTGAACCATTTGCCCTAACATTTCATATGAAAAGTGCCATCACCAACTATGTGTGGAAGTCTTGACACAAGGGACATTCCCAATGCATGCCACATGAGTACAGGGGCTGTGAGAGGCTCAAAGCAGAACTCACAGCAGCGTTCTGCTGGTTGTTGTTCACTCGAAGGGCATCAATCACTTCCTTCTCGTCAAAGCCCATCTCCATCAACGAAATGACAGCCTAAGAGGGAAGGACAAGCTGGTCAGCACCTCAGGAGAGGACACTGCTGCCAAGGAGCAGCACCACTGCAGTACAGGTTTCCTTTGAGCACACATGAGATAGAAAGGAGCACCCTCCCTTAAAACCAAGGCAAAGCAAGAAAATGTTTCATCTCTGCAGCCAAAGAGAGAAGTCAGAGCCTTGAAAGTGCATTTGCTACTGCACATGAGTATACCAGGACCACTGACAAAACTCAGGCCCTAGGGGGCAGTTTTCCTCACTCTGCAGAAATAAAGCCCCAACTTGACCAATGGGATTCCTAAAAAAAATAGAAGCCAGGGGGCTGGAGAGATGCTCAGTAGTTAAGAGCATTGATTGTTCTTCCAGAGGTCCTGAGTTCAATTCCCAGCAACCACATGGTAGTTCACAACCATATGTAATGGAATCTGATGCCTTCTTCTAGTGTGTCTGAAGACAGCCACAGTGTATCCATACAAATAAAATAAATAATAAATCTTTTAAAAAAAAGAATAGAACCTACAGATGACACTCTAAGAAAACCATTTATTCAACATGCCAAAATCTAGGGAGCAGGTAGCATGCAACCTGAGTGGGCTGACCTATAACAAGAAAGTGAAAGGTCAGAGGAAGAACTGAAACTCCAACAAAGAACAGGAAGGTACATAAAGAACACACAGGGAGAAAGCATCAGTGTGTGATGGTAAGGTGTGACCATAAGTGTACACCTGTGGCAGCTGACAAAAGGCATACAGGTATCTCACATCCTGGCTCCTTATCCAGTAGCCAGCGTGATACCCTCCTCCTCCTCCCTTGCCAGCCCACAAGATGTCCCTCTAGCTCTCTGAACACTGTCCACCCAAAGGCCACAGCAACAGGGGCAGCAGCACTTGCAGAGGACAGGAGCTTGTATGTTCAGCTTTTCAAGAGATTCACTGAGGAGGAAGAAGCCACCTAGACCCATGCATGGATTTTTATACATGAGGAACCAGATCCCCAGGTCTGAATGAGAACTCCCACAGAGGCCCCCTGGTTTCCTTGCACAACACAACCACAAACCCAACCTCATTCTGAGGCCCCTATCACATACCCGAGCATCTGCTCGGAATTCCTTTTTCCTGCGTATCTTCTTGAAGATTTCTGTGAGCTCATCCCGGGACTCCTCATCTTCAACACTAGTTCCCACAGCAGCTTCAGAGGAGGTGGAGGTGGAGGCTGAAGCACCTGCCCCTGCTTGAGCAGCATGGCCTGGAAGAGGTGTGTCAATAGCTGGATCTTCCGAGTGTTCAATTAACCACTCCATAGCCTGAGGCACTGACATGCTAGAAGGGGACAAAAGACTCTTCTTAACTCGTCCAGGATAGCTACTGGAAACTTTGCTATCCTATTACTCCAATAAGTTTCAACAGAGATAGCAAGACACATACAACAAACATAGACACATGCCCAAAACACAAGAGACAAAGGAGTTCAGGTCCTAGGAACACTGCTGCTGACCAGCTCTGTCTATAGACGTCATATGGGGACTGAGTGAGTATTAGAACCAGGAGTGCAAGCAGACTATTAAGAATCCCCGTCTTGCCAGGAGCAGGTCTGGCTCAGAGCTCTCCTGACCTGAGAGTGCAGGACACATTTACAGAGTGATTTTTAACCCTCCTAACAGCCAGATATTGTGGTTCACACTTTCAGTCCCAGCTACTCAGGAGCCTAAGGCAGGAGGACTGCTTAAGTCCAGGAGTTCAAGACCAGCATAGGTAACAGAGACCCTCAATACACACGCACGAGCATTCACATGCACACACGCACGCACGCACGCACACACACCCCGCACACACCGCAAAGAGATCCTATATGAAAGCACTTCTGAAGCACAACAATAAGGTGCCTCTACTAAAGCACACAACTAGAAATGACTCAGTGGGGTCGGAGAGGGTTCCTAGCACCCATGTCAGGCAGTTCACAACAGTCTGTAACTCTAGCTCCAGAAGATCCAACTTCCTCTTCTGGTTTCTATGGGGATCCATACACACATGGACATATACACAGATAAATAAAAATTTTATATAAATCTTAAAAAAAAAAAAGCATGACTCCAGAGATTGGAAGGGGAATCACAGGGAAGCCCAGGGCAAGAAAGAAAGCATACTGGTTCAGCCGAAGGGCCTTTGAGGCTCTGCTCTCAGGAAAGCCCATCTCTGTGAGCTGCCGCAAGGCAGTCTCGTCCACTCGATCATCCTCGTCTTCATCCAGCATAGCTGAGGAAAAAGACAAGGCCTGCCATGAGGTGATTCCTGAGTCCTTTGAAGCCTCCCAGCCTCATCTGCAGAGGCTCACCTTACCTAGCAATTACCGACACCAAACCCTCTCCCTCATTAACCAAAAGCAGAACTTGCTTTCAATGTGAAGGCTGGGGACACTTTTAGGTGCAGCCTAGGACCCACTCATACCATTTGCCTTTTTAAACAATTCAACTGCATCAGGATTCAGTGCTAACAGCTTCTGTGCCACCTCAATGAGAGACACGAGGATCTTCCGGAGTTCTGTCTGGAACTGCAGTAGAATGAAGAAAGAGATCATGCCCGGTACAGTGATGCACACCTGTAATCCCTGCTCTTGCGAGGCTGAGAAAAGAAGATCGCTGGGAGTTTGAGGCCAGCCTAAACTATACAGTAAAACCCTATCTCAAAAAAAAAAAAAAAAAGATTATTTCTCAGAATGGCCAACAAACTTGCTTAAATCTGCAACCCTCCAGATCTACAAGGGCATGTTGGCCCTTACCTTTAAACTCAGAGCTGGAAGGCAGAGGCAGGCAGATCTCTGTGAATTCAAGGCCAGCCTCATTTACACAGTGAGGCTATTGTCTCAAAAACTAACAAAGAACCTTGCCTAGTACAGGGCCCTGGAAATGGGGCACCACAGTCTAAAGCCTCCGAGAGGCTGGGTCCAGTGTGGACCCGCAGAACCAGGCAGGGACACATCTTAGGCAGTCACTGAAGAAATACAAAGCTCTTATCAAAAAGAACCTCTTCAGAAGAGACCCCAGAGAGGTCTGGCTTCCTGCAGTGTCCAGACAGATGGGGACCTAACGAAGTTAAGGGGTAGCTACTTTCCCCAACTGCACACACAAGCACACCCTATCACCGCTGGCCCATGTGCACAAGCTGCAGGCTTTAGCTTAGCTTCCTTGTCCAAAGTAACTAGGAGCTCAGACTATTCCCTGGAAGCTTTGCTGTACTCAGAGCATTACATTTCCGTACAGCTGTCTGTCTGTCCAGTGCTACAGGTAACTTGTCAACCTTACAGTTTAAAAAAAATTGTAATTTATGGAACAGTTCAAAAGTAGGTAAAGGGGGCTGGGGAGATGGCTCAGCAGCTAAGAGCACTGACTGCTCTTCTGAAGGTCCTGAGTTCAAATCCCAGCAACCACATGGTGGCTCACAACCACCTGTAATGAGATCTGACGCCCTCTTCTGGTGTGTCTGAAGACAGCTACAGTGTACTTACAGTGTACTTTATAATAAATAAATCTTTATAAAAGAAAGTAGTAAAGAGTTCCTGAATATTCTGTTTCTGATTCTTTTTTAGGGGCTGAGAGGTAGTCCTAACTATAACATCTAAGCTAGCCTCAAACCTAAGCTCAAGCCATCCCCCTGTCTCAGTCTCCTGAACGCCAGAACCACAGCATAGGCCGGTCACCATACCATCCCCAAGCACTTTTAAAGAACTTCTTCCCCAGCCCCACACTAGGTAGGTACTCACATCTCTCATGGTGGTCTGGACAGCAGTCCGGTCTGTGCTGCAGGCAGGCAGGTTGGCCGTTGCTCGAAGAATAGCATCTTTGTCTGGAGCCTTTTGCTCTTGTTTCTTCTGCAGAGAAAATGACTCAAGTCAGAAAAGCGCCCAGGACCATGAAGACATGACAGTGAACATGGAAACAGCCCAGAGAAAAGGAGACTAGGTCCCTTCTAAGCCTTAGGTGTGATCCCCTTGAGTTAGAGGATTGTGGAAACTTCTGTGCACAGAACAGGAAGCAGAAGCCTAACAAGACACTCCAGACATGACCTCACCTGCTACAAACCATATGCAGGCGAAGACAGAGAGACTACTTCATCAGACTAGGGAAGAGGCCTCCCAAGCCTCCATGAGTGAAAGAAGGTGACAGAAGCTCACAGATAAGGAGGGCAGGAGAGAAAACAAAACTGGCAGTGGCCACGCAGCACTTAGCAGGTACAGAATGGTTAGAAGATACACTCCAAGGATGGCTGGGGCCATAACTAATGCCAAGAGCCCACAGGGCAGACCCTACCAAGAGCAAGGCTACACCAACCCACCAAAGGGCAGCAAGATACAGGGCCAGAGACAGCAGGCCTGGGATCCAAGAGTCAGAATGGTACATCTGCCTCACAGCCTTGGCCAACAGCAGTCTGGTTGGCCTGAGACCCTAGAGTGGGAGGCTGCACTCAGGGAGGGAGGGAACAAAGGGAAGGGGGCCTTCCTGCACCCAGCTACTGCTCTGCCTCTTGTTCGCCACAGCTACTCAGACTCAGAAAGCCAATCAGAACAAATGAGACAGGAAGGGTACAAAAAGGTCTCTGCCACAGTGAGCTCAGCAGCTGGCACAAGCCACCTAGGCATAAACCACCAACAAGCCTCCAGGGCTCTCAGAGGCTAGGGGCATAAGGAACACTTCCAAGACCAAGAAGAGGAAAAATAAAAGTAGTGAGAAGAGGAGGAGGAACAGGGAAGGGAAGTGGGCCCCTCAGCCCCAGCAACCCCAAGCCATAGCCACCTAGTATGTGCTGCTGGTGCTACCAGCAAGAGCCAAAGCAGCCAGGTAAAAGGGCTATAGAATGGTTAGAAGATACAGTTACAGAAATCCACAGGATGGACCACTAGGCCAGCCAACAACAGCTGCAGAGAAAGAAACCAAGAAAGAAATGATCAAGAATGGTCAGAGAAAACAGGTATGGTGGCCACACATCAGTAATAGCAGCACTTGGGAGGCTGGAGGGAAAAGACCTCCAATAAATAGTTCAAAGCCATCCAAGCCTACACAGCAGCAGAGCTAGCAAGAGCTGCATAGCAAACAAGGTTTTACCAGAAAACTCCAACCCTCTGAGGAGCTGTTAGATGGCAGAACTATGGAGAGCAAGGCCTGGTTAGACGCAGTGTGGATCTGAAATGTGTCTTTCTATTTGTTTTGTTTTTTTCCAGACAGGTTTCTCCGTGGAGCCCTGGCTGCCTGAGACTTGCTCCATAGTCCACGCTGGCCTTAAACTCAGAGATCCACCTGCCTTTGCCTCCAGAGTGCTAAGATTAAAGGCGTGCACTAGCACCCACCTGTAGATGTGTGTTTTAAAGAGTATGCCCCATCCCTTCTTGTCACTCTTCTTTATTCCTGACTAGCATGCAGTGAACAGCTTTTCTTTGCTGGTTCTTCCACCATGTTTCTGCACAGTTATAGCCTAAAAGCAATGATGCCAGCTGATCCAGACTGAAACTTCTGAAAAGTGTACATCACAATAAGCCCTTCCTCTAGAATGTTACCGTAGGTATTAAGTCACAACGATGCCAAGTTTACACACCGAAGGAAAACAAGACGACACTCAACTCTGCAGAAGCAGAACTCACACAAACCCTATGCTTCCTGTTTACAGTCCCCGAGTCTGCAAGACCCTAAGATGTAAGCAGGGTGATCAGTCCTTGGCTTGGGTTTTAATACATGGCTAGAAGCAGAAAAAGCAAATGGTTTTCGGGCCTAGCTACTCTGAGTTCTTACAAAGAGTATCACTCTTTCCGACAAGGGGGTTCAACCATTAAAAATCTTTGCTTCTTTGGAAGAGATGGAAAGCCATGTAAACTGCCTCCAGGAACTAAAGGTAGCCCTCAGCTGACCTCCATGACAGAGTCCTGTCAACTGTCTGAAAGTACCTAGAAGCACATTCTTCCCACAATCTCAGCTGAGTCTCTGTCCTCACAAGCCTTAATACTATGTTCAGAAAGCAGGCCTGTGGCAACCAAAGGAGAGAATCATCCAACACGGAGAGAATCAGAGCTGGCTGCACAGTAGCAATTCAAACAACACACATAGGCCAGAAGCACCTGAGGGCCTTACATACACAACACAAATGCTCAATCATTAAGCTACATCCCCGGGCCCAAGACAAATAGAAATCTTAATATGCTATACTCCTCAGAGAAATGAGTACTTCAATGACAACAATAAGTAAACAGGACTGGCTTCACCAGCATTCACTGTCACTCAAAGGAAGAGGCTAGGAGGGGAGCTGTATCCTTATCACTAAGAGGCCACACCTTACGTTGTAATTCCAAAAAGTGAAATGGATGCCAAGTACCTAGAGAGCAGGAAGAGAATTACTGAGGATAACAGCTGAAGGACTTAGAGGTAGGCTTGGGTGGATGTCAGTGGCATGAATAAGGCAGCCAGAATCTGTCCCCATCACCAATAGTTGAGTTACTTCCTTTAGGAAACGTGAGTCAATTTTTATTAGATTTGTAGTACTCTTTGACTCTTAATAACTGCATTATTTTTACTTAGAATTTGAAGTAATGCCATGATTTTTAACTTTGCAGTTATGTACTATGTCAAGTCAGCTCTAGCAAGCTACTAGCTAGGTACCTTAAGTACCTTAAGCAAGCAGCAGGCTACACAGTTTTGGGTCAGAACTATGGTTTTAATTTATTATTTATTTATTTACTTATTTATTAATGAGTGTTCATAATGTATGCTCACCTGCCAAAAGAGGGCATCAAATTCCCTTATAGATGGTCATGAGCCACCATGTGGTTACTGAGAATTGAACTCAGGACCTTTGGAAGAGTAGCTAGTACTCTTAACCACTGAGCCATCTCATCAGCCCCTAGAACTATGTTCTTAATAGTTACAGGGACTTCAAGTCTAAACATCCAGTTAGAACTGTAATCTGAGCTCTGCTATCAGCTAGAAAGCAGGGGGAGGTCCAAGATCTGTCTGGTGAAGATGGATGGAGCAGCCTGCCCATGTGCTGCTGACTATACCCACACCCACACCCACCCATCACCATGGCCAGGTGGCCAAAGATAAGGAGGGTGTGAAGGCCTGGCACTCTCCTATATCCTTGGGCCCAGTAGAGATCCCAAAATAACCCATCTGCTATCAAGTCATAGGTCCACCCAAGAGCTGACTTTCCCTAAGACCAACAAACATTCTCTCTTTGGCATTTCAAAGCATGTACAAGAAACTCCAGTCGGGCAGTGGTGGCGCATGCCTTTAATCCCAGCACTTGGGAGGCAGAGGCAGGCGGATTTCTGAGTTCAAGGCCAGCCTGGTCTACAGAATGAGTTCCAGGACAGCCAGGACTACATAGAGAAACCCTATCTCGAAAAACCAAAAAATAAATAAATAAATAAATAAATAAATAAATAAAGGAAGGAGGAAAGAAGGAAAGAAGAAAAGAAAGAAAGAAAGAAAGAAAGAAAGAAAGAAAGAAAGAAAGAAAGAAAGAAAAGAAAAAGATACTCCAGAGCCCTGAGACAGGAAAAAGGTATTAAACAAAGGTGACTGCCTTTTAAAAGAGTACATCCTAGGACTGGAGAGATGGCTCAGTACTGAAGAGTGCTTGCTACTCTTCCACAGGACCTACATTTAGCTCCTAGCACCAATTTTAGGAGGCTCACATCCATCTGTAACTGCAGCTCCAGGGGATCAGATAGCCTCTTCTGACTTCTGTGGGCACAGACACACAGACTCATAGAAATATATAAATAATAAAATAAGTAAGCTTTATAAACAATCTCCCTCCACTAGGAACAGGCATATGGTCTGCTGTTAGAGCAGACAGCTACTGACAGCTGCAGTGGAGAGCCTTGCTGAAGGATGGGCTCTGGGGCAGCCACTATACAAGAGACAATGGAGTAGTTTTCCTAAGGCCCCTAGATAAAGAGAAGGTGCAAGCCCCAGATGACACTCTAACACAGACTTCAAGACATAGAACTCAGCATAACTGCAAAATTGCAAGGACACACACAGGCCAAATCAGGTGCGCAGCTGTTTGTCACCTCTCTGCATGCCGACCCTTTATGTGCAGAAGCCACACTGGCAGCAGCACAGAGGAAGCACCCGCTGAGGACAGTGTTCTCACTCTCTTCTGCCTCCAGAGTGCAGCTCTTCTGTCCCTGTTCAGCAATCACGAACACACTCAGAGCAGATCAGGCTTAGCCATGATGAAGTCCCTTCTACCACACAGGTTGTGGAGGGACTATGCAGTCCCAGAAAATAACTCAAGGACTTCTTGGAGGTCCGACACATGAGAGACATCTAGCAGTGAAGAGCCCTAGTTCCTAATGTTGACACTTACCTTTTCTTCTGCTGAGACATCAGCCATCTTAGGGAGTGGAGAAGGGGCACGCTTTTTTATCAATAACAAGACATCTAGAAAAAAAGAGTTATTTATGAAGTCAGTTACTGTTCTATAGCCATAAATGACATAAGAGGTACCAGATGGGGGTCAGGGAAATGGCTCAGTGGGTTAAGGGCTTGCTACAGACGAGTGAGGATTGGGCCTCAGATCCTCAGAACCATTTGAATAACAGGTAGGCATGGCAGCTTGCCCATAGTTGTACCACTTGGAGGCAGAGACAAGAAATCCCCAAATCAAACTGGCTAACCAGAATGGCTGTATAGACAAGCTCTGGGTTCAGCAAGAGACTCTGCCTCAATGAACAGATGTTAACCCCAGACTTCCACATGCATATTTATATATTTGCATATGTATACATATACAAACCACATATGCATATGACACACAAGAATGGTGCTTAATGCTTGAGGTTAGAAAGCAGGATCCCTGGGTCCCTTCTAAGCCAAGCCAGCATCCCCTCCTCAGTTTTGAAGTGGCCCTTGGGTCTCCGCAGATGACATGGGTCTTCAGAGGAGGTCACTGAACATCCCTGACAACCATACACAGCACTAGAGGACATCTTGCATAATGTCTTTATTTTCAAGGGTTCAGTTCTAAAAATCTGTGAGGCAGTAGGTGAGTGGTCTAAAGCATGAGCAACCTGTGCCAGTCCATCAGTCCATAGTTCACCATGGCGGGGGAGGGGAGTGGGATCACCTCCCCCTCCATTTTGAGCTTGGTCATAGCCATCATAAGTCCTTATCTGAATGACATACAGAAAACAGGTTTTGTCCCAGAGCCAAGCATAAATGAAAAGTGAGTGTGCAGAACAGAAGTATCTCACCCGGACCCTCAAACAGCCAGCCACTGTGTTGAGTACTTCCAGCACAAAAATAAAGCCACAGAAGCTCGAGAATCTGGTTTTGCTTTAAAACAGGACTAATCATGACACTCATTTGGCTTCTCAGATGTCTGCCAGTTTTTTGGTTTAGGTTTCGGCTATTTTTCACAAGTACACCAAGCACGTACTTCTTTTCATTGAAAACAAAAAACAACAAACAAACAAACAAAAAACAGTCATTCTATTTCTCCTGCTCTGTGTGAATTCAGAAAAGCACCTTGTGGGTGACCGGGGGATGCAGGCTCCATGTTCTGTGAACTCTGCCTCACAGCCTCCTTACCTTGGTCCTGGATGTTTTCTTCCAAGATCGTTTTGCTGTCACTCAGCACCCTCTCTGAAGCAGCATGTATTAACTTATGGTGGGTCACATTCTTGGGGTCTTCTAAGCTCCCATGAGCACCCTGGGGGAAGAATGAAGCCACAAATTTCTAAATTGGAAGTAAATTATGATAGGAGTAACACAGAGCCTGACATCTTAAGCCACACATACAATTACTAAGGCTTCTTTGTCTCTTTTGTCTCTCTGTTGTGTATATATGTGTAGTGTATGTATATTTTTATGTGGGTATGTATATGTGCTTCCACAAGCATATGGCAGCGCTAATGCTGGGGGGGGGGTCTTCCTCAACTACCTACTTTTTTTTTTTTGAGACAGTATCTCTCTCATTGAACCTGGCTTATCAATTTAACTATGCTGACTGGCCAACAAGCTCAAGATCCTCATCTTTGCACTCATCCTCACCCCACCTTAATGCTGGGGTGACAGATATACTGCTGCCGCTGGCTTTTACACAGGTACTAGGGATCCAAACTCAAGTCCTCATGCTTGTATAGGAGACACTTTACCAACTGAGCCATCTCCTAGCCCATGGAATTATAGCATTTTCATACTAGTCAAGACATTAGAGTATAAATGACAGTAAAGAATCCCCATACATGATTTAAACAACAACTGAGTAAAATACCAGCAAGCATTGACTCCTCCACGATTTCCAGCTTACAACCAGTCCACAGTAGACTCTTGGAATGGCTAAGAGCTTGGGAACACAAGATCCTACTGATAAGCACTTGCAACCCAAATCACTTTAGTTTGGAAAGATCTGGAAAATGACTTTTAGATGAATATATACCTGTGGTCTCCTGAGGATCTGAAGATCTAGTTGCTTTATGCATTTGCTTTTCCTTCTTCAGCAGACACACAAAAGTCAGAAGAACTGTACAGAGAGAAGACTGCTTTCCAGGAGCAAGGAAGCAACACCTGCCCAGTGAATACCACAAAGTCCTCAACAGAGCACAGTGCACAACTGGCCCCAGCCTACTCTTGGGCCCAAGCAATAACTTACTCCAGATGCAGCCTACAGGAAATCAAGGGGCACATGGCTGTGTTTATGTCTCCAGGGCCCTAGAACCTAGTGACAGCATTAGGCAGAGGAGGTAGAAAGCAAACTATCAGTGCTACTGAGGAAGGCAGCGCCTCTGAAAGGACCCAGCAGGGGATCCTGCAGGCACCTACCTCATGACAAGTGACTTCACATACTGAGTGGAGGCTTGTGCAATGCCTTCAATCTTCCACCACAGAGGCCTGGCAATCGTAGCTTATGATCTCAGCAAGGCTCCAGCACTCACTCATACAGAATGCAAACACACCATCTCCAATAACAGAGCCCTGCCTGCCTTTAGGCCACACCTATGATGTATCTGAATGCCAAGGAGACAAAGACCAAGAACACTCTGCCGGTACCACATGGCACAAACGTGCTCACTGTGCCTGTGTGTTCGTCACCAGGTATACTCACCCAAGTTTGTACAAGTTTCCACAAGTCCACCACTGTCCAGCATCACAAAACTTTCCCAGGCCCAGGTACCTACCACACATAATACCAAGTCAACTGCAGCCCCTCCCCAAACTCAGAACAAGGCCAAGGGCTATAACTATTTCTTGCTATGGTCCCTGGTGTTAGATTAAGAATGAAAGAAGTTCACGAAACCCAGTGAGAAAGATGACTCACTAGTGCTTTCTAAAACCTGAAAGGGATTGACACACAGGCGTGGAAGAGGAAGCTTTGGCCCGCCCCAGAGTGGGCCACTTTGCACATTCAGGACACAAGGTTCTTCAGGCCTTCCTGGATGTTCTGGAAGGTATCTTGGGTACAATGATGCACACACTCAACAAAGGGCCTCTGTATATATGGCTGCTAACCAGAAGAGAAGAAAAAAAACAGAAGCATGCATTTCCCCCTAGACCCTGGAATTTTAGAGTACCAGAATCTTGCATCAGTCTTAGACTGAAACCAGTTTTGAAAAGTGGACCATTACACACAGACAAAGCTGTTAAGACTAAGGGCTTGGCTGGGCGGTGGTGGCGCACGGCTTTAATCCCAGCACTTGGGAGGCAGAGGCAGGTGGATTTCTGAGTTTGAGACCAGCCTGGTCTACAGAGTGAGTTCCAGGACAGCCAGGGCTACACAGAGAAACCCTGTCTCGAAAAACCACAACAACAAAAAAGAAATACCCACGGCATCGATAAGGCACACTGCTGGGTGTCTATGAGGGCTTTCCACAGAGAATTAAATGAGGGAGAAGAAAACCATTGCATGGGCTGCTGGAGTTCCAGACTGAATACAAAGAAGTCAGCCAACTGAGCGCCAGCACTGCCCTTTCTGCTTCCTGATCTAAAGATATGTGAGCAAGCAGCCTCAGGATCCCATTGACTGAGCCACCATCATAAAGAACTGTATCCCTTCAAACCATGAACCAAAATAAACATCCCTTCATTTGCTTTGATGTGGTACCAGGTCATAACAACCAAAACAGTAGAACACCCATTCTGCTTCGAAAAATACTAAGTGACATGCTTTGAAATTCTAAAATCCCTGGCTTATTCTAGCAGATCTGTCAAGTTCAGAATACAGTCTGAAACACAATTAAAAAATAGTAACTGTACTCTGAAGCATGTCAGCAGCACACCAGGAACAAGACATGACACAGGTTGTCACACTACACACCACCACAACCCTATCTATGTTCATGTGCACATATCCCAGAGTTGTCTGTCATTAGCTCCTGCTCATGTCTAGTACTGTACATCATGGAAAGATAAGAGGGCCTGGGGGCTGGAAAGATGGCACAGCAGTTAAGAACACTGACTACTCTTCCAGAGGTCCTGAATTCTATTCCCAGCAACCACATGGTGGCTCACAACCATCTATAATGGGATCCAATGCCCTCTTTTGGTGTGTCTGAAGACAACAACAGTGTATTCATATACATTGAATGAATAAATCTTTAAAAAAAAAAAAAAAGCGGGGGCTGGCGAGATGGCTCAGCGGGTAAGAGCACTGACTGCTCTTCTGAAGGTCCTGAGTTCGGATCCCAGCAACTACATGATGGCTTACAACCACCCCTAATGAGATCTGACACCCTCTTCTGGTGCTGTCTGAAGACAGCTACAGTGTATTACGCAGGAGCAAGTAGGAATGGAGCAAGCAGGGCTGGAGTGAGCAGGCTATCCTGAGTTCAATTCCCAGCAGCCACATGATGGCTCACAGCCATCTGTACAGCTACAGTGTACTCATACACATAAAATAAATAAATAAATCTTTAAAAAAAAAAAGCTAACAAGGCCTAAAATGTTCGCAGGACCCGGGACAGTTCAGGCTTTGCAAAAGTTGTGTGCTTCATCCAGATGCTTTACACTACAGAGAAGTTCCTCCACACTACAGCTCCATCAGACCAGACCACCGCTAACCCCCTCTAGAAAAGAGGGCTCACTGTGTCCCTTTCCTAGTGGAAGCTGGGGAATACCATGGTGAAGTCACTTTGGATAAAACAAAAAGGGGAAGGCAAAAAAAACCAAATCTATTTCCTTAAAAATTTAAATAACAAGCCTCTCCTTGGTACAGTTGTAAACTCTCATGAGTGTTGAGGGAGAAAATTTTTTAAAAACTCTATCATACCCCTCAGGAAGAGAGGAAAGAAGAAAAAATAATAGTGATAACAACCCCAGTAACCAGGGTGCACAGAAGAGTAAAGGGAACGGAAGTCAAGTCAAGACAGCAAGAGCTTTTTTATTTTATTCTTTTGGTTTTTCAAGACAGGGTTTCCCTGTGTAGCTCTGCCTGTCCTGGAACTCACTCTATAGACCAGGCTGGCCTCAAACTTAGAAATCTGCCTGCCTCTGCTTCCCAAGTGCTGGGATTAAAGATGTGCACCACCACCGCCCAGCCAACTGGAATATTGAATATCATAAATAATTAGCATCATATCAAAACCTGCTGTCTAACCATACTGCTCCTAAAATGTATTACTAAGTACCTGTGAATCATCTCCCACTCCCTTCATAGAATATTGCCATGCTGATTATGTATGTCCACACCACAGGTGAGTTAGGCAAGCTACCACAGCACTGAAGGTGACAGCCCATGCTCATGTGGTTTGAGGCTGACAATACCTTTCACTCCTTTAATCTTTACACTGGCCTTGAGGTTATTCCAAGCTCAGCCCAGAGGAACTGACCCAGGGGATGACACAGCATAGTACTAGACCAGCACGGGAACAGTCTAGATGCCCGAGGAGACCACAATCCTTAAGCTTGTGATGAGCCTCTGGGTCTTGCTATGGAGAAAACCCCCAGGCTCAACACAAGCTTAAAGGTTGGGGACTCCTTGGGCAGTCTAAATACATCTTGCCCTTGAGCATGTGAGCCTCACTGAGGTGAACCACAGACACTGAGACCCATGGTTGCTCAACATCTAATGCACTGCAGAAGAGGGACTTGAAACAGATCTCTTGGAGCCTGCCTGACATTACACACTGACTACACAAAGGCACACACATGATAAACTACCCTTTGCAAGCGGCTGCTATAGTAACTTGAAGACTGCCTTTTAGAGGAAACACAATGCTAAACTTTAACACAACCTACTGATGTAGATTCCTAACTTTCCGAAGAGTCCCCTCTAAAAAGCTGTCTGGCACTAATCATGTCTTCCATAGGCCACCAGTGTCTAACAGGCATCTGAGACTTAGAGCATCTAAGAGCATCTTAGAGCATCTCATCTTTAACTGAGAGCAGTTAGAGCCAGGAAGGCTTCAAGAACTAATCCCAAGACTTAACTAAAACTGAAAGGCTATCTACAGTACAACATTCACTGAATGTAAGCAAACTTAACAAATGCCACTGGCAAGGAGACAGTTGTCCTGGATCTTTCCACTCAATCAACTGTTGCCTCAATAGAAAGTAGAAGCCAAGGGACTTTTCCTAACAGTGACACTATTTTAAGTGACTACTGCTAAATGTCAAGTCCTGGCCAGGAGCTCCTAGCAGCTGGCTCTTCAGGCAACTAGCCGGTCCTCTTATAATGGGATCTAGTTACTTCCAGCTTCTGGAGAAAACTAAAACCTCATCCCAAGAGTATGCAAGCCCCAAGACTAGAAAACCATAAGCCCTTGCCTTTGCCTCTCCCAGTCTCCGTTCACTCTCGCCTTCACCTCCATAGCACGTTGCAGAAACTAAATAAAGCTCGCCCATCAGTCGAGCCAGATGCTCTTCTCTGAGCTGCTAGGTTTGTGATTCGAGGTGTGGAGAAAAGGAGCGGGAGGCGCTGCCCCGGCCCGGAGGAGCGAAGGCTGCACGGCAGGGTCTGGGGACGGGTCCAGGACGAAGCGAAAATCTGGCATCTAGGTAGAGATAGGAGTGTCGGGGCAGATGGGAGGCTGGGGGCTGGGGCGGAGTCTGGGACATAAGTCTAGGTTTCTGGTTTCCAGAACGGAGGCAGAGGTGGAACTGGGTCGTAAGGAGCTCGGCCTTACATGTTTGAGGCAACTCTCCTTGAGCTTCTCCACCGATGTGTCCTCGGTCGCCTCCTCCACCCACTCCGCGCCGTCGGCTGCGCAGATGTGCAGCCGAAGCACCTTGCCCGCGAAGATCTTCTCCTCCTGCACGAACATCGCGCCGCCGCCCGGGCCTGCACCCGCCGCCCGAACCCGTGAAGGTCACTGGAGCTGGCGGGAGGACCAGGGGCGGGGCCGGGCCGCCGCGCGCTCCTTCGCTGGCCGCCGCCGCCCCGCCCCGGCTCCTGTCAGCTCGGCAGCTCGTCACTGAAGAGGCAGGAGCCGTACCTTCGCTGCCACTGCCCGCGTCGCCGTAGCCGCCGGGAGCGCGCAGTCGCAGCCGCGCCGGAAGTGCGTATGGGCGCTCGTGGGTATGCCGGGAAATGTGGTTTTTGTGGTAGCAGTTCCTCTGTTGTCCCCGCCGCGCCGGAAATAGGTAAAGTGTGCCAAGGCACGCTGGGAGTTGTCGTTCCCACGAGGGTTCACGGCCCTCTTGCCAAAAATTAAAGCGTGAGACGGGCCAGATGCATACCGGGAGTTGTAGTTCTCCATATACCTCGTTCCTTCAGCACCGCCCAGCCTTGTTACCTAATTTGCTGGTCTGTTGGGATTGAAAGGGCTCAAGAGTCAAGTACATAAGATCTCAGAGTTGTCAGGGAAAAATATAAAACGTCTGGGTCAAGGCACTACGAATGTGTCACAGTTGTAAGTGCTTGTCTGTCATGCACAAAACCCTGGGTTTGATCCTCGGCGCTGCATAAGCCTGACACAGGTTTATAATCCTAACGCTTTGGCCGAACTAGAGGTTCTAACAGATCATCCTTGACTACATATAATGCGTTCAGGACCACCCTGGAATACAAGCCTGCATAAAACACATTCAAAAGCGCGTGCGTATGCACGCACATAAACACACACACACACACACACACACACACACACACACACACACACACGGTAGAGAGATTGCTTTCTACTCTTGCTGAGGATCCTGGTTTGTTTCTCAAAACCCACATGGTTTTTCATCTTCAGATCTTCAGAACCATCTTGAAGATCAGACACCCTCTTCTGATTCCCAAAGGCATGCCAGTAATGTTGATACATATATGTAAACAAAATACTCACAAAATAAATCTTTTTAAATTAAATAAAACAAATAAAAAATAAACAATTATTAGTGATCCAGGAATGGTGGCGTGGAGGTAGGAGGAACAGGAATTCAAGTCCATAGTTATCTTTGACACGATCAATGAGATCTTACCACAGATCTCCGTCTTGGCAGATGGTATAGAACTAAGCAATAAGGGTTGTGAGGAGTGGGTCTAAGGCCCCTCCAGCTGGTCTTCAAGTCCCCCAGGCCTCTCCCCAACGAACCCCTAGCTCTTTGTCCAAAGCCTAGGCAACTCAGCCCAGTCTTCAGAGGTCTTATGCCCTCTTTCTCCTGGAAGCCTGTCATGGCTGCCTCCTGGGGCAGAATAAGAATGTTTGCAAGTCTTTCCACATAGCCCAAATTCAGCATTCTACCACTGGCTATACCAAAAGAAATGCCCAGAGGGACATGGGACAAGTCCCTTCCATGTGCTAGATCTGGCTCTCTAGGATTCCCAGGAGTGAGGAAGTGAGCAGAAGGAATTGTGGAGACAGTGATCTTTGCAATGTATGTATGAGGTCCCTTTGGAGCTGGAGACAACAGGTCCTTCCCTCCAAAATCTCCAGGCTTCTATATGAACATAGAGATACCACACAGAGCACTCTGAGGAAGGATGAGCTGGTCAGCCTCACTACAGAATCCCAGCTGTCATAGCTCTGTGGGTGCCTGTGTAGTGTTCAAGAGAGAAGGCATCAGGTCTCTCTCTGCTCACCAGCTTGGCTAAGGCACGGAGCTCGCATGGAGACTCAGCTTCTGCCCAGCTGGTGCCATTCTGTATCTTGTCCAATCTCAGTCTCTGCTTCAGAGAACATGCTGTCCCTTCCCTGCCTGCCCATAGGAAGGTGCGTGTTTATAGAGTACCTGCTATTTATGCTGGGGATGCAACAGGGGAGGACTGAGTGAAGCTCCTTGGCTGGCAGATCCTGTGTTCCTATGATGGACCACACAAGGCTCTGAAGATCCTTTTTTGTTTGTTTGTTTTTGTTTTTCAAGACAGGGTTTCTCTGTGCAGTCTTGGCCGTCCTGGAACTCACTCTGTAGACCAGGCTGGCCTCAAACTCAGAAATCCACCTGCCTCTGCCTCCCAAGTGCTGGGATTAAAGGCATGTGCCACCACTGCCCAGCTTAGCTCTGAAGAATCTTAATTAAAACCATTGAAATCAGTTTTAACCACCCCAGAGAAAAAAGAAATCTACAGAGGGGTTCCTGGGGGCTCTCTCAGAACCTCCATTGGCCAAGAGGACCATTCTAAAGTCCCAAGGTCATATACTACACAGGGTCCACCTAGGCAAACCCAATACTACCTTCACACTGGACCTCCTACTCCAGACCCTACCCCACAAAGCTTGATAAGTAAGATCCAAGCAACCTGTAGCTTGTAACACTACTTACACCCTTAGGGATACCTTCCTACCCATATGGTTTTCAAGGATAGAACAAGCCAGATGGGTGCTCCCAGAGCCAGTCAGCTCTCCACCTCAGTTGGTCTGAGTGTGGCAGGTCCAGAGCCCATCCAAGAACCAGAGGGCCTGTGGTCAGGAAAGATCCAGCCCTGGCAGAAGGTCTGTAGAAAGATTGCTGCCACAACCAGGTACTGGGTTCTGCCCCAGCACCAAGAGTTCACTGGAGGAGGTGGCTGACAGGAACATGGCCCTCCTTCCCATGGCCTCCCCACCCTCTGCCCTGGCAAGCACCCTGGGGAAACATGCCCTGTGTAGTGTCAGCATACATGCTATGTTGGCGTTAGCTATGGTAGACAAGGTGGGAAGGGTCTCCCTGCAAAAGGGCATCAACTCTGATCCAAATGTTCCTGCTAGCCATGAACAGGACAGAGTCCAGATACTACAAATTTTACAAAAAGGGGGATACTGTAGTACCTAGAGAAGGCCACTAGAAGGCGCGAATAAGCCACTGTCAGCTCAGAGCAGGTATTTGTTAGTTGGCTGGTTGTGTGGGATGAGTGTGCATACTGTGCAAGCATGTATATGGATGTACATATGTTTGTGTACAGATGTATGTGAATGCATTTATATGGGAATATACCAGTGTGTATTTGTGTCTGTAGGAATACCAGTATGTATGGTACTGGTATGTGGTGCACATAAATGCATAAGCAGGTGTGCAGGTGTGCAGATGTGCAGGTGTGTGGATGTGACCTGGGACCCCAAGGCCTGGCATGACTACTTCTTTTTTTGTTTTTTGTTTTTGTTGTTGTTGTTTTTTGGTTTTTGGTTTTTTTTTTTTTGTTTTTTCGGGTTTTTTTGTTTTGTTTTGTTTTTTTGTTTGTTTTGTTTTGTTTTGTTTTTTTGAGACAGGGTTTCTCTGTGTAGCCCTGGCTATCCTGGAGGCTACTTCTAATCAGTGGATACTCTGCAGGGCTCAGAGTTGGAGCTGTCTGGAAACAGTGCCAGCCTGCAGGATGGGATGTGCACTGAGGAGCAGCACCAGAGGAGGGTGCTGGGAATGGGCCATGAAGGATAACTGTGTTTTCTAGGCAGCAAGTGAAGGAAATAGAAGGCCCTGCTTCCATGCTCCCCTGTGGTGCACTGAAGGGATCCAGTTTGAGAAGTGTATCTCTGGTCCAACACTTTACAATAGGAGAGAGAGGAGACAAAGCCAGTACCAGGTCTTCTGATCCAGCTTCTGAAGAGCCTCTATTTTTCCCCCAAGGCCTTCCTGAACTGCCTCAACACCGGCCGCCATGGCTGACCACAGTTAGAGTGTCTTGGGATAGCTACAGCTCCACAAAGGGAACCTGTGGCTCGAAACAGCAGAAATGCTTTCTCACCTGTGCTGGGGGTCAGTGGTCAACATCAAGTTCCCAGTAGGATTGGCCATCCCAGGCCCCTCCCAGCTTACAGTGGCTCTCTCAGTCCTAGACCTCCTTAACCTTGGCTCAAACGGCTAGACTATTCCCACTGAGTCTTCATGTTCTCTCCTCTTATAAGGAAACCCATTGTTGAATTTAGTACCATCCAAACTCTAGAACAAGCTCATCTGAGATCTTTTTTTTTTTTTTTTCG
>NW_022196897.1:13672767-13701839 GCF_008632895.1 Mastomys coucha
TTGATTGCAGAAATCCACCTGCATCTGCCTCCCAAGTGCTGGGATTAAAGGCATGCACCACCACTGCCCAGCTCATCTGAGATCTTAAACCAAAGGACCTAAAGACCCTCTCCTGCAAAGCCACATTCTCCGGTTCCAAGTGGGCATGAGTTCGGGGACCTTCAACTTGCAGCACTAGGAGAGGCCATGGGCATTTACTAGCACAGACTGTGTTGCTGTCCCCTGTCCTGCCTATGGTATCCCATCTGCACACACAAGCCCCCTAGTGACATTTGGGCTCAATTTTGACCTCTCAGCTCCCCCGGGAGGTCAGCCTCAAGGATCCAGTGCCCAAGGTGGACAGGAACGAGGCAGAAAGAGCTCCCCTCCCCCCAAGCCATGGCATCAGGAGTTGTGAAATGTGAGTGATCCCCAAGGTTAATTAATTATTACATTAAAATGCACCCGTTAAGGGGCCGCAAACAGGAAGTATTAATCACCATCTCCTCAGACTGACAGGCACATTTCCCTAAGTTCTGCTGCTGCTGACTTAACCAAATGTTAATCTCCCCGCGGCTGCCATTTCCCATGAAGTCACAGCTCATGAATATTCCAACATCGCAATTTGCTTTTTATAAGGACAGACTTATTATTTCATTTTTAAGTTTACTGTCATGAATAGTAATTTCCCAGCTCCCAAAATAATGAGATAGCAGCCACCATTCCAGTCATCTGGGAGCTGGGCCCTCAGCAGGGCTCTGTTTCTTCCTCAAGGGACCTAGGGGATACCATGACATCTTGCTACTCTATCAGCTTAGGGGGAATATCAGTTATAGAACCAAGAGCAGGCCACCCCAGCCCCAGCACTGGGATACTGTTCACTCTTAGGTTCCTGGACCTTGGCAGCCGCTCTGTGTCTTGCTTCTGTGACTGGAGTGAAAGGATGGGAAGCTTGACCCAGACCAGCACAGACCCTGAGTACAAGTCCTAGCTGTGGTGTAGGCTAGACCTGCATAACCATAACCTCCACAGGCTTTTCTGTCTGGAAGTATGAACCAGGTCTGGACACCTAGCAGCACTTTCTGTATCTCCTCTGTGTCTCTGAAAGGAAAAGTCAAAAGCCAGGGGTCTGGCCTGATGTCAACCTTCCATTTTGTGCTAGTAGAAATGGTGGTACCTCAGAACTGGATGAAGCAGCAGAGCCTCCTGCAGCCTCTCTGGAGCAGCTTCCTGGGGCTATTTCTACTGTTTAAGGCAGTTATAGGTTGGCCCAAGTGCCCAATAAACCATAGCAAATCACTAAATTCATAGTAAGTGAAAAATCAGATTTCCTGATGCCCTTCCCTGATTGTTCTTGTGGGAAGAAACACCTTCCAAAATGCCTCCTTTCAAAAAGGCCCATCCCTCCTGGCACTCTCTTTATGGGGTTGCTGCTTTGCCCCAGTCTGTAAAGAGGAGAAAACCTCTTTCCCAGCCTTCAGAGGTTCCACTTGCTCCCGGATGCTCACCCTCTGCAACCAGACTGCTGTCCCTCACCTTACCCTGTGACTCACTTAGGGCAATATCTATGACAGAGCCAACAGGCTCAGAGTTAGGCCCCTCTCCCTCCCTAGACTCCACCTTCACAGACCTCTGGGACTCCCCCTAACCTGCCCTCTTCAGGTCCTCCTGGGCCCTTCCTTTCCCCAGTGTGCCTGTGTGTCAGTGGGTGGTCACCATATTTGCCCTTGGCTGTTTAGAAAGAATAGATGAGGAGCTGGGGATTTAGCATGGAGGTAAAAGGCTTAGAGAGATGGCTCAGCTGTTAAGAGCATGGACTACTCTTCCAGGGGACCCAGCAGCCACAAAGAAGCTCACAACCGTCTGTAACTCCAAGATCTGACACCTTCACACAAACATACATGCAGGCAAAATACCAATGCACAAAATAAAAATAAAAATAAAAGCTTGCCTAGCAAGCTCAAAATGCTGAGTTTTGTCCTCAACGCTGAAAAAGGAAAGAGTAAAGAAGAGGCCACAACGTAGACCAACCCTGCACATGAAGGGGCCCAAGAGAACAGCTCCTTGTGGAATGTGTCAGAACAATAGCACAGAGGTTATGTAAAAAACAAGGTTCCTTCCTGGGCATGCTCACAGGCCTGTAATCCCAACACTTGGGGGTCAGAAACAGAAAGATTGCTGTAATTTCCAGGAAGTTAGAGACACAAGGATTACTGCAATTTCCTGGCCAGCCTGGCCCAAATAGTAAATTCCAGACCAGCTGAGGCTATGTACCCTATCTCAAAAAGAAAGACTTGGTGCAGAAGGAAAAAAGAAGACGGGGGGGGGGGGGGGGGGGGGGGGGGGGGGGGGGGGGGGGGGTACTCTGTGACCCCACGGTGCCCTCTGCTGGTAATCAGAGTATGGTTCATCCAGGGACAACAAACAATAGGCAGTTCTGTCTGTGCACTTCCCATGGAAATTATGGGATTGGGACCAAAGTTTTACTGTAACCAATGTCTTTAACCGTCCTGGAACTATGTCCCTGGGATCTGAGAGCCTGGGTTGCAGAGGCTTGGATTGCTGGAAGGCTACATGCTCTTCACTGGAGTAGGCTGTGTGGAACGTGTGGTGGTTTGACACAGCAGTGTTGTGGGGAGAGGATCCTTACTGGGGTGAGGCTTTCGCACATGCAGTCGTCTTTAGCATCCTGACTCCTGGGCACTAATGACCAGTAGTGGGCACTAACCTTCAGTAGCACACCCTTGGTCTCCCTTTGATAGGATGATAAGCTCTCCTGGGGTGGGAGGGTCCACCACCCCAAGTGGAAAGTCTTGGGCCAGGTGTTGTACACAGAAGCCAGACTTTCCTCACTTCCAGCCGCAGCCTCATCTGACCAGGCTCTGAACACCAGACTCCCAGGAAACGCCTGAGAACACGGAGAGAGCCAAGAAGCCTAAAGATGAGGAACAACCTTCTCCAGGACACTGGTACAGCAGAAGATGAGACCCCGGCTTCTGGAGCCCCACTGGAGATTATCTGTGGGCCACCAGCATATTCCTTCCCTCTACTGGGCTGGGGTCTTCACTGTGCATCACCCCAGAAGGTTCATCCTCTGTCTTCTTCATCAAAGAAACTTTGTGAATACCTACTTGTAGAGACAAAGTCCTGAGGAATCCTGGGAAGTTTCACCAAACATTTGCCCTGCTTTTGCCACGGACAAGAATAGACAGAGCCCAGAGAGAACTAGACCTTCATTTCCCAGGCAGGTTCCCCCAACTCCTTCCAGATCCATCCCCACTCCCTTACACCTTCATGCCCTTTTTGTTTGTTTGTTTGGTTGGTTGGTTTTGGTTTTTGAGACAAGGCTTCTCTATATATCTCGGAATTGGCTCTGTAGACCAGTCTGGCCTCAAACTCATAGAGATTCACCTGCCTCTGCCTCCTGAGTGCTAGAATTAAAAGCATGTACCACCACCATCCAGCTACATGCCCTCTTTTTTTTTTAAGATTTATTTATTTTATGTATATGAGTACACTGTAGTTGTCTTCCAACACACCAGAAGAGGGCATCAGATCTCATTATAGATGGTTGTGAGCCACAATGTGGTTACTGGGAATTGAACTCAGGACCTCTGGAAGAGCAGTCAGTGCTCTTAAATGCTGAGCCATCTCTCCAGCCCCCCATGCCCTCCTTTCAAAAGACTTATTTATTTTTTTGTTTTTTTATCTCTGAGTACTTTGCCTGTGCATATGAATGTGTGTGTGTGTGTGTGTGTGTGTGTGTGTGTGTGTGTGTGCGCGCACGTGTCCACTATGTGTGTGCCTGGTCCCCATGGAGGCCAGTTGACAGAATCCTGGAACTGTAATTAAGGGTATTTGCAAGCAGCCATGTGGGTGCTGGGAATTGAACCTGGGGTCTTGTGAAAGAGCAGCAATGGCTCTTAACTGATGACTCATCTCTCCTGCTCATCAGCTGCCTTTCCTGCCACTCTCAGGCAGGGCTGCGTGTTGATGGACTGATCCAGGGGATTTCTGGTGAGGCAATTGTCACTCTTAGTGACACATAAAGGAAAATGATGATTATGGCCTCCACAACATCATCCCACCCCTGTTCGGTGAGCCAGGGCACAGGGGCCACTGCCTGTGGTATAAGCTACGGCTTCTGGTGCAGCACTAATGCGTAGGAAGATGTTCAGTAGCTGGTATTCCGCGCCCGGATGCAGGAAGAACCCAGCGCCACTTCTGGGAACACAAGACATTTAAGTGACTTCCTTGATAAATAATTCATGATTTACATTAATGGCTTTCTGGTGTTTTTCATAACAAAACTCTCCACATTATGATGGGTTAAACGTGGTTATTCCGGCCTCTCTCTTTCTTTCTCTCTCTCTCTCCCTCTCTCCCTCCCAGAGTGAGGTACAGTGCCCCTCAGCCCTCTATTAGTCTCCCCTTCTGTGGGGAGTTCGTACATCACAGCTGTGACATAAGATGGGGATTGCTGGAGCAGCTCGTGCCCCATAGATGGCCCGGGCTATGGCTTGAGCCATTTTACACAGTAGCCTGGGGTCTGAGGTTGGAAAAACCCAGTCAAGACCCGGTTCACATGTCCCAGCCTATGAACTGTGTGGCTTATCCAAATTCAAACTACACCCACTCTCCCAGGAATCCACTCTTTTTCAATAACTGAAGCTGCATCCAGGTTCGCTGTCTTTACTTGATGTCCCATCCTGTCCCAGAACACTACACATCATATCCACTTGGCTCATTCCCTCCTTTGGAGGCCTTGATGGCCAAGAGTCTTTCTTTGGCTGGGTTCTACCTTCCATGACTGTGGATTGACCTATAGAAGTTGCCCTCATCCCACCTGCCAGTGCAAATTGTCAGCCTTGATCACCTGGCAGAGCCAGTGCTAGGCTACACTGCAATAAGCAACCATCCCAGGCTGGTGAGATGGCTCACCGGGTAAGAGCACTAACTGCTATTCTGAAGGTCCTGAGTTCAAATCCCAGCAACCACATGGTGGCTCACAACCATCCATAATGAGATCTGACGCCCTCTTCTGGTGCATCTGAAAGCAGCTACAGTGCACTTATGTGTAATAATAAATAATTTTTTTGTTTTTTTTCTTTGGTTTTTCGAGACAGGGTTTTTCTGTGTAGCCCTGGCTGCACTGGAACTCACTCTGTAGACCAGGCTGGCCTCAAACTCAGAAATACACCTGCCTCTGCCTCCCAAGTGCTGGGACTAAAGACATGTGCCACCACCGCCTGACTAATCTTTAAAAAAAAAAAAAAAAAAAAAAAGCAACCATCCCATTCCTGCCCCTAGAGAAACAAGTCACTTGCCCCTCTCATGTGAAGAGTGGGCAATCGAGTGCCTAAGTGACTTGGGATTTTCTTCTGTGTGAGAGATTTGTTTCTGATCACCTGCCCGCCTCCTCACTCACTCACTCCATTTAACATAGATCCAAGTCCAAAAACACTCACTCCAGCTATAACCCAGGGCTTCTGTTACCCTGGCTCTGCCTGCTTCCACTGTCAGCCTTTCTGGTGGGCTCCTGTGCCCTTTGATATATACGTAACTGTTTTTCATCCTTGATGATTTCCAAATACATAGTTTTCTAAGTTTTAAGTCAACTATAGTGCGTGTGCACATACATGCATGCACACACACACACACACACACACACACACACACACTAATCTTTAGAGTTCATCTATGGTGTAGTAGGCATTGGAACTCTTTCCTTCACAAGGCTGACAATCCCCAGGAATTTCCCAAAACTGTAAGATATGTGTATTTAGCCTTTGTCCCTGGTTCCAGACACAAGTTCCCCAAATACTAGAAATGCCACAGAGGTAAGAATGGCTTTGGGAGCCGGGCAGTGGTGGCACATGTCTTTAATCCCAGCACTTGGGAGGCAGAGGCAGGCAGATTTCTGAGTTCGAGGCCAGCCTGGTCCACAGAGTGAGATCCAGGACAGCCAGGGCCACACAGAAAAACCCTGTCTCAAAAAAACAAAAGAAAAAAATGGCTTTGGGAGACTTAAGGAGGCGGTGGGGGTTCAAGGAGCCTCTGTATCTTCAGACTGAGTGTTCTAGGAAGAACACAGGACAGAGTTGGTACTGTCACCACCTGACTGACATCAGAGGAAGGTAAGCTGGAGGCTGAACTCGAGGACTGTACCCCAGAGATGGTACCTCCGTGAAGCTTCTCAATTGGATATTCTTGAAGCTTAAGTGAGATGATGCTGGAATTGGGCCCTCCCCCAAATTGCTCAGGAGCTCCCATTTCCCTCCTCTGTCCTGTGCATCACCCAGGATCTCACTGAGCTGGATTATAGAAAACCATGACCTAATGACTAGTCAAGTATTGTCCTGAATCCCACGAATCATCTTAGCAAGTTAGCCAACCTGATTAAGTGGCGTGGTATGCAGCAAGTCAGACAAGAATACATGAGAAGACAGTAGCATAGCTCAGCAGGCAAAGAGGTCTGCCACTCAGGTTCCATACCCAGGACCCTTATAGTGAAAGGAGATAAGCAACTGCCACAAGTTGTCCACTGAAGTCCATATGTGCACCATGACATGGCGTGAACATACCCACACATACTTCTTACCAGGGCATTAGGCAAGCAAAGTCCTGCAAACAGGGCGTGTGGGTACAAGGGCATAGGAAGGGTCCTTCTTGATGACCCTACCTACAGGTGCACAGGAAGGGTCAGAGATGGCTGGAAGCCTAGGTAAGAATCTGCCAAAGCCCCGCCCCCCCCAACCCCATCTTTGCCCCTGGGTAAGGTCTCTTCTTTTCTTCTACCAAGAGGCTCCAGGAAGTCGCAGGTGACACAGGGCAGCCAGCACTGGAATGAGAACACAGAATAGCCACTGTCCAAGACTCTGGGTCTGAGTTGAGCTTCAGGGTTAGATGGAAACTTGGGCTTCTCATTAGTGAGTCTCAGAGGACTTGAGCCGTGGAGGATGGCAGGGACCTGCCTGCACTAACCAAGAGGCCACATGGGCATATTGTCTCTTCCTCTGGGATACTTAGATAGCTTATCGTCTAGAGATGTTTCTGCTAGGACAGAGGTTGAATCCTGTGGGAGTGCTCCTCCCACAGGAGCACTCAGGGACCCAGCACCTACCTGGTATCCAAACTGCCCTGTCCTAGGCTGAAAGCCCTGCTGGAGACAAGGTGTCACCATTCTTACCAACCCTACAGTCTTTGTGATGGGGTGCACATGACAGAAGGCACTGAGAGGAAGGGCTTCTATCCTTATACATGCCTCCTACACCCTGGGTCTCCTTCAAGAGCTCATAGGGCAACTATGATTTGGGCACTGCCCATGCAGCCCAGCATCCAGTGTCTTGGTTCCCGCAGTGACCACAGCAGACATCTGCCTGGTCCCGTGAGGCAATCTTTAGCCTGGGCAACAGAAATGCGGTTGTCCTGTATGGCCATACTCTCATGGGAAACTGAGGCAGACAAAGGGAGGAACTGTCTGTTTGAATTGTTCCAGATATTAATTCCTTCCCCAACCCCAGCCACTTTATTCTTCCAGCAAAACCAGAAGTTTTGGTAGACTGGCGCTGGCCGGTTGGCCTTCTCAGTGTCAGATGGGATGGCCTAAGCCTAGTGTCCAAGCTGATACCAGCAGCTCCTCAGGCAGGCTGGGACGCAAGTGCTGTATTCATGTTTTCTGTTGAGGAGGTGGCAGGGAGGGACTCCGTGTTCTCCCGGTGCTCAGCCAGACAGCATCCCCACCCCTCCCCAACTTGGGTGTTAAGTCTCGGGCACTGCTCATTCCCCAGATACACAAAGCTTACAGCCCAACCCCCAGAAACATCCTTGATTTGAAAGGAGGTTACATAAGAGACCTACAGGCTTAAAGGAGATCAGAAGCCCCATGTAGTAGAGCCAGGCCACCAATGACTCCTGGCCTAGGTAGTGGATAACAGGGACATGAGCACTTTTCATCCCCACAGGTTGTCTGTCATAGAGACACTCAGCACTGAACTCTTGGCATTGAGCACAGATGCATGAGTTCATGTCCCCTAGATTCCCTTTTTTTTTTTTTTTTTTTTGGTTTTTCGAGATAGGGTTTCTCTGTGTAGCCCTGGCTGTCCTGGAACTCACTCTGTAGACCAAGTAGGCCTCAAACTCAGACATCCGCCTGCCTCTGCCTCCCAAGTGCTGGGATTAAAGGCGTGCACCACCACCGCCCGGCCCCTAGATTCCCTTTACTTCAAGTGCTCAGGCCCACAGAGCTGATGAGTCACCCTGCTAGTCCTCCCAGCTCCTCTTCCAGTGTCTTCCATCTGACTCTCCCACTGCACCATCCTTTCCCATTCTCCTACCCTGCCCCAGCCTCCCCTGTTTCATCTCTTGTGGCCCCCTTATATACACTCCGTTTAATGGGGACTTCCACAGAGGCCAAGCCTCCACCGTGACGTGGCGGAAACATGCCCAGTATGTCCTTCAGGTTCATGTCCACAGACTGAGGAAATGAGGCTAAAATATGGGTGTGGACATTCTACTCTTGATCTGGAAGCTGTGTTTTAGCCATGGGGCTTGTCTGGATGACCAGGTCTAGGACGGCAGAGTCACAGCTAGCACAATTCTTGACAGCTGCCTTTGTCTTCTGTTCAAAGATGGAGAGGAGTACAACCCAAAGTGAGCAGATTTTGTCATTCAAGAAGCCATCTAGGACAGGACAGATGTCAAGGCCATGGGACCTCATGACTGATGGGATTTTGGAGGTCACAAAACCTTAGCACCAATACACAGATTATTTCTAACCTTTGACAATCAGGTGACTCCACATCATGCCCCACTGACGCCAGGAGACCCTTGGGATTCTCCTGAACTCTAGGCCTCAGCCATGTGTCTGCGTATTAAGGACAACCTACCTCTCATTTGTCAGATACCCCACCCAAGAGCAAATACGTTGGAACTCCCTAGGCAGCAATGACCCCCAACATCTGAAAGGATGTAACCCCAAAGACTTCTCTGGGGTGCAGCCATGTCAGAGCTGAGTGGTACCAACCAGTTTCCCTAGGGCACAGACTGCTAGGGAAAGGGGGGACAGATGCTGATGAAAGGGAGCCCATCCCTGTAGCTATGACCTGCTCTGAAATGGGTCTGTAGCAGGGACTGGAAAGAAAATGTTCCAGGAAGAAACTATGCCCTCTAAGGATCCTACCCTGTTTGTCTCATTGCATCTCTTCACCACGGGAAGAGAAAACAAACAGGGAGGGATGGGGTTGGCAGCCAGTCAGCCAGGACTGCACTATCCCTACCCGCCCTCAGCTGTAGAGACCCTTCTCTGTCAAGTCCAGAGCCACTGCTACAGTATGACCCTGGGCACGACTCCCAGATACACCTAGGCCCTGCCCAGTGGCTGCTTCTCTCTAGGAGTTCTAAGGAAAGCCCTCCTTACCTGGCCCTCCTCGAGCTGGGCATTTCCCAAGCTGGCACAAAGAGTGAGACCAAGAGTAATTCCTAATTAAATAGATCATGAATCAGAGGATTGTAGAGTAATTTCCCAACTTAGTCGGATCTTGAAGAACAAACATCCCACTCCTGTCACTTCTGCCAAGGGTACATGTCCATGAAGCAGGGCAGACGGGGCTAGAGAGGAAGCTGGGCCTTTCCGGGCACTGTGCTTTGCCGAAGGCACTTTACAGAGTGCCTACTGGCAGAGGGAAATGACTGCCGCCAGCCTGATTTATTTGCCCCGACACTTTGCAGCACTTCAGATTAATAAAAATATTTAATAAAGAATCAAGATGGTTTATCTGTAATGCAAAGAGAATTGCGTTGCCTATATTTTTATTACTGAAAAATTGGAAGCAGGAAGAAATAGTGTTATAAGCTACTGTGTAAATGACAAAAATACCCATTCTAGTAGTGTGCTTTGCATGGCAGCCTCGCTCTGCCCTGTAAACATAATGTATGGGTCGTCTCTTTCCGTGGATTGCACAGCCTGCTCACTGTGGACTTAATATCGCCCCACTCTCTATGGAGCAGGGAAGTGATTAAATAAGAAATAAATTTGGCTGTCATTGCATTTAAAATCAAATCAAGGATCATTTGTTACCCCAAATGAAGCTGTTCTCCTTCCCTGCCTGTGAGTAGGCTGCTATTTGCCGAACCATTTAGAAATGTGTGTACAGTAAACTGGAGCGTAATGGCTTGTACTATAACATGATCTTTATGGGGCTGCCACTCCGGGCTGCAGCTGGAGCCCAGAACAGCACATGGCTTTTTAAATTTAAAGTTATAGGTGTGAGACCCAGCAGGCTTGTCTCCGATACATCTGAGTCTTGTTGACAGAGATCTGGAGCAAGATGGAGGGAAAGGGGCTTCTGTCCTGGTCCCCTGTCCTTCCTCCTCCATCAGCTCTGCTGTAGCCAGCTCTCCCACCCTCAGATCTCCAGTGCTAACTGAGGTCACGACTAGCCCTAAGGGTGGGAGGAAGGTTCTCCTCCTGGGAAGGAAAGCGAGGGCCATGGTGTAACAAAGGGGTCTGAAGACACAAACGTCTACCTGGTGTCTAGGGGTAACTGAGCAGCACAGCACTCCAGAGTTTGGGGGTCCTAGACAGCCCCTCAGTGGCCAGATTCAGACTCTCACACAGTGGGCAAGGTAGCTTCCATTCTGAGGAGTTGGTGTTTTGTTTGGTTGGTTTTTCAGAGTTTCAAATGAGAATAGTTGAACTGGCTTTAGCATACAAGAAATTAAGGCTGAGGAAATGTGCTGAGCCAATCTATACCTTGGGCTGCTTGTCTCTAGCTAGGTAAGAGCCAGAGAGAGCAGACTCCAAAATTGGTCCAAGTCCTGACTCCCCATCCAGGTCCTCAGAAAGTGCTTTATGTCGGTTGGGTTGTTGGGGATGTAATTAACTAGTTGAGGTCTGGCCACATGGAGCATAGAGGCCCATGACTGTGCTGTGGCCAGTGTTCTCAGGATATGGCCACACAGAGGCAGAGAAGCCACTTCTGGGCAACAGAGGTACAGGCAGAAGGCCGAGGATACAGGGGTCCCCAACACCACAGAGAGCTCAATGGAGGGGGCTTCCTTTAGTGCCTTCTGCAGCTGCAGGCCTACTCACAAAGAGACATGGCACATGGATTTGAGGGAGGAGCTCTCAGCACTGGACTTTGACCAAGGTAGCACAGGACTGGATGCTAAATGCCCCCATACTGCTTGCCAGGCCTGTCTCAGGCCTTGAGAAACACCACCATTGAGGGAGCAAGTGACCACATGAATGAATGAGTGAATGAATGAGGGAGTGAGTAAATGAGTGAGTCTCCTTTTCCAGTCCTCTGCCTTCATCTTCTCTGTGAAGCTACCTATTCCTGCCCAGCCATGAGGTATAATGATACAGGTGCCTGTCTGGGTCAGTCAGGCAACAGGGACAAGGGACAGGACTACACTGAGTTGGAAGCCAGCTCTGGCACTTAGGGTCTGCTGGGGAATGCCTCGTAGGTGCCCTTGCTGTGGCCTCTGCTGTTTGGTTTAGAAGAAAGGAGCACCCCTCATGCCTAGAGAAGCCCATCCTGGCTGTGCTCTGCCCAAATACTTCCAGCCACAAAGCTTTGGTCCCCAGAGCCACAGAGATTGGAAGGGGATGCTTTGCTAGGGTAGCTAGGCTAGAAAAGTTTCCTGAGGTGGCAATCAGCCCACTCCCTAGCTAACAGCAGAAAGGCCCCTGTCACTGGCCTCTAGTCTAGACCCTCCACTTTGCATCTTCAGATCGAATGTCCCTATCTTTTTCAAAGTTGTCACTTTTGCTCAGCTGTGGAACATTGTTATGCTCTGTCTCCATGCTCCACGTACTTCCCACAGCATAAGGGATGGGTAGTGTCTGTGTTGGGATCTGGAGAAGCAGGCCTCATACCAAGGAAAAGATTCTCATCTGATACCCTGGCTTGTACCCCCAGGGCAACCCTTTCTCCTTCCTGCTCCTCGACATCTTCCTGCCCAGCCTCTGCCAGTTACTCCATGGACAACCACAGTCCACACCTCCTTGACAGTCACTTCTAATTGCTATCTTCATCGGGAGGACTTGCTAAAAGCCGATGAAGTCCAGATGGAGCAGGAGCAGGACTAGTCAAGCCCTCAGAAGCCTCACTACTGTGGTCTCTGGAGGTGGTATGGATCCCATAGAGCCTGAATGGCCTGTGTGGCCTTGGCTTCGCAAGTCCACTCTCTATTCACTACGTTTGCATTTCTACACCTTGCATCCTGGCCAAAGAGCCTCCCCACCCACGCTCTTCAATTCTTGCCTCCCTTTTTTGTTCAGGAGATGACCCCAGGGCTTTCCTTGTGCATATACTAGGCAAGTGCTCTGCTCCTGAGCCACAGTCCCAGCCTGGATGCTTCTGTCATAGATGAGCAGAACACATCTCCTGGTACCCTCCTCCCAGTTGTCTGGACTCCTGAGGAGGCTCTCTGCTGGTATAGAGCTTGCCACTGGCACATCGTGGGTAAGGAGCAGCCAGTGGCAACAGCAGGGGTGTGTGAGGACCTGGAGGAGAGACAGGCTCACTGGCTCTGACGTCACAGCAGGCAAGGTCAGCCCTATCTGGTGACACTGACAAAAGCAGATCCTGCCTAAGCTGGAACCTTTCCTGGAAAGTGGGGGCATCGTGGTGCCTACTCTGAAGAACTTGTGGGAAAAAAATTCTTAGGCCATGAGGGACACATCTCTGCCCTCTACCCTTCACTCCAGACTGGGTCCTGATCTCTGATCCCAACCCACACAGAGCTTCACATCTCACTAGACCCTCACCAGCATCCATCAAGGTGTTAACTTCGAGGAGAGTCTGAGCAACCCCTTTTTACCAAGGCCTGGAGCAGGACACTTTTGCCTTCCCACCCTGGGTGGACAGCAATCACCAGCCTGGTGAACTTGGATAATGGCCTTTCACCTGGTTGGGCACATAGGGTGAAGCCCCTCAGCTCTGGCCTGTTGGATGTCCTGTGTCCATGCAGCTCAGGAGCCTGTCCAGCTTGTGTCCACAGCTGTCTTTGCCAAGTACATTAAGGTTAATGTTGCCATCTTGTTAATGGCCTGCTGTGTTATAATGTGTAACATAAACTTAAAAATTAATTGCCTTACCTTCTGAAGTGACTCTAACTGCTCCTGAAAGGAAATATGGCTAATAATTGTAATTTTAACATCGATTCTTATAGGGAGGTTATGTTGGTCCAAATATCCATTGTTAATTCATGATTTCACCTTTTCTCTTCCCTCAGGGTTGGGGTGTGGTGAGGCCTTACTATGTATGTTTTAGGCTTAACTTGAGTAAAATAAATCAGTCTCTGTGTGTTCATTGTGAATCGTGGCTGTAGGTACTGGCAACTGTCAGCTAAAGCAGAGTCCCTAAGGAATGGGACAGGGTGACGTCTGCAGCCAGCAGCCCTAACTCGGCTTGTTAGTCAGAAGCAAAGACTCTTCTCTTGCCACTTTCCAGAGCACAGGACCTCAAGCCAGATGAAGTTTCTGGTCCTGCAAGACCTGAGCCACTGGGGCTACTCCCAGGGATTTTCTCACAAACCAGCATCCAAGAAGGCAATGATACCTGCTTGCCATGACAGAGCATGGCCCAGATAGCTGGGAGGGATTGCTGGCCTAGAGGGCCTCAGGGCCCACTGGATGTGGGGGGTGAGGGGTGGGAATGGGGGAATTGGGGTGCAAATCCTCCACCTCTCAGTACAGCTCTACTCAGAAGTGAGGTACAAGGATCTGTCCCACTTTATGATAATGGAGACAATGAAGCAGGAGAGAAGTCCATAGACAGGTGTATGGCCGTGAGTGTGTGTGTGTGTGTGTGTGTGTGTGTGTGTGTGTGTGTGTGTGTGTGTGTGTGTGAGAGAGAGAGAGAGAGAGAGAGAGAACAAGTGGGAACACAGCACACTCTGGGGTCATCCACATTTGCTTTGCAGCATCTCTGATCCCTGAGGTTGTCCAGTAGGGTCTACTAGACCATATATATGCCCAAGGCCAGGCTGGCCCTAGCTTCAGGCAGCTCCTGAGTAACAGTAAGAGAGTCCCAGAGTTAAGTTTAAGCCACATTTGGAAAGCTAAGACAGAGCAGTCCCAGAGGTGGGCCCTCCATTCCTTCCCTCTGACAGCCTCCTACAGGTGAAGGCTGCAGTCTCCCTCAAGAATTCTAGCAGAGATGCCTGCAGGCTACTATCTCAGGAGGTGGACTTTTATTACCCAGAGAACAACAAATCATTCTGATGATAATGGGGATGAACAAGCACTTAATTATGAGGCCATGACATAGCAGGATTATTAATCTTAAAAGATGGAGCTCTGTCCAAAGGCCAGGCTCGGTGTTTCCTGGCTTCAGGTAGCCCGGGACCTATGGCATTGGCCTCAGTGAACCAGGCAAAACAGGGCTGTCTGAGCTCAGAGATGAAGTGTACTGGGATGAAGGCACAGCATACTGAAACTGGGGGTCTCTGAGAGTGCCAGGACTGGAAAGTTGTTGGAGGCTCTAACATCTTTATGCTGCAGAGGGAGGCCTGGCAATGTCTGGACTGACAGAAAGCCAATGGGGCCTGACTTCTGCGATCTCAAGAGGCAGCATGCAACAGAGTTGACTAAGGTGTGACCCTAGCAACTCCTCTCATTCACAAGGATGAACCAGGGCCAGCGACTGGAGCAAATAGGAGCTCATCAGCTTCTCCCAATACTTTTCCCAATGATGAGAATCTACCACCCTCATACAGGAAGTTTAGACTGAGGAGAGTCCTGGTGTATGGCTACTCTTCTAGCCCGAGTGCTGGTATCCAGTCTTCAGGGTTAAAAAGGAGATATCTCAATGCTGCTGAATGAACTTGTAACTGATTGGCCATCAGACTCATAAGGAGACCTAAGGCTAGTCAGGTCTCCAGCCTCATGTGACTTACAGAGCCAATTTAGAGGATGCCAGTTCCTGCCTGGACATGAGGTACTATGTGGGTGACCCATACCCAAGTCTCAGTGGTACTGTATATCCCTAACTAGGGTCCTGAGGGATTTCAGGGTTACCATCTCTCCAGAGTTCCTGAATCACTCCTCAAGTGTCACTGAACCCTGGACTCCCTTGTTTTCCTCTGGGTCTAGGGGTACCCAGGGGCTGCAGCAAAGGTGGCTGGAGAGAAGCCGATGAGGACACTAAGGGATGACACCTTGGAATGCTGCCAGCTCCTGGGGGAGGCCAACTAACTGCCTGGTGCCAGGCCGGGCAGCTTGTGCGAACCGCCTGCGAAGCAAGCTGGCGGCTGGCGGCGCTTGGCAGGCAGCGTTGGGGGCTGTTTGCAGACTGCCGCCGACAGCTTCGCAGCTGAAATTGCCCTGGGTAAACACAGGAGTGCATCGTGCCCACAGAAACTGGGGGTGAGGGGGCGCAGGGAACAGGAGATGTAGAGGGCTGTTCTAGGGTCACTGGAGCCTTTTTGGGGGCCCTTAGTATCTACTGGCACTATCTGGATCTGGCTTGGTCTGTGGGTCCTGAATCTAAGACTGGTACCCAGAAACCCAGCTTCCCATCTCAAGGCTATGAACCAGGAAGGCTGATAGGGTTAAGGTGGCCCTTTACCCTCCTTTCTGTATATTAGAATAATTGCTCTCCTGACCATCACACTTTGTCTGTTCCTCTCTTTGAGGAACCCCTGACCTTATAACACTGACCAGAGGGAACCCATCACCCTGTCCCCCTCAAGGGAGGGACCTGAGTGCTTGGGTTCCCATGTGTCTGAACTGACATGTAAGTACTCCCCTGGGTATCACCCACTGAATTGAGTGGTTCTGACACCCCATATACCCTGAGGCCCAGGGAGCCCATTTTAGGAGCTCTGCAGGAGATGAGGTAGGGAGAGGAAGAGAGAACAGAAAAGGAGAGCCCTGAGGCAGGAGACAATGAGAAAGGACGGGGTGGAGATGTTGTGGCCTCTGTCCAAGCCTTGGGATTCTGTTGGCAAACCACCCTTCTGAACAGCTTCTACCTGAGATCTAGTCCCCACTTCCTTAGGGGCTGTCTCAGCTCCAAAGAATGGAGCTAACCTGGCTGCCTGAAGGCTGCCCGTAAACTAAACTACTTTCAGACAATATATAGAATCTTTGGACTCCGAGGGTTTTGGAAGCACAAGCAGGGTATGTTACTGAAATGATAGTCATCAAAGTCGCTGTTATGGTATGTCTGTGGTGTTGGGAATCAAACCCAAGCCTTCATGCATGCCAGGTAAGTGTTCCCTTTATTTAAATGCAGGAAACATGTAATGAAGGTTGTAAGGATCACACCTTGCACGTGTGAGCCTTGGCCTGAACAACCTCTCCAAGTGGCAGTCCCCAGCTTTGGGCTCAGGCCGTACCATCACACCCTTGCCCATTTGATCCCAGCAATCCAGGATACTGCATTCAAAAGAGGCTGGTGGAGCTCCTATCCAGGCCAGAGATATATGTAGTTGCTTTGTTGGCCATGCGCAGGGAGGCCACTAATTCTCGGGCCCACCAAGTACCACAGATCTACAGGGCCCAGCCACCTGCCAATCCCTGTGGAGGCCACTGAGTTCCTCAGAAAGAGGTGATAAATGTCCACCAGATTGATTATTAATAGCACAAATGCCCGTTACAGGAAGTGTGGTGGGAACATAGCCGATGTGGGGAGAGCCGATGATTGTCCAGCTAGAGACAGAGGCTCCTCCTTTTCCTGGAGGGACAGAATGATTAGATTTATTGCGGGCATAAGATCACCCAAGCACTTAGCGGCCTCCTGGTCTGGTGTGAGGGGAAATGGAGGAGAGGCTGAGGTGGGCTGACCAATGGGGCAGTGGGAGCAGCTCCAGGAATCATCCCTTCCCCCACAGGTTGGGCAGGCCTGTGGAGAGGAACACTGCAGGAGGCCAGCAAGAGAGGTGGAGACCCAGAAGCACCTCTGTATCCTGCTTAGGGAAGATTTCTGGCTGTCCCCAAGGCCTAGTGGCCAGGGAGTCTCCAGGCTCCTCCTAGGCCAGGTACTCCCTGTCAGTTGACTTCCTCTTCTAGTGTGAGCTACTCAGGTCCTACCAGAGGGAGGAAAGAGAAACTTCAGGAGGACCCCATGATGATGATGTCACAACATCAGGACAGCTCTGACTGGCCTCTGCCCCTGAGCACAGGACAGAGAGAGATGGAAGAAAAGGGAAGAGGGGGAAGGAGAAGAGAGGTTGGGAGAGGGAACGGTAAGCAAGCTGTGCTTGGGGATTGGGAGGAAGCTCTCTACCCACTTGGTATGTGAAGCACCTCAGCAGGATACAAGCATCAGTTTGGAACTGTCAGACACCAATATTCACAAATATCCAATGAGTCTTTAATTTCCATAGAATGGCTGCCATACTAAATCTAAATTTAATGTTTGTGTGGAATCCTGAATTTAAAGTATCCTCTCATGGCTATCTGCTTGGTGGCTCTACTGTAAAGACCAATGCATTAAGTGTGTCACTCAGAGTGGCTCTGTCACCTCTGCACCTGGACCAGCACCTGGTATAGCTCCAGAAAGACTAATTCTGTGGGCAACATCGAAGGGCTTGACTGTGAAAATCACTAGTGTCTTAGTTAGGGTTTTACTGCTATGAACAGACACCATGACCAATGCAAGTCTTATAAGGACAACATTTAATTGGGGCTGGCTTACAGGTTCAGAGAGGTTCAGTCTATTATCATCAAGGTGGGAACATGGCAACATCTAGGCAGACATGGTGCAGGCATAGCTGAGGGGTCTACATCTTCATCTCAAGGCTGCTTCCAGTCAGCTGGGATGAGGTTCTTAAAGTGTACACCCACAGGGGCACACCTACTCCAACAGGGCCACACTTTCTAATAGTGCCACTCCCTGGGCCAAGCATATGCAAACCATCACAACCAGGTTAGTGGGTGGGGCTAATGTCTGATATGACGTCTGAGTATCTCAGGGACCCTGGAAATATAAGGCTATGCCCACAGTACCAGGATGTGGTTAAGACACTTTTGGGAGCTTTAAAGTACAGTGGGGGAGAGAGGTCACAAACCCACGGTGCTATAGGAGTCTCAGCTTGGGCCTCAACCCACTCATGCCTGCCTGGGTTATTGATGCTCCTAGTGGGCTGCCATAAACTCACAGAGATCCGCCTTCCCCCCGCCTCGCCAGTGCTGGAATTAAAGGTGTGTGCCACCACACCCAGGGAACCTGGCCTTCTATACAAATACACTTGATATCACCCGCTATTAATGTGCTGTGCATTGCAGTACCTAGCATGTACTAAATGCCCATGCGACTCCCAGCATCCACCATACTCCAGTCAGGCAGTCAAAATCTCAGAGAGTTCCCACAACTCCGAAGATCTCCCGCCCAGGTGATGGAGCTGGTGCCCATCCCTGGCAGCTCTGTCTCCTGAGCAAAGGTCTGCAGTGCACATGTGTGCAGGTGGCTCACTTCACAAAGACATCTGGCTAAATCAGCATCAGGGGCCGTCCTATTATTTCTCTGCTCCATCATTAACTGGCTATCATCACCTTGTTGTCATCCCTACAGAGTGAGGAATGGGCTGGGGACACCACAGTGTGCCAAGTCCACCCCAGAGTATTGAGGATGAAGTACAAGAGAGACAACTAGAGGCCAGAGAGACCTGAAGTCCTGACCAAGGCTTCTGAGAGAGAAGGCAGTGTAGTGTGGTATTTGCTACCTTGTGGGACAGAGGGTCCAGTCTAAGTATATTATAGATCTCAATAAAAGGGAAACAGAAGAGGGGCCTGTGGGGGTGCCCTAAAGCACCCCTCCTTCCTTGACCACCCTACAGGAGGTATTATTACTCTGTTTATAGAGGGAGAAATTGAGGGTCACAGCATCCAGAGTCATAAACCAAGGATCTTTTTCTGTTACAGGAAGGCACTGGTGGCTAGACCCAGCTTTCCCTCAATTCTTTTTTTTTTCTTTCTTTTTTTTTTTTTCTTTTTGGTTTTTCGAGACAGGGTTTCTCTGTATAGCCCTGGTTGTCCTGGAACTCACTCTGTAGACCAGGTTGGCCTCGAACTCAGAAATCTGCCTGCCTCTGCCTCCCAAGTGCTGGGCCACCACTGCCCGGCTCTGAAATTCTTTTTATAGTATTTTATCTTTATTTGTTGATTTGTTGTATGTGTATGAGAGTTTCACACTACTTGCATACCTGATCCCCATGGAGGTCAGAAGAGGGCATCAGATTCCTCTGGAACTGAAGTTACAGATGGTTATGAGCCACCATGTGGGTCCTGAGAACTGAACCCAGATCCTCTGCAAGATCAACAGCACTCTTAAATGCTGCTCTACCTCTCCAATTCTTTAGGGCCAGGTGGGCTGTGGGGTCCTATGGGGTCCAGGTGTTCCAGTCTTCCTATGGACACATTTACCAAGTACTTACTATTCAGCAGGTACTGGTGGGCACTTTGCAAATCTTACCACTTAAGTCTCCTACACGCTGACAGTGGACATCAGTGTTACCTCAGTTAACTGGAAAAGTCGAAACTAAGAACTAAACCAAAGTGAAGTCTAAGAGGGAAGAGTGGCTGGGATTCCTCCACTCCTCCTGACCTGCGCTAGAGCTGTGGACACTCTGCGAGCCTTGAGTCTAGCAACCTTCCTCCCCCAGGCAGGCCATTCCTCTGTAAGTTTTACACATTTTTTTTCAGAGCTGGTTCTCTGCCCGGATCACAGCCGCGGTCTCCACGGTAATTGACTGCTCTCTAATCAAATTGATTTTCATTCCAGAGAGTCCTGCTGTCCGCCTCCGTTCCAGGAATGGTATTCTGAGCAGTTGGCGCTTGGTACAGATGTATAATCCAACAACAAGAAGCAGAGGGCATGGTGGGCCTCTGCCAATCGAGTAAAACCTAAATGGCCTGAGCTTTTAGGCCTAATAATTTATGTTTCCCACTCGGGAAGGGTCACTTGCCAGCCTATCTGCCATGTGAAGAGAGGCTTCTATGTCATCTCTAGGTGGCTCAGGATTCACTTACCGTCCATCCAGGCTGCCAAGCGGGCCTCTTCCCACCCCACCCTGAAAGGCCTCAAGGATGAGCCTTCCACACCTACAGTGCAAGCCTCCCTTTGCAGATCTCAATGCAGATCTGAGTCTATCTTCTCTGTAGATCTGGAATCCCAGCCTAGGCAAACACAAGGCTGTCTCCGCCTGGATTCATTTTGTCTTCTAGATACATTGTATTTTCTAGGTACATTAAGTCTGCAACAGGGTGCTGGAGGCTTAAGCCACTGATCCAGAGGCCAATGACCTCCCAGTCCAGGGCCCTCAACATGGAGAATATAGGTTCCCTCTACTAGACATAGGGTCTCTTTAATCAGGGTCAAGCCTAAGGCCCTTCAGACACCCCAATTCTTCCAGTGTAGCCCCTATAGTGTCCTCCATGTGCTCTGCATCCAATTCCTTGCACTCAGGCCCATCAGAGCCAATGTCCACCACACTTCATTATTTTCTCTAGGTAGAAATGAGAAGGGTAGGCCTCGAAGGCTTCGAGGCCATCCTGCCAACCCTCCCTGCACCCATTGGCTGGATCCCTGTCCTGTGACACTCCTAGGCAGAGAGGCTGGACACCCATCAATACCTAGCAAGGCTCCTCAGGCTTTGTTGGGAGCAGAGCAAGGGCCTCTTTCTTGCTCCTGTTGCAACAAAAGAGATTTCATTGTGAGAGGTCTGTTTGAGGGGTGGGGTTAGAGGTTCAGGTCTTCTTGGGAGCTGAGTGATAGACTTCAGCCCCTTCCTCCCTGAACCTCCAGGGGGTCTCAGGATTCATGAAGCTACACAGGCATCTGGGCCAATACCCATCTTCTCTCTAGCTCCAGAATCCTGGCTTTAAGACAGCAGAGCGGCAATGAGTCTGATGAAGAGGAGGTGTTGTGCCTGGGTGTCCTATTTAGGGTTATCATTGCTGTGATGAAACACCATGACCAAAGTAACTTGGGAAGGAAAGGTTTTATTTGGCTTGCACTTCCAAATTATTGTTCGTCATCAAAGGAATTCAGGATAGGAACTCTTATCGGGGCAGAAACCTGGAGGCAGGAACTGATACATGGACCATGGCAAGGTGCTGCTTACTGGCTTGCTCCCCATGGCTTGCTGAGCCTGCTTTCCTACAGGACCTAGGATCACCAGCCCAGAGATGGCACCACCCACAATGGAACCTCCCCCATCAGTCACTAAGAAAATGCCCTACAGCTAGATTTTTTGTTTGTTTGTTTGTTTGTTTGTTTTTCGAGACAGGGTTTCTCTGTTATAGCCCTGGCTGTCCTGGAACTCACTCTGTAGAGCAGGCTAGCCTCGAATCCAGAAATCCGCCTGCCTCTACAGCTAGATTTTATGGAGGCTTTTTTTTTTTTCAGTTGAGGTTCCTTCCTTTCAGGTGACTCTTGCTTGTGTCAAGTTGACCCAAAGTGGCCAGGACACTGGATCTTTATGTGTACTTTGTGGCGGGCTATCTCTGGAATGCAGCTCATGTGTCAGATGAGACCCCAGCCAGAAGCCAGCTTCTCCCAGGTCATTCTTGTTGAGCCTGGCTATGACTTGTCAGTAGTCACAGCTTCAAGATCCTAGTCACAAAAATCCAGGTTAGAGGTGAGTTAGCGTTATGGTTGCAACCAACCTGTCCTTAGAGCGGATGATTCATCCTCTTTTACTGGGAACTTAACCAGTTCCCATAACAGGTTTGAACAGGTTTGAGACAGGCCCCAGGACAAGCTGCACTCCCCCTCTTCCCCGTACTTTCTCACAGGCTACTCTGGGTTTATTAGAAATGGTTTTAGGAGTCAATATATGGTGGCACACACCTTTAATACCAGCACCTTCAAGGCAGAGGCACATGGATCAATGTGGGTTTGAAGCCAGCCTGCTTTTGAAGTCTAAATGGTGGGTTCCAGGCCAGTCAGGGTAACATAAAGAGACCCTGTCTTGATTAATTAATTAATTAACAGAAAAGAAAAGGAAGGTTTAAAAGCACACAGCTAAGGCAGAGAAGCACAATAATGTTTCCTGGGTCTTTCTCAGACTCAGCAGCAAACTACTTCACGGTCAGAGCTGTGCGGGGGAGATCCCAGGGCCCAGCATACCCTCCAGGGGAGATCCCAGGGCCCAGAATACCCTCCAGAACCAATCCTGGGCAAGGCATCATCACAATAGAAACTTGGAGGAAAGTGCAGTCCATGTCTCAAAGATTGAAAAAAACAACACTGGCCAATGTCTGCCTCACAGGAAAGTAAAAGTCACAAAGACACAGAGACCCACAGGACAATCCCACCGCCTGTCAACAAAGGGCTCTATGGGTGTGTGAGGACAGAGATGACTACCCAATTAAAAATCGGAGGACACTCAGGATGCTTAACATCAGTGACCTGTGAACCTGCCAGGTGACCAGTGAATAGAGAGAGAGCTTTCAGAAAACAAATTAAGGATAGAGGCCTTGTCTGACATGTACAAGGCCGTGGGTTCCACCCCCAATACCATAGAAGAAGAAAAACAACCTAACATGTAAATGTTTTGTGATGCAGGTGGTTCTGAATGGGAACCTATATGCCTAGCTGTGATGTTGAGGGGTAAGATGCAGGGTGCCATGGCTCACATGCAGAAGTCAGAGGACAACTTGTGGGCATCAGTTCTCTCCTTCTACCATGTGAGTCTGTACCCCACTCGGGCTGTCAGTCCACCTTAGTAGCAAGTGCCTTTACCTGCTGACCCATCTCACTGGCCAGTGGCTTTGTTTTTTTCCTGTCAATATAGATCAAATAAGAGTACATCCCCTAAAGTTGGTGAGAAAGCAGGACAGGAGGCGTCAGAGAACTCCATGGGCAGTGAGATCCTTCCTCCAGGGGCTCTTGCAAGTCCAGCAAAATGGCTAAACAGATGTGGGCTGTTCGTTCACATCTGGTCCATTCCCAATCTCAGTACATAGTGGTAGACTATGAATGGATACGTGGATTCACAAAGGTGAATGCAAAGGTGGCTGTGACCCCATACACGGTCATCTGTACCCTCAGCACACCTACTCTCCACTGCAGGACAAAGTCAAATCTGCCAGGAAGCAAGGGCCACCCTTTTTGTGCCAGAAAAAATGACACACACATTGGTATGAAGCATGGTCCCAACTAGGCCTTTTCTAGCTGTAGGACATCCCCTGAGGGCTGAATCCCTCTGCCTGGCCCACATTGACCTACAGAGCCAAAACTGCATTTTAACAGCATAGGTAGAGAAAGCTACCTTGTCCACACAACTGGTAAACCTGAGGAGATTGAGGCACACAGAGACACATAAGCTCACAAAGAGCTGTCACACTGGCATCTAGTGTTCAGTTAGCATGCCTTTACTGCACTGAATGATCTCTCACAAAAAAAGGGGGGGGGGCTAGTTGGTAAGCAAAGATTAGCTGAAAGAGAGGCAGAAGAAAGGCCTGACAAAACCGGGCAGTGGTGGCGCACACCTTTAATCTCAGCACTTGGGAGGCAGAGGCAGGCGGATTTCTGAGTTCAAGGCCAGCCTGGTCTACAGAGTGAGTCCCAGGATAGCCAGGACTATACAGAGAAACCCTGTCTCAAAAAACCAACCAACCAAACAAACAAACAAACAACAACAAAAAAAGAAAGGCCTGACAGGGACAGGGCTCTAAGGACATTGGCTGAGCAGAGCAGGTGGAGGAAAATGACCAGGGTCTCCAGCATATGGGGTTCATCGCCCTGGGGAAGAACAGGAGCTCTTTCTCCCCAGTTCCTTCTAGGACATACAGGGCTCTGGAAAGGGAAAGACCTGAAGTATTCGCAGCTATTCTGTGCCTAGCCCAGCCTTGTGGATTTGCACTGTCTGGTGTTTGAAGCAGTAAGTCTTGCCTCTGAACAGACACTAGCCCACTTTTGTGTGGAGCTAGCTCCTCTGTTGTGTCTTTGGGGACAGACCACCTGCATCACAGAACATTTACATGTTCCCAAGACTGGGATAGGTAACTGTCTCGTGTTTCTCCTGTTGTAAGTGACTTCAGCTGACAGGAAAGTGCCTCCCTCTGCAGCCTAGGAGCATTGTTCACCTTGAGTGCAAGCTGAAGGGCTAGAACCTGGGGTGCTGAGATGACCAACAACCGTGTGTTCGGTATGCCCTGACCTCCAAGTCCTCCCAGCAGCAATGAGGGGTTCCGTTCTATCTCTTCCACTCTTGAAATACAAGTGTGCAGCCATGAGTTGAGAACATCTTATCAACGATGGGCCACATGTGTGACTCTGAGTGGTGAGGTCCTAATGCCAAAGACTCTTGGTTTGTGTTCCCACCATGACACATTTTGTTCCTAATGAGACATTTCTCAGAATCTATTCCGTCATTAAGCAATGTATGATATATACATATTTTAGTAAAAACTTATGGGGTAAAATTTAAGACTTTAAATGTATTTAAATACATATATTTAATGGTTGTTTGTATATGTGTGAATGTGGAGGCCCATGTACTATGGAATGTGTGCATGTGCATGTGTGTAAGTCAGAGGAATACCTCAGTACCAGCCCTTGCCTTCCATCTTGTTTGAGACAGGATTTCTTGTTTGTTACCCAGCACACCAAGCTAGCTGGTTCATAAGCCTCTGGGGTTTCTGTCTAATTTTTCATCTTGCCATATAAGCACTGGGAATACAAATGGGTATTACCATGTCCAGCTTGACATGGGTTCTGGAGACCCAAATTCTGGTCCTTGGACTTACACTGTAAGTGCTTTACTGAATGAGCCATCACTGCAGCCCTTGTTAACCATTGTTAAGTTTGGTGTGTAGCTCCTGCCACCATCCATCCAGAGAGCTCTCACCTTCCCAAGCAGACCCAAAGTCCCCACTAACTCAGCCAACTCAGACCCCGACACTAGCTTTCTGCCATCTGTCTCTATAGATTGGGGACCTCATTTAAGTAAAGTCCCATAGGACTTTCCAGCATTTGGGGGCTACCCCTGGGGGGGGGGAAGGTGGTAGATTTCCTAAGTGGTGTCCTATGGTATGGACTTGCCCACAGGTTATCCCTCAGCATGAGTAGACACTGGGTCCCTTTTTGCTGTTGGAATGATGCCCTGAGAGTTTGAGCAGCAACAGCTGCTCCTTATTGCTCCCTGGGAGTTCCTTCTGCCTAGCACCTAGCCTTCCCATATGGAGGTATTGGAAGGTTATAATGGGCTAAGCTGCTTGACTCAGATCTGCTAACCTCAAGAAATGGTCTCTGAGCACCTTATTCCTCTGATAGGTGTCCAAGGCTCACTGATGATGTACTGGATCTCATCACTGTCTCCTCTACCCATAAGGAACAGGGTACAGACCTTATTCTTTCACTCCTTGGTGGAAGATTAGAGAAATTTCTTTGTGTTTTGATGTGTGTGTGTGTGTGTGTGTGTGTGTGTGTGTGTGTGTGTGTGTGGTCTGTCCAAGCTGGGCAGACCAGTAAGGGGATGAATAGGTGACCCCACAGAGGCAGGTGCCAGAGGAATACCCCAATCCCAGACTGGGAGTCCCAGTCCCAAACCCAGTTACATAGAAAGGCCTATATGGAATGTCTGGACCCCCAATGCCTCCTAGGCCCCACATCAGACCCTGACCCAGGTCCTGGAGTTTCTTTGTGGAATTCATAGGGGAAGCCCTGACTTCATGAGAGCTGACTTCTTACAATCAGGGACCAGAAACCCCACCCTCAGAGGGCTGCATATTGTTAATCACCTGGGTGGCCAAAGTTAAGCTGTCAGTGGAGTCCCCGCGACTGTCCTTCCAAGTTGGGAATCACAGCTAGCTCTTTGGGAGAGACCTATCCCCTGTCTGCATCCCAGGGTAAGGCCAACAAGGCCAGGGTAAGGCCACGGCTGCCTCCTCTTCCACAGAGAGCCTAGCAGGACTGGCTTGGGTGTGTGTCAGGGGCCACCCAAGGCTTCTGTTAAGAGAGACAGATCCTGCCCCATCAAGAGGAGACCGGATGGCCAAAGTGCTGAGAAAAATGGCGGTTGAATTTCCTACATAGGATATCTGTATCCTGTACCCTGCAAGGCTCAGGGAACATCACAGAGGCACAAAGAAGTAAGAGCTCAGTGTGGATGGGACACTGTGGAATGCTGTCTCCTGGGTGTGACATGGATGTTGTACTCTCTACTAACTCACAGCACCTATGCATACCTGCATAAGACTGGGATTGAGGGAAGCCCCTAAATCCCTGAAAGGTGCCCCCCACCTATGTGTGTGTGTGTGCACATTCACATGAGTATAAGGTCTGCAGAGAAAAGAGAGAAGGTTCACAAGGCCCCACCTCTCCCTTCGAATTTACAGGTAGTTAATGGATAGTGTGGCAAAGAGAGAGACATTATCATCAGTGGTGTACCTGCTTGTAAATTACCTATGCTCCTGCAAACAGTCCTTTACCCAGGTTTCTATTGTTTTATTTTTTTTTTTACCTTTGTTTTAATTTTGCATGTATGAGTGTTTTTCTGCATGAACACTATGTGTTGCAGTGCCTGCAGAAGCCAGAAAAGGGCGCTGGATCCTCTAGAAACTGGAAGAATATGAGGTGAGAATTGGGTGTTTTGGAAGAGCAGTCAGTGCTTTTAACTGCTGAACTATCTCTCCAGCCTCTTCACCATGTCTCTGGAAGCAACCCAAATGAAATTCATTGGGCCACACACTTTAAGAAGGCTTAGGAGTTAACGGGACCAGTTGGAAAGAGGAAGAGTATCAGTGGGAGAAGGACAGAAAAGAGGGTGAATATGATCAGAATACACTATTATAATGAAACATTATTATATGTAATTCATATGTGCCAATAAAAGGGACCAGAATGCCGTGGATGGGTGCTTCTGGGATGACTTCTGCTCTTGGGGTGACACCGATTTTTGAATTATTTATTTAAGTATATGAGCACTTTATATACCTGCATGACAGAATAGAATATCAGACAGAAGAGGGTATTGGATTGTAAAATCTGAGTAAACAGGGACATCTCAGAAAAACACTAGGAGGCCAGGAATTTCCTTAATAAGATAAGCTCAGGAACTTTAGGAAGGTAGCAGAACCCTCTGGAAGGGAAAGGCTAATGAACATTCCTCAGATCACAGGATGAGAAACAACCTGCAGGTGGGGACACATTCCACAGGGTGGACCTTGCCACCTCATTCCCTGAAAACCAATCAGTTTAAAAAGTCACACTGTTTTGCCAATCACATTGTGTCTAATGGCTGCTGCCCTGAAAACTGTACAAAAGCTCACTGAACAAGCTGTGCAGGGTCGCCTCCTTTCCTTAGGGTCTGGGATGGCCCCAGTGCACTGGAATAAAAATCCTCATGCTCTTTACATCGATCAGGCTCCATGTGATTCACTCAGAGGGTCTCCAGTAAGCTAAGGCTTGACAGGATCTTACAGGATTCCATTACAGATGGTTATGAGCCACCATGTAGTTGCTGGGAATTGAACTTAGGACTCTTGGATGAGCAGCCAGTGCTCTTAATCACTGAGCCATCTCTCCAGCCCAGGGTGACATGTTTTTTAATTACATTTCTTAAGAAAGAGAAACAAGTGGCACAGAGTATGCTTGGAAATTAGAGGGCAACTTGCTGGCATCAATTCTCTACTTCCACTATGTGGATTCCAGAGATTGAATTTAGGTCATCAGGCATGGCAGTGAGCACCTTTACCTACTCACCAGCCCTACTGAGATCCTTTCTGCTCCCGAAGCAGCCCCAGGATAGAACCATATACACACTGGGGCCACTCCCCATAGAAATCCTGACCCCTTACCCTGCTCTGCCCCTACCCTGCCCAGACAGCTGCAATGGTCCCTGAGGAGGCAGCCTGCTTTGCTTGAATTCGGTCTTCCTCCTGTTCAAAAATCAGCTAGGGATCTGGGAAGGCTCGCACCCGCTTCACGGTCAGGAATGCCAGAATCCAAGTATGGGAGCAAGGGTATGGCTCAGTGTCCCTGCTGGCTCTGGATTCTCTCAATCCCCAAGTCACCTAGCCACTGAGCCCCTTCCACTCAGCAAAGAGCCTGCTGCACCTCCTTCTGAGCCTGGTCTCTTTGGTTCCCTCCTAGCTCTAGGACCCCAGCAGAGGTGGTAAATGTCCAAGGTCAATGTGGTAGTTGTCTACTTCGGTAGGGGCAGAGACCTCTCTGCTATCAGCACTAGATCCTTGAATCCACCTCCTGCCCTTAGCCCTTCTGCAGAAGCCTGTGGGGATCCAGGTGACCTTCTTGGGTTGGGAGCTGGAGCCTTAGGGCAGAGTGCACAAAGCAGGCCTGCCTCTTCTACGGCTGCAGGGCTCTGCCCTAGTTCTGAAGCTCCTATGCCTTAACTGAGGAAAGGGAAAGGGGTCCTCTGCCCTCTGCTTTCCAACTGCTGCCCAGTCCTCACAGCTCCCAGCTCCTTTGTTTTTTCTTTCTACCAACCTAAGTGGATGAAGGCTAGGTGGGGGGCTGCTTCCAGGACCCTCTTCAGAGACTCATGTTAAAGCCTGCTCACACACCCCACCCCAGAGTGAGCTCAGCCAGTACTTGAAGGCAGTGAGAAACAGGAGAACAGCTGCCAGGCCCAAACCCAGAACCCTAGTTCAGCCCAGATAAGCTCCACCCACATGCAGTTGTCCCTCTGCCCATTTGGAGGCAGGCCTGACCAAGGGGAGGGGACAGAGGGAGCCACACATCCAAAAGAGGGAGGGCAGGTGGGCCAGGTGAAGAGGAAGAGCCATTTTGTAGACAATAAATTGAATAAAACCATTACTCAGTCTAGGCAGTGGCACAGTCCTGTATCTCTCAAATAGGGACATTTTGGGGGCAGGTAGCCCCATGTTCTTCCACAGGCAAATTTCTTCCCCACTTCTGTCCAATACTATGTCCCCAATCCCACTGGTCAAGCAAAGTTCAGGAAAGCTGGGTTTGAATTGACTTTATTATTCTGTAAATGTGAACTTTACAAAGCGTTTTACAATTAATGTTGACATCCTTTTGTCATGGATTTTCCACTCCTGAAACAGCTCTGAGCACAGGTTTCCCTGGTCAGCTTGCAACATAGCTGTGTTTGTTTTTGTTGTTGCTGTTGTTGTTTTTGTTGTTATTGATACAATGTTTTCAGCC
>NW_022196897.1:13701921-13722310 GCF_008632895.1 Mastomys coucha
TTGTCACTACAGGGTCACAGCACAGAGAGAGGAGGATGCTAGAGGGACAAAACAAAAACAAAAACAAAAACAAACCAAAATAAAAAAACCAAAAACCAAAGCCGCCTCCTCCCTAAAGCAAAAGAAAGCCAAGATGTGGTGTCTGCTCTAGCTCAGTGGTTCCGTGAGGGCGGCCGCAGTAGAGGTAGGGAGCGGCTGGCTTTAGTAACTTATTCTCTAACAGTCGTGAGTTACGATGCTACTTCAACCCCTGGACAGTGTCTTCAAAACAGCCCTCCTCCTTGGGTCCTTTTTTCCAAACATTCCACTGAAGGGATAAATGTTCTTCTTGCACCCAGAGCCACCCAAAATGTTCAAGTCAAAAATATTTATACATTTTATACTGAGTTATCTTTTTGTCTGCTAAAAATAGTATTGCAAATTTTGGCTTCTTTTGACATAAAAATCACAGTCGTGCTTGCAATGAGGCGACTGATGGGACACAAGCAAAGGTCACTCAATCAGAATGTTTTAGATCCTGCATCCTTTCCTTTCTAGGAGAATAAAGCAAACAAAGCCAATACCTTTGCCACTTTTGAAACACTTTGAATTGAGCCCTTTCTTCCAGAAGCACAGGCTGGGCTGCCTGACATGCAGAACCACACAGCACTGGGTAAGGCTGAGATGTCACATGCTTGTCACCATTCCAATTTGAGATCCACGGCAAGCAGATTCTAACAGGGTCTTTGGAGTTCTCAGCTGGCTGAGCCACCTGCCCTTTCCCACGTCAGCTAAGAATCACCATCTTTAGGGAAGCCAAGCAGGGAACAGTGAGGCAGAGCAAGACTTGGGTAGCACTGGGCTTATGAAGCTCCTGCTGTTGAACCAGGTAGCACTAGGCACCCCACAGTCCCTTGGAGGGGCTGGCCTGTCGGCTTGGCAACCCTCACAGCCCCTTTTTCTGCCTTCCTTTATGTTCTAAACAAACACCACACATCTAGTTTTCCTCGGGGCCCACACCTGCAGTCACACCGAGAAGGACCCCTCGGAGTCTCTCCTCAATTGCCTTTCACACATCACTGGCTGCATCCACATTCAAGGGCAAAGTAAGACACCAAATCAGATGTTAGCTGAAGCAACTGGTATAGAAAACAATACAGAATTCAAGTACTGAGACAGTCGGGCAGACAGGCAGCCACTCCAGGGTCACACTATCAGCCCTGTCTCTGGTCCCTTTCCCTGGAACTGCTGTATTTGTCCCAGCTGCCTCAGGGACTATTGTCTGCTGTGGGAGGACAGAAGAGTAATGGCTGGATCTAGCCCTGTACCAGCAGCTCCAACCCAACCCGATCCAGTCCCAACTATCCTCATGGCAAAGATGCTAATGTAGCAAAGTTTCTACAATAGACTCTACATAGTATGTGCGTATTGCTAGTAGTCAAGCTAGGAACAGAGGTGTAGACATCTGACAAATGCTGAGAGGCTCTCACCTATAGGGTCTGGACGAGTCAGGGTCACATGACAGGACAAGACAGCCCCGATTCTGGAATTAGTCATCTTGTAAACAAAGGAGGGGGGTCTGGTTTTTTGAACTGGTTTTCCTTGGAAAAAATAATCAAAAGATGCTAAGGCACTCTGGAAGGCCCCTCGGAGCCCAGGCCTGCCACCCGCCTGCCTCGAAGTACATTCAGGATGCAGAGGGAGTGCCCCCCCCCAAGCAGGTACAGTCATTGGCCATGCATGCCTGCAAACGCTCCCCACCACGTCCACCATGGGACACATTAGTGCAAAATGCTCTGTCTGGCCCACCCGGGGCACAGGGAGAGCTCATAATCCATTCACATTTAATATTATTGAAGTTTTACCTATAGTTCTTGCCTTCCTTACCCAGAACAAAACAGATGGCAATTATAAACACTAAGGGACAGAGGTTGAGGACATTGTGCTAGCCCGAGCAGTGGTCAGGCATTCTGTGCGGCCACTGTCTCCTCTAATGGCCAGCGGCACCCTTCCTGTGCTGGCCCATGGTGGGGACCATGCCCATCTTGGAATGGAGGGATGAGAAAGAGCCCTTCTACCACCAACCAAAACAGGTGGGTTTGTCTCCCAAAGGTTCCCAAGGATGTTCAAATTAAAGTGCAAATTTGGGTAGGGAAGCAGATGGATGTTCCAGAGGGGAAGGGCACAGCCCTGCCCCCAATCCTGTCGTACCCTCTACAGTTCTATGGTCTTCACCCAGCACCAGGAGGGTTTGGTCCAAGTCACTAAAGGGCTGGCTGGGGCTCCAACCTACCTAGGAGTAAGATGGAAATGGGAGAAGTGAGAGGTCCATCTCTGGGCAGCTAGTTCCAGAGCTGGATATTAGCTAGTCTCTCAACCGGCCCGAGTTACCAAGGAGCAGGGGAGGGGCTCAGCTCAGTTCCCACAGTGCCTGCCATGATGTCCCTTTCCCTGTCCCACACCACAGGTCTCTCAAAAGAGGGGAGGGTGAAGATATGACCATACATGTATCGACATGTATAGTCAGCACAGTATGGGGTCTACCTGTGAGGCCCCCAAGACAGGGAAGTGCCTGCAAAAAGGTGGCGACACAGAGGGAGTCTAAACTGCACCTCAGGTCTCTTATCCTCCACATGGGGAAAAGCCTGCTCAGCCCGTGGGCACACAGGAGGGGTTCCTAGGGCAGCAAACTCAAGATGCATAGAGGGATAGGGATTAGACTTTTCAAGTTTGTTATCGTGGGTGTCCTTGGGCACCTCAGCAGCTGCTAGGCTTTGCTGGTGGGCAAGCAGTCCTCAGACAAGAGTCCAAGAGGAGACACTTGGGTAAGTGGCCTCAGGAGCGTATCCCACACTTAAAAATGATAAAACGCCAGCTTCAAGCCCACCAGCTGTCCTCAACGGTCCCTGCAGGTGCCATCCTCATGATATTCTAAGTTTCTGGTCCCCAGTGAGATCGATCTACACCTGCCAACTTCCCTGGCCCAGGCTTGTAGGGCCTGTACCTGCCACCAACAACACAGGTACCCACAGTGAGCAATAAGCCCATCCCAGGCAGCAGTGTCCTGCTGGCCAGGCCCACAGGGGCCTAGCTAGGCTGTACACAGTTAGCTGTACTTCCCTGGGCCCCCTCTGCCTCCAATGGGAGGCCAAGATGGGGGTTATGGACATGTATTCACCCAAATCTGCAGCAGGCTGGGGACAGGGACACTAGTCGCTCGCTTTTTTTTTCTTTTTTCTTTTTTTTTTTTTCTTTTCCTCTGTTCGGTCTGAAAGCTTCCAAACCACAAACAAAATAGATCTGAACTAAACAAAAACAGCAAACAAGCAAAATCCCAGAGTGGCTGGAGAGGCAGAGGGTGGTGAGGGCAGCCATGGCCAGGGGCAGAGAGACCCTGCAGGGATCAGCAGGCCAGCCGCTGGGGGTCTGGGTGAAGCAGAGTGAGGACACAGGTGTGGAGGGGGAACACCTCATTTTTCCCCCACCCCCAGGTGACCAGCCAGAGCTACTGCAGGGCCATCACTGGCCTTCCTGCTTCTCTCTTTCTCTCTCTCTTTCTCTCTCTTTCTCTCTCTCTCTTTCTCTCTCTCTCTCTCTCTCTCACACACACACACACACACACACACACACGCATACACGCACACACACATGCATGCACGCAGCTTCTTGGAAGGAATGAAAACAAGAGAAGTCTGGCCTCTGGGGGCCCAGTACTCCCCTCCCCCACTGTCCCAGTGGGGTCCTTATGGGTAAGAATGGAGTGTCGTGTTTGCCCCTCCAGCCCCAGGCCACTGCTGCCCCAGCTCTGCTTTGAGAGCAGAGGGAATAGGAAGGGTGGATGAGGCAGGGTCAGGGCAGGATATCAGAGACTGGGTAGCCTCTTCTACCTTCCCAAGAAGGGAGAGAGAACACTACCACCCACGGGAGACTGAGCTGGGGAATATCAAAAAGTTGCCCTGGGACCTTTGTCCCAGAGAGTGGCCAGCGGCCTAAATGTTTACAGTATAATGAATGCATTTGTTTCCTTCATCCATTTTAAATACAGGCAGAATAAAAATCACATTTTTGTCAGGCAGCAGTAGCAGTTCAGTAGGTAAGTGGCTTGATCACATTTGTTTGTATTAGTAACGCATGCAAGCAGCTTTAGTACTCGGTCCCTTGTGAGTTGGCCTTGCTGGCCACTTACAAGGTCCCTGTATAGGTGCCCTCTGGCCTTCTTGTTGCTGTGGCCACTGGTGTCTGAGGCCTGCTGGAGCTGGTGTTGCCCTGCTCAAAGGCCTGAGGGGAGCTCTGGCCATCAGCAGGCAGCTGCTCAGGGGCAGCCACCTCCTGGATAACTGAGCCAGCCCCATCCACCTCCTCATTAGCCTCAAAGGCAGGGTTGGCTGAAGTGCTCAGATCAACATTCACCGCATCAGTTCTCAAAGCCACGATGGTGGCTGCGTCACCTCGTCGCTCGGCATAGATGCGCTGCTCAAACACCTGTGAAGCCGCAGACGGGAACTCAGGATCCAGGGGCAGGCTGGCAGCTGATGCACCCATGACACTACGGTACATCTCCACACCCTCTGGAAGCATAGACTTGATCTTGGGTAGCCAGCGCTTACGAACACGGCGAGCATTGGTACACATGTCCGCAGCGATCACGTTCATCTCGCTCTCTTTGAAGCTGGGGGCAAAGTTCTGACAGTACACTGCATGGGAGAGAGAAGGGAAAGGAGTAAGAATAGTCTCTCCCTGCCCACTGCTGCCTAAGTGTCCACAGAAGTAAGGCGCCCAGGGCGGGAGCGTCTGCAGTCTTGATTCCCACTGGGATCCCATGATCTGAGCTGTCAATCCAGAAGTCACGTTTTCTTTCCTCCACCCAGGAGGCCCATATGACTCTTGGGGATGTGTCTGCTTGGGTGCCCACCAGCTTTGGACCTGTGTCTAACCTTCCTACCTCCTCCTGAAAAATGAGACAGGTCAGGTCCTCCCCATATGATCAGTTGGCTCGCCAACACCATCCCTAGTCTCAGACACGTCAGACAAAAAGGAATGGGTGTCCTCATCAATATAACAAGACAAAAGCCTCTGCTGTTTCCTAAGGAGCTGGAGACTGAGGTCAGGCCTAGGTCCTCACAAGCATCAACCAGGAACAGGTTCCTAAGAGCCCAGCTTCACCACTTTCCAGTATCTCTGGCTCACTTCATTCCTCAGGACCGTAACTGCCCTCTTCTATAAAATAGAATTAGTCTCACAAAGGGAATTTCTAAGAAAGAAAATAAGATGTTTATTCTTGGGCCAGTGGTCCCAGGCAGCTGTGCCCTGGGCCAGTCTCTGTGTGTTGGGTAGCACAGCTTCTTCTGTATCTGAGGCTACAGGGCTGGGCGGTGGCTTGCTACATAGATGGACTGGGCTCCGCCCCACCACGCAGGAGCGGGAGGCAGAAGCCGGCCGAACAGATGGCAAAGGCTCAAAATAACCTCAACATGTAAATAAGGGGTTTTGTTCAAAAAGGAAAATTAGATCTATTTCACATATTAAAATAGTTTCGCAGCTGAATTCATCACACTTGGAAACCTACCAAGGACGTTAACACCTCGAGACGAGTTCTACTTGCTGCTCTTTTCTCTCTCCTGGTCCTGGTGCTGCAGGCCAAAGCGAGCATGCAGGAACCTGTGGCCTAGAATGACCCTGGGGGCTCAGCCTGCCTCAGGTTGAGATTTCAAGTCCAGATGGGATTCCTTGAGTCTCCCAGACCCACCCTCCGGGAGTGATCCTTCATGGTCCACTCACGTTTCACAGCGTTCAGGACTCTGCTGTCCAGTGGCTTTCGGCTCGGATCACTGGTAGAGGAGCGAATGCCAGTGCCACAGCTGTTGGCCAGTGTGTTCCTGGAGGAGGGATGAGGAAAGGAGGCAGAGTTGGGCCAGAAGTGACCCAAGGAACAGAGTTTCCCATTCACATACCAGGTGAAAGAGCTCAAATTCCCACACCCACCCATGTCTCCCCTGAATCAATCCGTATGCCTTCTGAGTCATGCACACTGTTGAAGGAAGGTCCAGTCTTCCCTTAAGGGAAAGAACTCCCAGTGAGTGGGCAACCTGAGTGACAAGACTAAGAAGCTGACTAACCCAGGAATTATCCACGGGAAATCCTGAGTCATCCGAGTGACATGCTTTTCCCTGGGGAAGGGGCTCTTTTGACTCATGCACATGGTAGTGTCCACATAGCTTTCCACTTCCTTTGGGTAGGGGTACACAGCCAGTATTTCTCCAGACTGGGCCCTAACGTACAAGGATCTTCCTAGAGCTTCCCTAGGGCATCTCCATGTCAGACGCCCACATTTGTATTAGGAAAAAGTGGAAGGCTCTAAAAGCTCAAACCTTTCATCACCAAGACAGCTCACAGCTAGAGGGAACTCTGGAAGCTTCTGCAGCCCCCTAAACACCTACCTGTCAAAGAAGGTGGCCAGGAGCCTCCGCAGCAGGACCTTATGCTTCACTCCTGCACACAGGTGGCAGTTCATGAGCTGGCCACGTGTGATGTAGACCCCAGAGCCTAAAGCCAGCAAACATCAATGTATGAGGGGATGCCAAGGCCAAACCTTTCCCTGTCATACTCCCATCCTCAACTGAGAGCCCCCAGGGTTGGGGGAATATGTGGCAAACCCATACCTTCAGCATCATTTAACCCCCCAGCTTCCTTTATTGTGATAAGGCCTGTGGGCAGGATGAGAACTTCAGCCCTCACCACTTCTCAGGAACTTTCTGGGGCTAGCTCTGGCTTTGGTTTTCTACCCTGTCCTTCCCCAGACACCAAACAGCCATGGGCAGGAGTTGGGAGAGATGGACAGCGGTCTGGGGAATCCAGCTGAGGCTTCTGCTGGCCCAGCACTGGCCTTTCTACCTCATGTACTCAAGGAAGCTTGAGTGCAGGTGTGAACAGAGAAGCCATTCTCAGCCATAGACCCCCAAGAGAGCCCCTGTATAGTGTGGGTGGGCAGAGGACGGAACCCATGGAGACCAACCGGAGCAGCAGAATCAGGGAGGCCCCTGTTAACGTGGTACTGCCACAGGGGAAGAGCCTGTCACCTGACTGGAGGGAAGCACAGGCGGAAACAGTGAGAGGTGCACCCAGACTGTGGCTCTGGCTATGTGCTCCCACTTACATGAGTCTCCTTCATCTGATTTTTTTGTTTGTTTGTTTTTGTTTTTCAAGACAGCTTCCTCTGTGTAGCCCTGGCCATCATGGGCTAGCTCTGAAGGCCAGGCTGACTTCAAACTCAGAAATCCACCTACCTTTGCCTCCTGAGTGCTGGGATTAAAGGCATGTGTACCGCCACCTGGTTGCTTATCTTATTTCTGACAGAGCATGGGCTAAACCTTTTTGTTTTAAGATGAGCTCTTACTATAGAGTCTATGCTTGCCTTCAGTTCTCAATTCTCCTGCCTCAGCCTCCCTAGGCTTTAGCAGAAGAGATTAGGTGAAGACAGGAGGGCTGGTGAGATAGCTCAGCAGTTAAGAGCACTGACTGTTCTTCCGAAGGCCCTGAGTTCAAATCCCAGCAACCACATGGTGGCTCACAACCATCCATAATGAGATCTGATGCCCTCTTCTGGTGTGTCTGAAGACAGCTACAGTGTACTTACATATAATAAATAAATAAATAAATAAATAAATAAATAAATCTTTAAAAAGAAAAAGACAGGAACCTGCTCTTGCTTAGGAACACTTCTACCTCTTCAGTCTGAGAGATTGTCCCTAGTAGCTTCCAGAGATTCTATCCTGCCCTAGGACTTGGATGGAGCAGCCCTAATCCATACCCTGGAAGCTACATTCCCGCTGCCTGCTGGAGTGGTTAGTTACCGGAGTGGTTAGTAATGAAGTCTCTAAGGCAGTGGTTTCCAAGAAAGAGACAACTGACAGAATCTGGAGTTTCTGTTCTAATAAGAGTGGACCTCAAGATGCTATCCAGGATGTGCCAGTAGGGGGTGATATCAAAATAGAAGCAGGAGAGGGTGGCTCAGGGAGGCAGAGCTAAGGTGCAAGGCTGAGGAACCTGTCCAGCTTTACTGGGGCTTCCCATGCAAACAAAATGAGCAATTAAAGCCCAGCCATGGCTTTACCTTTAATCCAATCACAGGAGACAGAGTTTCTGTGAATTAGAGGCCAGCCTGGTCTACACATCAAGTTCCAGGAAATCCAGGGCTATAGAGCGAGACTTTTCTCAAACAGACAATTAAAGGAAACTGTGGAAGACACCACCTACTTGGATCTTGCTGAATACTGCTTCACAAAATGCAAGCATCTCAACACTAAAGGGATGATGTTTCTGAAAAGGCGCTGGCCCCAAGGGATTCTGGACTCCACTCTGCACTGTGAGCTACTGTTCAGACACTATGACCGAACACTAGGGCAGGAGAGACACTGGTAAGTATGTGACTTGGTTCTATCTGTGACCTAAATTAAAATGCATCATGGATATAGCCCCCGCCAATCAGAAGCCTGGCCAGCTCAGGGGACTCAATTAAAATGCTAAATTAATTCAATTGAATAACTCCTCTTAATGACACATTCTTCTAAAAGGAAATTAGAGGAAATTTAAGATGTTCTTTTTTCTTTCTTTTTGACTGACTGGTGATGAGTGTATTGTTTATAGCTCTGAAAAATACTGGGTATGACATTTGCATACAGTGACGGGTGGGGCCATCTCACCTGCTACAAGCTCCAGTTTCTCTCCAGGATCTCCCTCCGAGTAGAGCTTTGGGTGGCAGCGGTATCCAATCTGGCTGATGAGGCTAGCAGGAAGTGCCACCAGGTCTCGACGGATGAGGACACAGGAGCGACTCTCCAGGGGCACTGGCTCTGGTTTCTCTTGCACTAAGGCAAAAAAACTAACCCAATTAGGTTGGAGTCTGTGGGTGAACCGGGATGTTCTGTGCCTGTCCACTACATTCCCCAACGCCCAGGTCAGAAGCTTTCCGTATCAGCCTGGACTATAGCAGCCAGTCCTCCACACTATACATGCAGTGTCTACCTCCACATCCAGCACTGTCCTGCAAAGGCGCCTGATAGCATGAAGAAGATGGCTATAAGGAATGCCTGCCTACACCTGGCAACAGGCTGCTCAGGATCAGTGACGTTTCCCAGAGGTGTCAAGACAACAGGTTATGGGTTAGGTGGGAAGGCGAGAGCTGAAGGGGAGGCCAGAGGGTATGTGCAGGAAGCAGGAAAGGACAGTCTGACCAGAGACCTTGGAGCTGCAGGTGGAACTTAAATTCAGCAGCCTGTACCTTTCAGAGTGTAAAGCTGCCAGCTCTGCTGTCAGGAAAAGTCATGGAAGGAGACAGCCAGCGAAACAGAACAGGGCCTCAAGTAGGGATCCGGGCTCTCCTCGAAGTGGCTTCATGCAAGAGGTAACCAGATACAACTAGTTCTACTTAGCAGATGAGGAGATAGGGGTCTTAGCACATGTCCCCTTGGACCATTTTGGCCTGGCACAGGAAGTGCTCTTAAATATTTGTCAGGAGTAAAGCCAGTCTGGCATCCCTGTTGTCTGGAAATGCTCTGGCAAACCACTTCTATAACAGGCAGTTGGGCCTAAGAGCTCCTCTGCACCTGTAGCTCTGAGGCTGCACCAGTGACACCTGCCCACAGAGGCAGTCATGGCTATGAGTATGCTCCAAAGTGCAGGATGAGTGCAGACTACCCAGCGTCAGTATCCAACAGGCAAGACCAACAGTCCCCTACAAGTCACAGAGGGCCTGGGCCAAGGCGCCTTAATGAGGACTCCTTGGACACCCTATATGCTACAAGATCAAGGAAGGCCTGTGGTGCTAACCAATCCTGCACAGTCTTGTCTTGGTCCTTCCATTCTTCCACTGCCTCTCCAGTCCCTTTTCCCAGGAGGCCTTGCAGTTGAGTTAGGTTTTCAGCTAATCTTCGGTCCAGGCTCCCAACAGGCCACAGAGACTGGAGTAGCACATAGAGCCACTCTGCTCAGGGGCCTCAGGTGTCACATCAGTTCTTGTGTTCCCAGCCAGCTGTTCCCAGCTGTGTATGTTTCTATGTATCTGTGTGTCTATGCATGTGTTTGTGTGTATGTCCTATGTATGTTTAGACATGTGTGTTTGTGTATCTGAATGTATGGTATGCATGTATGAATATATGTGTCTGTATGTGTCATGTCTATGGTTGTATCTGAGCCTGTGTTTCTGTATGTGTCTGTGTGGTACAGGTAGGGCTTGGCCCTAGGACAGCTAGAACCTGTTGGCCTCACGGGTTCCCTGGCCAGCTCAAGGCAGGTGTCTTAGATCTTGCCTGAGATAACTCCAAGATCAAACACAGGTACACCTGGCTGCTACAGCAGGGCTAACCTAGCTTCAGGCCCCTTCTCACAATGACCGAACCATAGGGACTCTCAGCCCTTCTCAGCAGGGGGCTATGGTGCAGGGGTCCCTTAAGGGCATGTGGCAAGGGAGGGTCCTGCACAGGAAGGACTTGCAAGTCATCTTAACACCGTGCCCCTAAGGGAAATGTTGGAGTGCCCATCCCCAAGGATCAATATCTGGGTTCTGAAATGACCACCCACACCCTAAGACACAGTGAATCACTGCAGGAGAATGCAGAAGGGGTTTCAGCCCAGAAGATGGGATGGAGCTCAGCTACAACTCAGCACTGCTCCAGTGTCTAGAGTCAGAGCAAGATGCCTCTGGCCCACTATTTTTTGATGCAGCCCCAAACAAGCACAACTCTGCCAGTGTTATGTGGAAGTTTTAGAGTGTTGCTAGACATTCGATGAGGACAGAAGCTAGGAAAATGGAAGCTGCTGAGATGCATACCCCTGGTACCAACTGGTGGTCAGACTAGCCAGGTGGCATTTCCCATCCAACAGAGCAATGAAGAGTCTTTACAGCCCGGAATTACCCAGAGACTGAGGGAACACATCAAACAATCCGGATGGTATTTTAAAACATAATTATCCGCCCCCCCTCGCCCCGCCTGCTGTGATTACACATGCAAACGAGCAGCGCCAACGCTGTGCGTGGCATTTACATAAAGAGTGTTCACCAACAGAAATAATTCTCCGTCCGCAGCCAGCGCTCGCTCTCTCGAGATGTTTTTCTCAAGAGCAGAAGTTGTTTGTGCTCCACATGCACACCCCTCCCCAGCCTGGCTCCTCAAGAGCCAGAGACTGTCAGCCCAGAGCCCCAAAAAACCTCTTCTATTTCTGCCCTGCCAAGTGCTGGATGCTACTGCCACTAAAAATACACCAATCTGAGTCTTAGCTCATCTGCAAAGGTGCTCTGAGCTCCTCTGTGTGTCCCGCCCCTTCCCCAAGTCTCCACATCACAGGCCTGAGTGGCTTCAGTGATCACCCAGGCTACAAGGTGGTGTTATATCGAACTCTAGAAAATCAGAAATCCCAGAAAGAGGAAACTGGACATTCACTTCCGTCCTCGTACCTCCCACCCACAGTGGACCTCAGTGGGTCTTGCTAGTGTGGGGTCTGTACTTGGTTCCAGGTATGCTGGAGGTCTGTCTGACCCTGTGCCGTCTCCACCCTCCCCCAAGAGGCTGTGAGCTGAGGGGAGATCCTGTGATCACACAAGGTTTCCCGTGTCCTGGTCTCAGTGGTATCAATGTCACCTACACACACCCCAGGCCAGGTGACACGGCTCTGGTTTCTAGGACTGAGTATCCTAAGGCATGTGAGGCATGGTTAGCTATTTCTACAAAGAGCTGACTAACCACTGGCTGAAGTGAAGTCACTTCCTAGTCATGGCAGAAAGCTCTGTTATAGGAGCACCCCTAGACACTCAGGCACTGATCCCCTCTCTCCAGGATCAGTGACCTATCTCCCTTGGGTTATACCATGGAAGCAAACCAGATTCTTTTTTTTTTTTTTGGTTTTTCGAGACAGAGTTTCTCTGTGTAGCCCTGGCTGTCCTGCAATTCACTCTGTAGACCAGGCTGGCCTTGAACTCAGAAATCCGCCTGCCTCTGCCTCCCAAGTGCTGGGATTAAAAGCGTGCAACACCACCGCCCTGCGCAAGCCAAATTCTTATAGTCACATGATATTGTGGGTTGCATTCCAGGGCTCATAACATGGTCACCCAGGAAGGCTGCTAACCCAGGTGTCAAACCCCACAGACTCAAGAAGCAAAATGTAGATATTGAGTGGGGAATCTGTCGGTTTGGGAAGATCTCAAGAAGTTCTGTGATTAGGATAATAGGGATGGCTGAACAGTGTGAAGATGCTTAATGTCACTGAAAATGACTGTGAAATGTTACAGTATACTATAGGCACATTTAAACGGAGGAGGAGGAGGCAGGATATGGTGGCACAGGCCTATAATCCTAGCACTCGGCAGAGGCAGAGGCAGGAAGATCAGGAACTCAAGGTTATCCTCAGCTATAGAGCAAATTTAAGATCAGCTTCACGAGGCCCTATGTTTAAGAAAATAAAGAAGCAGCAGCCAAGAAAATAAGTACTTTGGGTATAGTTTAGTGGTAGAGCATGCTTTGCTGGGATAAGGCCCTGGGTGCCCTTGCCAGCACCAAAAGGTGCCAGATGAGAGTAGGAGGCCGGGAAGGGTGGATGGATCCCATGGCCTGTTTCTTCCCACAGGATCTGGCCCCAAGAGGGTACCCAGCAGGAGCTTCCTCTCCCCATCCTTTCCTACCCTGTTCCACAAATGTCCTTGGGATTCACTCTCAGAAGACAACCCCACTGCTGGAACCTCACCAGGAAACAAGCTGATACAACAGCTGCCAGTGGGTAGATAGCCACTTAGGTCAGATCTTCACAGAGGCCTAGCTACTTCACTGACTAGAGGTACCCCCCCCCCAATTCAGAATCAGAAAATAAAACTTAGTCTTAACTATGAGTGGACTAAATGAGCCCATGGTGAGAGAAAATTGCTGACTCACACCATGGGAAGACTCCCTGTACCTATACCGCCAAGTCATCAAGAGCACATGGCACAGTCAGACAAGCTACTCGTCGCTGCTCATCACAGAGCCCCATAGACCATGGGTCAGTCAGCAAAGCAGGCTCAGACCTTTGTACAGTCATCCCAAACCAAAGCCAGGGTCACTCTCAATCAGAAGCAAAAGGTAGGAAAACCCTGTTCTTGGGTTAGGCTACAGAGTTTTGACATGATTCCCACAGTACAAATCCTAAAAAAGAAGCAGAAATGTGAGGTCTTCAGAATGAAACAAACAAAACCAAAACTTGTGTGAAAGAGTAACAAAATAGGGTGGCTACAGACAGGACAGAAGAAAGAAAACGCTCTCAAAACTCAACACTTAAAAACAAAAACAAGCTGGGTCGGTGGTGGCACATGCCTTTAATCCCAGCACTTGGGAGGCAGAAGCAGGCGAATTTCTGAGTTCAAGGCCAGCCTGGTCTACAGAGTGAGTTCTAGGACAGCCAGGGCTATACAGGGAAAACAATAAACCCTGAGGGCTGGAGAAATGGCTCAGTGGTTAAAAGCACTGGCTGTTCTTCTAGAGGTCCTGAGTTCAATTCCTAGCACCCACATGGAGGCTCACAACCGGCTGTAACCATAATCCCATTGAATTCCAATATCCCCTTTTGGTGTGCAGATGTACATGCAGACAAAAGAACCCATACACATAGATAAATAAATCTTTAAAAACAAAACAACCAGACCTCAGTTTCAAAAATGGGCAGACATCTAGGACTTATGAAAGAGAACCTGCATTGAGAAAGTATGCACATCAATGGGGGCTGGAGAGATGACTCAGTGGTTAAGAGAACTGTCTGCTCTTCCCGAGGTCCTGAGTTCAATTCCCACATGGTGGCTCATAACCATCTTTAAATGGGATCTGATGCTTTCTTCTGATGTGTCTGAAGAGAATGACAGTGTACTCATATACATAAAATAAACAAATCTTTAAAAAAGAAAAAAGAAATATGCATCAAAACCACAATGGAATCCTATCCTGTTCTTTGAAGTCAGGACCTAAAACCAGCCACAAGATTGTGTGCTGGTATAGGTGGAACCTGGCATCCTTGTGTTGTCGGTGAATACGAAATGAGAGCCACGTGGAAAACCAGCCTCATGGAGTCTCCAAGTAACTGGAGTCTGGAAGTCATGGTCCTTCTCCTCAAGGACACCACCTGAACACAGTGGTCTTGGGTCTTAGGAACAGGTTTACAGGGATGGAGAACAGGCAGCCTGTAGGAGACGCCTCACAAGTGGGGAGGTGAGTGGGCAACTGATGGCAGGAAGGGAGGGTGTGTGAGATACTACCTGTGCACCCAGGCATGAGCCCCACACATGCCTCATCTCCTACAGAAGACTATGTCCCCCACCCCATCCCCAACAAACACATACTTCCCGCCCAATACCATCCGGGCCTGGGTCTCTAGCAGTTCCTGGCTTAGGCACCTGCCTGACAGCCAGGGTCTGCAACAGCTGAACGTTAGTTTGAAAGGTTAAGGATACCAGTGTGGCGTTCTTTCCTCTGGGTACAACATCTTCACCCAGTGCTTAGCTGTGTTGGCTCAACACGACCTGCTAGACAGTAGCCTGTCATCACCAAACAGGGTACTTCCTGAAGCAGCATCCCTTCCCAGTTCCCAGAGCCCTTCAAAAAGGGAGCCTGTGTGACAGAGGTCAGACATGTCACCAACGTTATCTGGACATACCCATTTCACAGATGCCAAAATGTAGGACAAATCCATCTCAGATTCAAGAAAATGTGGCAAACTGTATACACAAGAAGACAAGCTGGTTGGGGAGACCCAGAGAAAACAGTGGATAAGGGACCAGGGGATGTGCACATATTCATGGATGATGTGGATTCCCAGTACAGAACAGAGGGCCATGTGGTCTTTAGACTCACCATGCTCAGCTGACAGAAGACAGGCAGTAAGGGCATACTTCAGCAGCACCCACATGGGCTCACATCAGACCCAGTGACCAGTCTTCTGGATCTAAGTGGTTCCTTATGCCCTCTCTGTTTTCAGGACCCTTACAGCTTCCATGAGTGGCCTGGCCCTCCAGCTTGGTTGGCTGGCCAGCCTAACATTGTTGGCACAGCCTTCACACTCGTGGTCCTGGCCAATGTCACTCCCTGGAGCCAAGCTCGCCCAGAACAGCAGGTAAAATGCTTTTACCCCAAGAATCTCTGGCACCTAAGTTCAGCTAGATCCTCCCATTACCCCCAGGGCTGACCCTTCCTCTGTGGGCTACCCTGGCCATCATCATTAGAGTGCTCATCACGGCGCTATACAAGCGTCTTTCTTGCTCTCCTTTTATGAATCTTTCCACTTTGTCCAATGACATCCAAGAGGTACACCGTACCACCCTCTCACAAGACAGGATGTGGCTTCCTTGACTGGTGGTGCACAGAGAACAGGCCACAATCACACAAAGGACATAGGTCAAAGTAAAGATCTGTGTATATAAAGGTACAAAGCTAAGACCTCATACTTATATACACATACACACATACACACATGCATCTTGGGCTTGAAAAGCACCTAAAATATGGTACCTATGGCTGCCACAGGGAATAGACCAGCAAGCAGCAAGCAGTGTTCACCTCTTAATGATCTCTAAATTAAGTCAGTGCTTAACTATGAAGAAATAAATACATCTAACTAGGCATCTACCCCTCCAGAGACTATGCTTCAGCTATGAAGTCACAAGGGCAAGAAGAGCTTCAAAGTCGGGCGGTGGTGGCGCACGCCTTTAATTCCAGCACTTGGGAGGCAGAGGCAGACGGATTTCTGAGTTTGAGGCCAGCCTGGTTTACAGAGTGAGTTCCAGGACATCCAGGGCTACACAGAGAAACCCTGTCTCAGGGAAGAAAAAAAAAAAAAGAAGAAGAGCTTCAAAGTGGAGAACAACTATAGGAGCTGTGCTTAAAAATAAAATGGAGGGCTAGGAGCTAAGACCCCCCAAAACAAGAGCAAGTTAGGTAGAGGAACTAAGGACAACAGGGAGACAACTAAGGCACAGACTCGGGGATGGCATTCTGAGCACCATTCCCATCATCCCTGGGTGTCTCTGTAGAATACTAAATAGCAAGCATGCAGGACAAGACTCAAAAACAGGAGCCAATGCACAGCTTGGTGGCTCCTGTCCTGGGAGGTCTCAGTCTGTTGGGACAGTTCTAGCTTCCAGTTGAAACCCAAAACAGCCATGGCTGAGGCTGGGGCTCACAACAGCCTACACTGGCCCACCCACAGCCTGGGAGGACCAGCCACCAGGCCCTCCTTGGAACAGCTGCTCAGGCTCCTAAAATGTTTTCAAGTAATACCCAGCAATCAAGAGAACTTGCCAGGAAAGACCAGAAAACAGCAGCAAAGATATTAGACACAGATAAGATGATAAAAGCGCAATTTACAAAAAGACATTCGATCTGATCATTAGCAGATACACATGCTACATCTGCTGTGAGTGTGGAAAGGGAAGGGAAACAAAACTGGGAGTCTCAGAGAAAACCAGAATCAATAAGGAAATAAAGCACAGCAGTAACTAAAACCGTGAGTTCAGAAGGACAATGTGGAGAAGAATTCCACAGAGCAGATAAGAGTTGTGAACAAGAAAATAATTCATTAAAAACACTCAGATGGGGCTGGAAAGATGGCTCAGCGGTTAAGAGCACTGACTGCTCTTTCAGAGGTCCTGAGTTCAATTCCCAGCAATCACATGGTGGCTCACAAACCATCTGTAAAGGGATCCGATGCCCTCTTTTGGTGTGTTTGAAGACAGCTACATAGTGTACTCACCTACATAGAATAAAGAAGTCTTTAAAAAAAAAAATACTTAGATGTTGGCAGAAAAACAAAGTGCAGAAGCCAGGGCTGAGAGATGGCTCAGTGGTCAAAAGAACTGGCTGCTCACAGGGAGGACACTGGTTCAATTCCCACACCCATATGGTAGGGCACAACCTGCAGTAACTCCAGCTCCAGAGACATCTAATGCCCTCTTCTGGTTTATATGGGCACGGCATACACATGGTGCAGAGATCCTCATGTTGTGGTGTCCCCCAACCATAAAATTGTTTTTGTTGCTACTTCATAACTGTGGGTTTGCTACTGTTGTGAATCATAATGTAAACATCTAATACGTAAGATGGTCTTAGGAAAACCCTCTGAAAGGAGCTCAAAAAGGGATTGTGACCCATGACTTAAGAACTACTGCCTTGCTGGGCAGTGGTGGCACACGCCTTTAATCCCAGCACTTGGGAGGCAGAGGCAGGTAGATTTCTGAGTTTCTGGCCAGCCTGGTCTACAGAGTGAGTTCCAGTACAGCCAGGGCTACACAGAGAAACCCTGTCTTAAAAAAAAAAAAAAAAAAAAAAAAAAAAAAAAAAGAAAAGAAAAGAAAAAGAAAAAAAAAGAACTACTGCCCCAAAACAACATAAAAACTTACAAGCCTTATTCACAGAAGAAAGGACACTTCTTTAATGCAAAAAAGAGGAGGAAAGGAAGGCGTAACAGTGGTCATGGCACAGTAGGGATCAAACCTTAAAGCAGCTTGTATAGGAAATGAGAGTGGGCTAAGTGTGCCAATAACACCAGCCTAGGAGCTGGGGTAGTGATGGGCATTGTGGGTTCCAGCTGCCCAGGAGACGGAGGGGATAGGATATCAGGCATCCCAGGCTTGCCTGTGAAACACATCGAGACCCTGTCGCAAGATAAAGCAGGGGGCAAGAGGCAGAAGAGACAGTCCAGGTACACCGGACATGGAAGAGAACTGGGTACTATACAAACATCAGACCAAGAGAAATCAATGGAAGGAAACACTGCCAGGCTTAATGGGGCTTATTTCACAATAAGAAAACAAGCCTGATATTAGCATGCACCCAGTACAGCTAGCAAGACAGCAGCAGGAATTCAAGAGTCACACACTGTCTCTGTGCCCACCCAAGACCAGGCCAACCTGGAAGAAGTCCCAGCTCTGCCCTGCAACCTCCTCTTGGCACATGGGGACTAAGTGAGGCACCAAGAAAGTCTCCACAGACTCGAGAGAGAGGAGGAGTCTGAGCACACCCCAGGACCACACAGGATTCAGTCTGCTAAGACGAGCCCAGTTCTGACTGTGCTTGGAAGTGAAGCAGATGTCATAAACCCACGGGCCATAGTAGGAGGGGGAGGGTGTCACACATTAGAAAAATATTTGTGGAGATAATAAAGACAATAGAGCACACCAAAATATGTTGTGGTAATGACCCGGCAACATGTGGAACCCCAACTGGCACTCAAGGTAGAGTGGGAGCACCAGGCTCTATCCCAAAGAAGTGTGACTTACAGGCCTAACAGGATGGAGCTTATTTTATTAATATTACTTATTGTGGGATTCAATGTTTTTAATTGTTTTGTGGGTATGTGTGATTTGCCTGCATCTATGTCAGTACACTATGTACAAGCCTGGATCTCTTGGAACTGGAATTATTGATGGTTGTACACAACCAAATGGGTGCAGAATTGAACCTGGGTCCTCTAGAAGAGCTGGCAGTGTGCTGAACCATTGAGCCGTCTCTCCAGCCCCTAATTTTTGGTTTTGTAAACTGAAACTAAAATATATGTAATGTAGTAAGCCAGGCATAGTGGTACATCCCTTTTATCCCAGTAGGCAGATGGACTTTGTGAGTTTATGCCAGCCTGATCTACACAGCAAGCTCCAGACCAGCCAAAGGTATGCAGTGAGATACTATCTTAAAAACAAATAAACAAGTAGGACCTATGAGACAGTTCGGTAGAAGGAGGTGCCAATGTCAAACCAGACAATCCAAGTTTGATCCCCAGGAGAAAACCAAGAAGTCGTCTACTGATCTCTATACATGAGCCACGGGGCATGTACAACTTCCCCACACATATACTACTAAAAATAATGAGTGACTAAATAAATAAATAAATAGAAGAGAAGAGACACCAATGCAAGACAGTTAGGCTAAAAGTGATTCTATGCAGGGGAGGGATCCAGAGGAGCTGAGTAAGATAAAATCTGAGCCGGGCATGGTGGCATATGAGTTTAATCCCAGCACTTAGGAAGCAGAGGCAGATGGATCTCTGTGAGTTCAAGACCAGCCTGATCTATGTAGTAAGTTCAGGTCAAGCAGAACTAAATAGTGAGACCCTGTCACAAAAAAACAAGGGAAAGGCTGGCGAGATGGCTCAGCAGTTAGGAGCACTGACTGCTCCTCCAGAGGTCTTGAGTTCAATTCCCAGCAACCACATGGTAGTTCACAACCATCTGCAATGGGATCGGATGCCCTCTTCTAGTGTGTCTGAAGACAGCTACAGTTTACTCATATGCAATAAATAAATTAAAAAAATAAACAAGGGAAAACTGTAACAATAAATTATTAATTTGTTAATTATTAAATGTATTAACAAATAAAAAGATGGCATTTGCTCACAGAGATCACTCTGTATCACTCTGCATTAGTTAATTTAAGTTGTAACAAAATAATTGATGTGACTTTTCAAGGGAGAAAAGTCACAAAATAATTGATGTGACTTTTCAAGGGAGCTATTCTAGCTCACAGGTTCACAAGGCTCAGTCCAGCATGGAGGGCAGGACATTTCACATCATGGCAGACACAAAGCAGAGAAAGGAGGGAACTGGGAATTCTTTTTAAAATTATTTTATGTGCCCCAGTGTTTAGCGTGTGTGGATAGCTGCATACCATGCATATGCAGTATCCTTAAAGGACAGAAGAGGGATTCAGGTTCCCTTTGAACTGGAGTTACAGACAATTGTGACCTACTATGTGGTTGCTGAGAATTGAACCCAGATCCTCTGGAAGAACAACCTGTGCTTTTAACCGCTGAGTCATCTCTCCAGCTCCATGAGACTTATCATCCCTAGCTAGGCACCTCTTGCCTACATTTCCACAATTTCTCTTAAGAGCTGGAGATCAAACACCAAAAACATGACCTGAGGAACATTTCACATTCAAACCATGAATGACTGACTGCAAGGCTACTGGACTCAACCTACCTGTGGCACAGATCCAGGCCTTGCTTTTGGACTCCACATTCTGGGATCCTGGGGAGGGAGCCATGGCTGTGGGCATGTCTCATTCAGGCCCAGAGCTGGAGACAACAAAGGCAGAGCCATCTAGCACAGCTTTGGGGATCTGGCTACCGAGGTTGGCTTCCTAGCTCTAGCAACTGCTAGCCACAAGCACCCCACTGAGCTCTCATGCCTGAGGCCCCTTCTGAAAGATGACACTAGACAGTCAGATCCTGAGGATGCTACCTCTCAGCTAGGGCGACTATATCCCAGGGACACCAAATATGGTGGCACGTGCTACTTCAGCATTTGTAGGCAGGGGAAGGCAGATATCTGAGTTCAAGGCTAGCCTGGCTTACACAGCAAGCTCCTCCAGGACAGTCAGGGACAACAGTGAGACCTCGTCTCAAAAACCAAAAA
>NW_022196897.1:13722320-13764380 GCF_008632895.1 Mastomys coucha
AAAACACAATAGGAAAACTCATACACTGCTGGGTCCTGTGTCTCATCCATGGAAGCCACACATAGGACAGTGGTCCCTTGAGATCCCACCACTCCATGACATGCTCCCAGCTTCATTTTGCCCAGTGCAGCCCAGCATTAAGCAATGTGATGATTTGAATAATTTCCCCACAGGCTCAAGTGTATGAGCACTTCAGGCTTCCACTGGTGAAGCTATTTGGCAGTCCTGATGGAGGAAGTCCATCACTGGATGTAGGCTTGCAGGCTTGTCTAAGCTTTCTCCTACCTCCAGGATGGTCTCTCAGCTTCTTCATGCTTGTGGTTGAAGATGGCCTGCTGCCATATCCCACCCCACAACCTCTGCTAAAACGGAGTCTCCCTCCAAACAGTTTTGTTCTATAAGCTACCTTTAGTCATTTTATGCTTACCAGAGCAACAGACAACTAACCAATGCAAGTGGTATATGGCTATCGTTAGGCGGGGGTGGGGGGTGGAGGGTAGGAGCGGGGGTTGGGGGAGGGAACATCCTGAATTTGAAAAAGAAACAAACAACAACAAAACAACAACAAAAACCACTTCAGAGTAGGCCTAGAACAGCACTGTAGTTTGTGGGATCCAAAGCTTTTCCTGAATTAGGGAACAAAAAGCACACAAGAAATCCCTTCTAAAGCCAGGAGACAAGAAAAGGACCTGGAAGGTTAACATTAGAAATAAAGTCCTGGGCGGGAGCTGCCATTGGCTAGGTGGAGAGCTTACTTAGCATGTACAAAGCCCTGAAATTAATCTCTATCAACATATAAATCATATGCCAGAAACACCAGCATTTAGGTGGAGGCAGGAGGATCAGCAGTTTAAGGTCAGCCACAGCTACATTGTGTCCAGAGCTATATACACTTGCAATAAAAAAAAAGAAAGAAAGAAAGAAAAAGGAAAGAGGAAGAAAAGAAACAAAGAAAAGAAGAACAAGCTTCATGTAGTGTCCTACATCTGTAATTGCATTATCTGGGAGGCTGAGTTAGAAAAGCCACAAATTCAAGGCTAGCCGAGGATACAACTTAATATTTGTCTTTAAAAAAAATAAATAAATAAGAAAAGAAGCCCACTGTAGTGGTACACACCTTTAGTCCCAGCACTCAGGACACAGGCACAGGCAGATCTCTGAGTTCAAGGCCAGCCTGGTCCACAGAGAGTTCCAGGACAGCCAGGGCTGCACAGACAAACAAACCCTGTATCAAACAAACAAACAAAAATAAATAAATATATAAGCAGACCAGTTTGAGTGTAGCTCAGTGATAGAGTACTTGCCTGACATACCTGAGGCCCAGGGTTGGAAGGAAGAAAGAGGAAGGAGGGAGGGAGAGAATGAGTTAGCAGAGAACTCCATTATACACATAAACATCTCAGAAGGCACTGCAGGCAAACCATTAGAGTAAATCAGAAAACGGGTCAGCCAGTTTGTTTCTGTATATTATCAAGAGCAACATAAAACTACAGAAAGAAACTTAAACACATAATTAAAATAAGAAATGGATTTCTAGGAATAAATGTAATGAAGGATTTCAGAGCATGGTGAGAAAAACTGGGACATCAGGTAGCCGTGGCTGAATCTAAGGAGTCCATGCCCAAGTCAATTTGTGAGAGGCACTTGACACCTTGAATCTCAACAATGATTGAAAATGCACCCAAGGTCAGGCCAAGGTCAAGGATGGAGGGAATAAAAAAATCTGCACAATTTACAAGGCAGAGAAAAAAGGGCGGCTTCCAGGCTCAGGATTAACAAGTCAACAGGGCAGCAAAGCTTGAACTAAGATCTTCCAGTTAAGGAGATCTGGTATCTAAGAGGGCACTGGCATGGTGGAATGTAAGATGTCCCTTTTAATAATAAGTGCCAAAGTGTCAGGGAGCGTATGATCCCAGAACCTAGGGCCAGGCCATACTCAGAGGAGTGTACCTTTAAGAGGTAACTTGAGGGGCTGGAGAGGTGGCTTAGCAGTTAAGAGGGTTAGGAGCACTGACTGCTCTTCCATGAGTCCTGAGTTCAATTCCCAGCAACCACATGGTGGCTCACCATGGTGGCTCACAACCATCTGTAATGAGATCTGACGCCCTCTTCTGGTGTGTCTGAAGACAGCAACAGTGTACTCATATACATAAAATAAGTAAATCTTAAAAAAAACCAAAAGAGGTAACTTGAAGCCAGGCAGGCAGTGGTAAGGAAAGCCTTTAATCCCAGCATGTGGGGGGTAGAGGGATGTCGGGGGTGGGGGGAGAGGCAAGTGATCTCTAGGCTCAAGGCCAGCCTGGTCTACATAGTGATTTCAGGACAGCCAGAGCTACAGAGAAACCTAGTCTCCAAAGCTAGGGAAAAAAGAAGTAACTTGGAGGTCAGGCTTGCTGGTCTTTAAATCCCAGGACTCAGGAGGCAGAGGCAGGTAGATTTCTGTAAAATTGAGGCCAGCCTGTTCTATAGGAGAGAGGGCGTGGGAGGGAGGGAAGGAAGGAGGAAAGGGGAAAGAGAGAGTGAGCAAGAGAGAGAGCACAAATCTCATCATCAGATGTGGAAATGACAGACAGATAGACAGACAGTCAGTGAGTGAATGTTGGAGACAACTGCTTCAATTCATAATTTGGTTGTTTAGCTCAGGCTGCTCTGATTGCTGTCAAGGCTTTCATGGTGAGACCCTGACGAGAGAGAAAGAGAAAGAAAGAAACAGAGAGACAAAGACAGGCAAACTTTTAAATATCCACAAAGAGGATGCCTGAGTGTAGAAAATGTGACAACCCTGAAGAGACTCAGCATACAGCAGATGTCCCCCACCAACAATGTCCAGCATCTACTTACAAATTAAAAGATGTGGAGAACCACAGAAAGAAAACTACTGAAAGCTGACCCAGGAGTGGCAAGATGCTGACATTCTCAGACATGGGTTTAACTGCCTATCACATGACACCATGCCTCACACAGCACATTTTCTTAACACGGTCACCATGTTGACCCAGTGTTCCGTCCCCCAGCTCTGTGGTCTGGTCTAGGGTCCGCACTTGCAGCCCTTAGACACTATCATTATCAGGTTATTCATGGTGGATACTTCAGTCCAGGCTGGCTTCACGGTCCGTCTGCCAGTCACTTGAAACAAGAAAGAGGTGTGCCAGAGGACAAGATGGAGCCACAGACAGAGCTCCAGGGACTCAAGTAAGTTATCTTACCTAAAGGCTAGAGAAGGAAAGCTCTAAATAGTTCATAAATAAACAAACAGCCTGTGGGACTAGAGTGCCCTGGAGTGCAGGCGAGAAGCAGACAGCAGCCTAGAGAGGAAGAGGCAGCATGCTACAGTACCAGAGCCAGGTATGGTCAACCTAGCATGTTATCTCCAGCAAGAGCATCCTTCAAAAGCAAAGGCAACAACAACTACACGTAGAAAATACATTTAAAGACTATAAATGAGTGCGGCATAATTCTTATTTTTCTTATTTATTTGTTTATTGATTGATTGATTGATTGATTGATTGACAGGGTTTCTCTACATAGCCCTGGCTATTACGGAACTCACTATGTAGGCATGGCTACCATGTCTATGTAGATTCACAGAGATACTCCTACTTTTGCCCCCAAGTGCTAGGATTAAACGCATGTGCTACCATGCTCAGCAAGGTAGAAGCTTTAAAGAAGCAGTCTAAAGGTAATTGTCTGATTTTTCAGAATTCATTACTAGCTGAACTCTGAGAGCCATTGACAGCAATTCTCCAGCAGAAGGAAAGTGATGCTACAACCCAAGGATGAGGCTAAGAGGAAACACCTGGGCAAACACACGCCAGTGTCCACTCTCCCAAAATTATAATGTCATTTACTGTGTATTACTCACAAACTGAGGAGTTTACTGCAATGGGAGGAAACTGGCTTAGCCATAAAAAGAACAAACCTCTAACTCACACCATGTGACTGAACCTCAAATACGCATGGATCTAAAGGCACAAGCTGAGCCACTACTAAACACCATTTGACTAAACCTCAGCTGTGTAAGGTACTAAAGGTACAGGCTGCTTAGGGTTCCCATTTATATGACACAAAACAAGCCCGTGGTTGCCAAGAGACGAAAGGAAAGAGATGCCTTTGAGGGGGCTGAGAGAGCTGGTCAAGAAGGGGTATCAGCCTGCCCCTCCACTGCAAGTCTCTACTGTGAACAGACTTCCAGGACTCCTGGTATCTGCTTCTCCTCAGAGAGTAGCTTATTCCAGAGAGTAGCTTTTACTCATGCAAATGCCAAAAGTTACCAAAGAGGAGAAGGATAATGATAACCAGCCATTTAAGGTAAAAATAATAACCTATCTCAAGACTCACTGTCAGAGAAAGGAAAGCTGTGATCACAGGGAGGATGGGAGCTATGCAGGAGGGCAGAGTACAAGACACAGGTGCCCGCTGGGAGCTGCAGACACAGGCTGAGCCAACAGTGACAGGAAAAGGGAGCTAGGAACTGTCCAGAAAGGAGACGAGCAAGGAGCAGTATGATGGGGGGCTGGAGCCAACACCTTCAACCACATAAGGCTGGGTGTCAGACAGGGCTAAACTAAACATGTACAGCCAGCCAGCCACCATTTATAAGAAGTGTACTTCAGATGGGAGTGTTACAGTGAGGAACCAGACATCTTGAGCTACAGTGGTAGAGCACTTCCTTAGTGTGAGTGAGGCCTTGGGGAAGAGATGGGGGAGGAGGAAGAAAGAAATGGGGGGCACAGTAGAGGAAGGAAGGGCTGGACTGGATCTTTAACATAAAATTAGACTTTGGAGATGGATAAGTTCCATGAAGTACACAAATTACCATGACAGGAGCAAAATGAGAGGGCAGATCTCAATGGCTCCACAGCTAAGGTAATTAAAGGAAAATTTAATTGGTAATAGTACTGGCAGTTAAACTGAGAAGTTAGAGCCTTCCCACAATTAAGAGCAACATACACCAGGCTCCAGTGGACTCACCAGTGACACACTTCTACCCAGACTTTAAGCAGGAAATATCATCAGACTTATATGAACTTTTTCAAAACAGAGGAGGAGGTTGGACAAATGGCTCAGCAGTTAAGAGCACTACCTGCTCTTCCAGAGGTCCTGAGTTCAATTCCCAGTGACCACATCATGGCTCACAACTATCTGAAAAGGGATTTGATACCCCCTTCTGGTGTGTCTGAAGACAGCAACAGCAACAGTATACTTAAAAATAAAATCTTGGGGCTGGAGAGATGGCTCGGCGAGTAAGAACACTGACTGTTCTTCCAAAGGTCCTGAGTTCAAATCCCAGCAACCACATGGTGGCTCACAACCACCTGTAATGAGATCTGGCGCCCTCTTCTGGTGTGTCTGAAGATAGCTACAGTGTACTTACATATAATAATAAATAAATCTTTTGAAAAATAAAATAAAATCTTAAAAAAGAGTGCTTATTGCTCTTTTAGAGACTGAGTCTAGTTCCCAGCACCCACATCACTTACAGGATCACAACCACCTATAACTCCAGCTCCAGGGGATAGAATACTTCTGTGCACTCAGGTCCATGCTGTAGGCATGTGCATGCGTGCTCGTGTGTGTGTGTGTGAACACTAACACGCACACACTTAAAAATAAAGTAAATCTTAGGGAAAAGATGAAAAAAATATAGCTGGGTGTGGTGATGCAGCAGTCAGGAAGCCCATGTGGCGAGCGCTGTGATTTCAAAGCCTGCCTGGCTTATTTGGGGGAATTCAAGGATAGCCAGAACTACAGAGTGAGACCCCTATCTCAATAAAAAACAACCCCCCCAAAAAAACCCAAACAAAAAAGTAAAGAACAAAACTAAAAAACAACAGAGACAAGAAGCACAGGGCCAGCATTTCCTGCTGGTCAGTCAGACAGCTGATGCTGCTTTAGCCCCCGCAGTGGGATCTTTGTGAGTACGAGGCCAGCCTGGTCTACATCGTGAGTTGCAGGCTATGCAGGGCTACAAAATGAGACCCTGTCTCAGACAATCAGACACTCAGACAAACAGACAAACAGATGAAAACACAAAAAAACACAGATCAGCAGCTTTCATGGACACATGAACTTTCTCTAGGAAAACAAGCAAACTGCAGGTGGAATGTGTAGTCACTGTAGTGTGTCACAAGAATGCAAGGACGGTTCAACACGGGAACAGCCTCCTAATAGAACATCCAAGGAGGGGCTGGAGAGATGGCTCAGTGGGTAAGAGCACCGATTGTTCTTCCGAAGGTCCTGAGTTCAAATCCTACCAACCACATGGTGGCTCACAACCACCCGCCATGAGATCTGACTCCCTCTTCTGGTGTGTCTGAAGATAGCTACAGTGTACTTATTTATAATAATAAATAAATCTTTAAAAAAAGAAAGAAAAAAGAAAATCCAAGGGGGCCGAGGGGAAGGTGGGATGACCCCCGAGGGAAGGGGGTTTGACCCCCAAGGTTGGAAAGAAGCAGTGAAATACTGTCCCCATATGGCAGGCAGGGGTAAGTGACATTCCAGGGAACTTCTGGACAGCCTGGGACTTGAAGCTTAAGGTGGAAGGGGCAAAGCCAACAAACAAGACTATATATTAATAAAAATAAAACCATAAGCAGTATAACTCACGAAAATCGTGACTCAAACCAATCCTTAGGTCTGTGCCAAACACAGGAAGACAAGAGCGTGCTTGGGTGACTGGACACACTTCCTGCTCACAGCCTCTGACGTCAAACATCCATGAGCTCAGGACCCGCCAGAGAGAAAGTATGGCACATCCTCAGAGCGGAATCTTATTCAGCAAGAAAAAAAAATGAAACAGCTATCCATTCTTCAATACTAATGGTTCTTTTTTTTTTTTTTTTCTTCTTCCAGTATTTTGAGACAGGGTTTCTCCTGGAATTTACTCTGTACACCAGGCTGGCCTCGAACTCAGAAATCCACCTGTCTCTGCTTCCCAAGTGCTGGGATTAAAGGCGTGTGCCACCACTGCCCAGCTGGTATGGAGCTTTCTAGGCAGTGAGACCCACGTTCTAAAGTTGACTGGGGTGATGGCTACTTGATTGGGAGTGATCCCAAACCATTGGCCTGCAATGCTCTCAGGAGCAGTGGCTACAGCCCACTGGTTCCACGTCAGTACAATTGCCACGTGTATGGTCTGCTGACCAGAAGCCACATGGGATCCAGTTGCTCAGGCACTGGAAGTTCCAGTTGTTCAGAGGTTGGCTCTGCCCACTCTGCCCTACAGCTGAGCCCTGTGGACACTAATAAAGGCCAGGATGACAAAACAATTTTGAATAGGAAAACAGAAAGAGCTTTACACCTCTGACATGGTGACTTATTTAAAGGTACTGTTACTCAGGCAGTGGGGAATTTGACAGAAACAGAACTCCTGAACAGGCCCTCTCAAAGGTGTGAATTCAGTACATTTCTAAACATCCATACCAAAAAAACAAACTCTCACCTCACACCTCACCCAAAGGGGACCAGTGATCTGAATGTGAAGAATAAATACATACCAAGCTCTGCATTAGGCAGACAGAATCTCAGCAAGCCTGACTCGGGCCTGAAATCCTAGCACACAGGATGCTGAAGCGAGACCTCAGCAAATCCAAGGCCAACCTTGAACACACTAAGAGACCCTGTCTCAAAAGATGAAATAAAACACAGCAAAATAAAATCTGAGGGGTTTAATGATGCACACCTTAAATCCCAGGACCCAGGAGGCAGATGCAGACAGATCTCTGTGAGTTCAAGGCAGCCTAATCTTCATGATGAGTGAGTTCCAGGCTGGCAAGGGATATGTACTGAAACCTTGTCTCAATAAAATAAAAATAAAATAATATCTTTAGTTGGCTATAAAAACGTGAATAAACGGTTTTTGCTGGGCATGGCAGCTCACACCTTTAATACCAACACTTGGGAGGCAGAGGCAGGCAAAACTCTGAGTTTGAGGCCAGTTTAGTCCACACAGTGAGACTCTGTCTCAAAAATAAGTCAACACTGGTATCCAACAAAATATTCTACTCTTACTCTTTGCAATATACATCATGATAATAAAGACACGCTGAGCTAGCTATAGAAAGCATTTTTTAAAAGATTTACTTATTATTATACATTAAGTATACTGTAGCTGCCTTCTGAAACACCAGAAGAGGGCATCAGATCTCATTACAGGCAGTTGTGAGCCACCATGTGGTTGCTGGGATTTGAATTCAGGACCTTCGGAAGAGCAGTCAGTGCTCTTACCCACTGAGCCATCTCACCAGCCCCAGAAAGCATTTTTATAAATATATTCAACAGAGAACTTGTTTGTAAATTAGAGCAGAAACTCTTCCAGTGCCCTTTAAAAAACAAAAAACTGGATGAGGGGCCCTGGATGGCTCTGTAGTTAAGACCCCAGGTTCAAGTCTCAGCACCACATAGTGACTCACAACCATCTTTAACTCCACTTCCAGGGGTTCCAATGCTCTTTTCTGATTTCTGTGGGTACCAGGCATGCGGGTGGTACACACACACACACACACACACACACACACACGCACATGCACACGCACACAAGCGCACGCACAAGGAAAACCCTCATATACACAAAATGAATCTAAAAATTAAAGAGAATGAAAGAACAACAGGGCGCAAGACAACGAGAGGCACAGTACTGAGAAGAGCCCAGCCTGGCACAGACCACTCATCTGCAATGGGACTGAGATTCAGGGGAGCAGAGGTGTCACCACTAAATTAAAACTGCACAGGCAAGCCATGCCTCAAACCTGGCTTAAGTATGCCGGGCGGTGGTGGCGCATGCCTTTAATCCCAGTGCTTGGGAGGCAGAGGCAGATGGATTTCTGAGTTCGAGGCCAGCCTGGTCTACAAAGTGAGTTCTAAGACAGCCAGAGCTATACGGAGAAGCCCTGTCTCGAGGAAAAAAAAAAAAAAAAAAAACTGGCTTAAGTGGCTGAAGAGATGCCCAGAAGTTAAGAGTACAATGCCCTTGCAGAAGACTCGAATTCAGATCCTAACACTTATTTCAGGTCACTTACAGCTGCCTGTCATCCCAGTCCAATACTGACTGGATGCCTCTGGCCTCTTTGTGCTAATAGATATATATCATTTTTAAAGATTAAAATAATAAAAATGAAAACAAACTATTGCCGGGCGGTGGTGGCGCACATCTTTGGTCCCAGCACTTGGGAGGCAGAGGCAGGCAGATTTCTGAGTTTGAGGCCAGCCTGGTCTACAGAGTGAGTTCCAGGATAGCCAGGGCTACACAAAGAAACCCTGTCTCAAAAAAACAAAAACAACAAAAAACAAAACAAAACAAAACAAAAAAAACAAAAAGAAAAGAAAAGAAAACAAACTATCTTAAGATTTTGGACATGGTGGTTCACACCTACAGTCCCTGGGCAGGAAGCCTAGGCCAGTGTTGTATGAAGCGGAAATCTTAGGATTCAAGAATAAACAGGGAGCTGTGGAGAAAAGCCCTTCCCGGGTCAGGGCTAGGATAACCTATGAGGCCAGCACTGCCTTCAGTTAGCCCCACTGCAACGTACTGCCCTTTAGACGGGAAGAAGGTCCTCCCTGAAGCAGCCAGCAGCAACCCCACCTACATTGACTTTTCTTCTTGGGGCCTACTCAGTCCAAACCAGGGATAAAAAAGCACTCCTGTTGGGTCAATCTATGGGCCAAGCTGGGCTCTGACTATATGTCCCTGCCCAGGCTGAGTGACAAGTGACTGGGGGGAGGTCTGCAGACTTGACACCCTAATCCAGTCCCTCTCTCTACTCGTGGGGAGATGTGGCAGGAACACCATGCCAGCCAGCTAGTCATGCAGAAGAGTCTGCATCATGATGCATTATAAACATAAACTGCATCATGCTAGGAAAACTGGGCAGCTGTAACAGGACTATCCACCCAGACAGGAGCCCTCCTGGCTCTGTGCAGGCCTGGGTGGCCCAGGCAGCTCAGGTATGGGATGGCTGAAGCACCAAATAACCACAAAGGTCTCAGTGCCCCACACAGGTCTCACTGTGCCCACACAGGTCTCACTGTGCCCCACACAGGTCTCATAGTAGCCCACACAGGTCTCACAGTGCCCCACACAGGCCTCACTGTGCCCCACACAGGTCTCACTGTGCTCCACACAGGTCTCATAGGGGTCTCGTAGTGCACCACACAGGCCTCACTGTGCCCCACACAGGTCTCCACACAGGTCTCACTGTGCCCCACCCACACAGGTCTCATTGTGCCCCACACAACTACAGTAGCAGATTGCCACCCCTCCCCTTTCAAACACCAAGAACCACCTTGGGGATCTCTTCTGGAGGGCAGAGTCTGGACAGGCATGCCACTATGTGCTGGTACAATTCTCAAACGGTATCGTCCACAGCAAGTGGAGATAGTGGGTGAGAGCTCTGTGAGTAACCCCAACTTCTCCTAAATTTGGGCAGCCCTCACCCGGTGACCTATAGACATAGAGACTAGTTTTGTCTCAAAGAACCAAGTGAGGAGACTAGGCAGAACCCAGTAGTGGGTCTCCTCAGAGGGGAGATGGCATAAACCAGGCAGGGTTGGACTCAGACATATATAGTGGGTAGCAGCTAACAGAACAAGCATCTTCCAAGGTGAGGAGGAGCTGGGCTTGCCATCAACGCTGCTGAAGCACTGGGGAAGGCAGAGCATGGTGAGCTCCATGCTGGGTCAGGGTTCTCATGGGACAAAACAGGGAGGCCTCCTGGTGCTGGTCACTGCCCTGCCCTCTTGGGTTTACTATCCTAAGCCCCAGCCTGCCTTACCACAGGAACCTCTTTAAGGTTGTATGACCTTGACACGAACCACAGCTCAGTAACTTACTCATGATATCCAGAAAGTGAAGCAGCAACATGTCTGACTCTGCCACTAAGGGACTGGAGGGTCATATCTGCCTTGGGAGCAGAACCAGAGCACAACCAAGGCCCTTGGTCTCCCTAGCCCAGGGCCCACACTACCCAACTAAGGCCTGCTGCTGGAACTGAGGCAGCTCTTGGCTCCTGGGTTTGCTGACTGTGTAGAGACAACACAACCCAGCCTGGAGCTCCGAAAGTTCAGATAAGCTTCCTGTGCCTGGGAAGGATGGGGTGGGGGTAAGGGAGGAGAGGGGAAGTGGCTTGGGCTGTGGCTTTGTCTGTATCCTTGGCTATGTGGGATCCAGGATTGGGGCATCATCCTCCTGCTTTTGAAGTGCTGGACACTGACAATCTCTCTGGCTTGGGGAACAGTGGCTCCAGAATATATAGATGTGTGTGCTTCACCCCTGGAGAGAGCTCACGAGCAGCCTAAAGGGAGTGACACCAGACATCTGCCTGTCCTGTCAGAGCTTTCCCTCTATGACAACATGTAGTTCCCAAGTGTCTGTTGGCAGCACATCAGGGTAGGAGCACATCTCTGCCTGTTGCCCGGCTACAGAAGTATTGGCCACTAGAAGGGCTACCCCATGTAGGTTGAGATAAGTGGGGTGGGCAGGAAGCAGAAATGGGGGCATCCTGTTGTGTAAACTGAGACAGTCAAGCCTCCAGAAGGCAGGGCTGTGTCCCGTCAGAGCTCCAGGGCTTTGCTTCTAACAGCAGTGTCTGACATCTAAGATCAGAACAGGAAGCCAGAGGGAGGGGACTAAAATGGCTCAAGACACAAAGGGCTGGATTACAAAGATGGCACATTATTTAAGGAAGAAGTTAAGATGGGGTCTAGTGTGTCCCCAGCTGGCCTCCAATTCCCTATATACCCAATGACCTTGAAGTTCTGAACCTTCTGCCTTCACTCCTGAGTGCTAGAGTTACAGGGCAGATCATTACGCCTGGTTTCAGAGAGGGTTCTGTTATAAGTGGTACAGCAAAGCACACTGGGAACAGCTCTTAAAAGGCAAGGTGGCAAGGGGGTCCTAGCCACCATTTTACCTCAGGACACACAGTGGACAGTAAGTCCCTGAGTGGCACTGGCCAGCCCCTCACTTGGGGTGGAGTCTTCATAGGGGCACCTGAGAATAATCCAGAGTCCATCAGCTCAGACTTAGGCATCTTGTCTGAGCAAAGAGCAATGGGTCACTGGCCTAGGTGGTACGTGTGAGGCTATTCCCAGTCAAAACCAGACACAGGGAGCCTGCAGCTCCATGGTCAGGGCGGCCAGGTCTTCCCTCTGCCTGCTCATCCCATGACTCCCTTCCCAAGCACACCAGGGTAGCAGCATCACCACCAATAACCTAGATTTTAACCAAGAAATTGCACACCCCCTTCTCTGCCCCACTTACGGGCCTGCTGAAAAGAGAGACAAGGAAAGCTAGACTGTGTACGAGGGCCAACAGAGCAGAGGGCCCGCCCCACAGCCTGTCCATGTTCCAGGGTACCTCACCACCATAAAATGGGTCAAGCAGGACTCCCTCCTGACACCCACGGCTCCATAGAACACCCTTGGCAAGGTCCCTGTCCCATAGCCCCTAATACTCAGAATTATCTATGAACCAAGAAAGCTGACGTATTTAACTAGCCTGACCAAGGGTGGCTGAGAGCTGCCTGGCCTCCTGTTCCCACCCTATATATGCCAGCTCTGCAAAACCTTCCAAAGCCACTGGCTCCAAGCAGCTCCTCAGAAAACCTGTTGAAACAGCTGGGCTGTCCGTGTGTAGGCAAGGTTAGGGAGTCAGACTACCCAAGCACTGATGAGAGCAGGTTCAACACATGATACTGGATACACTTTGCCCTGTTCCCACTCTTCCAAGGGCACCAGAGGAGGTAGGGGCTGTGCAAGCATGGTCTTGAGGAGTGAGTAGAGAACGGGTCCTTTCCCAGCTCTGTGGAATCCCAGTGAGCATCCCCTGCCCTCAGCTCACACTGATTCTGCCCCAACAGCATTTCAGAGTTGTATGCAACCATCAACATAGTGGGAAAGAACACTATCAATAGGCTCTGTATGGCAGAAACCTCCAAGCCTTGGGGTCCCAGGAACGAAGGGGTCCTGGGTCTTTTCCCTGGACTCCTAACTGGTGGTCAGCAGGAGTGGAAGGCTCTGCTGACTCCCTGAAATGGGCATCTCACCCTGGCCAGTGGCTAGCACTGGATCTTGCTATCAGGAGAAAACCAGTTCTTCCCAGGAAAAGCAAACAGAAGCTATCTACCCAGACCCAGGAAGCCCAGAGCTCCATTCCAAAATACTTATACCAAAGTGCAAGAGTCATTAAACCCTAAAGGGACTCCTGGGCCACTGAGTCGTTCAATGTCAGGCAGAAACTCTCTGCACATCATGCTGCAACTCTGACAGCCTAGGGTCAGACCCCATGCGCAGGGTCCGGGCTCCTGCCCAACTCCTCCAGACTATACACCTTGCCTGCAGCATAGTGAGTGACCTTCCACACCAGGCAGCAATCATCATAAAGTCCCACTATGCAACATGCCCTCTGTAGGCTGTTTACAAGGTTGGCATAGTGCCAGGCCCTGCCGTTGGTTACCTGCATAGTTTCCTGTGGCCTTAATGTACATCTGGCCATACTGCTCCTCCACCATGGTATCATAGGCTTCGTCATCCTCCTCATCCTCCTCGTTGTGGTAGGAGGTGGGACTGTCAGTGGTGGGCAGGCTGCTGGCCCCAGGACTGGTCCGCTCCCCCTGGGAATAGGGTACCTGCTGGATGCTGGGGATGAGAGTGGCCAGGCTCGGCACACCATAGTAGGAGACTCGAGGCAGCTTCAGAGGGGCTGTGCCAGGTGTCCCTGCAGCACCTGTAGCTACTGCCACGCCATCTCGAGGGCCCGTCTCCAGTGGGCGTTTGGAAGCCAGGCCAGGGCCAGTGGCCGGTGGCGTCTCCATAGCTTCATGCTTTACACGTGTCAGAAGCGGGATGGGCACAGAAGGAGATGTGACATAGGCAGCAGTGGCCGGTTGCAGCTGGTTGCAGGGACTTTGGGGCTCTGAGCTGGCATCTTCGATCATGGCGGTCTGCGAGTCACAGTGGGGTGAGCTCACCTTGAACATGAGATCTGTGCCCCGCTCCACGATGTGCTGGATCTGCAGGAAGCCGGCTGTGTACATGACCACGAGCTGCTCACTGGCCGCCATGGTCAGCTTACCTGTGTAGCAGAAAGACAGAATCTGCTGGAAGCAGGCGGGCGGCACCGTGCCTGGCAGCTCGAACGCACTCTTGCTATTACCACTGAAGAGGTCTCGGAAATAGAGGCTGCTGGCAGCCAAGACTGCACGGTGGGCCTTGAAGGCCTGGCCTTTGACCACGATGGACACATCACAGTAAAGGCCTAACAGGCGCTGTTCGTTGAGACAGCCAAGCACTGTGTTCCCAAAGTTGGGGATCTCGATGTGCAGCATCTGAGACATGGCGGGTGCTGTGGTGCGCAGGTCTCCGACTCAACGTGGGGCAGCCTGGATGAGGCACATCTGTTGGGGGACACTGTGGTCAATTGAATGGCAGGTGCCCCCCATCCCTGTCTAGCAACCTGCTCCCAGCCTCTGACAGGGGAAGGACAGGGCAGTGTCCTGCTTAAGACATTTTCCTTGGCTAGAACATTCCTTCAAAAGGACTTGGGGTGGGGAGGTGTCTCAGCATTCAGATCCCAGCTTGGAGGCAGAGCAGAGTGATCCTGACCCCACAAGAGCATGAGAACCCTTGTCACCTAATGTGTCCACAGAACCCATGGACTATTCCCAATAATTCTGAGGGCAGGGCTTTGTTCTCCCCATCTGTGCAGAGGACACAGGACAGAGGCTTGAACCCTCCAGAAAACAAGAGAGGAGTGAATTGGACAGACAAGTCACCCACTGTTGGGGTGGGAGGTGTAAGGGCCGAGCCCAGGAGCAATCTCAGGGACTCCTTCTCTAGAGGGAAGAAGTTCCTTGAGCCCCAAAGCCCCTCACTGTGTAGCCTTCGCTAAGAAGGATGTCCCAGGGCAGGGAGGGCTTTAGTTTCAGGTCTGTTTTTCCTCTTTGCCCGCTGAGCAGCCTAAGGAGGGCACTCTGAGGAACTGCAGATCAGCTGTCCCCCTCTCATAGCCCTTGCTCAGCTTCAAGCTTCCTCTGCTGGATAAGGAGGAACAAGGAAGGTAGACAAGGGGGAACTCAGTGGGCTCCTTCCCCCGCTCTTTCCTTGGGGACAGACCTCTATTTGCCTGGTGGAAGGGCTCTGGGTACACTCTGTGCTACCTGGCAGCTCCAGGCGCCCCAAAGCAGGACCCTGGTCCTGAGCACCCTCAGGGAGGCAAAAGGAGTTGGTGCTTGTCGCAGAGCAGCCTCCCGCCTGTGCGCCCTCCCTCCGCCCCACTTCCAAAAACCGGCCAATCCCAGCTGGCTTGGTCCCAGCCCAGGTAAGTAGAAGGGTCTCAGGACTAAGCCCGCCAGGGGGCAGGGGTAGAGGGCAGGTCGCCGCTGTTTATCAGCATAGGACTCTGCCGACGGCGGGGGAGTTTGGGAGGGGGGGTGACCGGAGAAGGCGCAGGCCCTGGCCCAACTCTGCAGAGCCGCACAAAGGGCCGCTGTGTCCCGCGGGAGGAAAGTGCGGGCGGCCGCAAAGGCGCCGGGTGGCTGTAGAGGAGGGCGGAGCCACCCTGCGCCAGGAGTTGGGCAGGTGGGCGCAGCGCCGGGGCGTCCCGCAGTGCCCCCGCTACAGAGAAGTTGTTGGGCTGGCCGGCAGGCAGGAGCCGGAGAGGAAAGACCTACCTTTAGCGTCTGTGGCCGGCGGCAGACACTGCCTACTCAGCCTGGCAGCAGGCTCCCGCACACCGGCCCGCCAGCTGCTCGGGGAATGCAGCAAGGAACCCTGAGGTGGGGAGGGCGTGAGGAGCCCTGCAGGAGGGGTGGGGGTGGCAGAGAGCTGGGCGCTGGGCTCGGCGGCCGCAGCTCAGCTGCACCCAGGCCGGCTCTCCCGGGCAGCGCGCAGCATCTCAATGAAGCAGCCGGATGCAGACGAACATCCAGGCAGCTCTCGGGAATGAATAGCCGCCTTTGATTTGGGAGCTGAAGTAAATGCCAGCTCCCAGCCCCAGCTTTAAAAACAGTGGCGCGTTGGTGCCAGAGGAATGCACGGCTCCGGGTGTTGGTGCAAGACAGACTTTTGATGACTCACTGCAATGCAAACAAAGATGGCAGAAATACTGTACTGTACGTGGAGAAATGCTTCGTGGTGCCACGGCAACTGAGACAGCTTGGAAATTTATAGTGCAGTTTTGCATATGAATTACCCAGTAAACTGCCTCCCTGCCATCCTGTACAGACCCAGTGTCAAAGCATTTAAACTATTCCAAACAGTCTGCAGAGCTGGCAGCGCGTAGAACTTAACTCTTCCTGGGTAGCAAGAGACTGGGCAGGAGGCAGGCAGGGCAGGGGGCTAGGGCATGGGGAAGGGTACAAGCACAGCCAGGAGATGGGGAGCAGGAAGGAGGATGCCAAAGGGGTCCTAAAGAGTCACAGACTGGGAAGGGGTTAGGACCCAGGAGCGGATTTCCCCCACTTTTCCTCAGAGCCAAGCACTCTGTTGGGCCATGGGCTCCACAACAGTCGGCCCTAAGAGTTGGGCTCCAGAACCCTACCTCTCTACCTCACTCCCATCTTCTCATATCTGACTGGCTCTTTAAGAAAGGAGGAACTTTATGGCCAGGCAGACCCCTGTAAGGTTAAGGGTACCTGATCCTTCAGCTCCCTGAAACACTTCTTGCAAATAGAGACCAGCTATGCAACTAAGTAAGGTGTCTCCCATGCCCTTTAACGGGTCTTTTTCTGGGAAGGGCCAGTTATGTTCTGCTTGGGCAAAGGGTAGGCATCTCCTTCCAGGCTTACAGCATTTAATTAATTGCAAGGGCCTTAGGGAAAGCTATTGAGCAGCCTGCCTCAGTTTCTCTCTCTGTCACTAACCGTGCTTCCTGAAAGAACATATTCTACCTGCAAGAAAGCAAAGGGTAAAGGGTGGCAATGGTGATGTCTACCGAGAAGCAGTATTATCAAGGTGACACAGGCTCAGGAGTGTGACAACAAAAAGGAGCCATCTGGCACCTCCTTATTTACAACTGTGGGCTCAAAACAAAAAGCCCTGAACAGGAATGGGCGGGAATCCAGGACAGCAAGCCCAGCATGTAGAGCCCTCCAAACCTTTGCCTCCTTAAAGGAGGTAATGAGAACCCTCAAAGTGGCTGGCCATGAGGTTCTCTGGGACCTGAAGACTACAAACAAGTGCTCAGTCCCGCTGAAGGGAGGTTCTCCACAAGGCCAGGAGACCCAGGGCTTGGCAGGGTCACCTCTGGGCCATACCCTACCCAGAACAGTCCCTCCACCTTTCCACCACTTAGTGGCTGCTTCCTTCCAGAGATCTTAGAGGTAGGCCTCACAAGCCCATCTTGGATGAGACTAGGTGTGCTCAGGGCTATATGGGGGTGCTGGCCAACTGCTGAGCCTGGCTAGAGAGGGACTGTGCTACTCAGAGACATATGGCACGGAAGAGACAAAAAGGCTCCATTCCCAGATGGACAGCACCCACCACAGAGATGCTTTCTGCTCAGAGAGCCACAACTTCTGCCATAGGTAATGTCAACCAAACAGAGGCTCTCCCGAAGCCTGGCCAGGGGACAGGAGCCAGCAAAGCTGCAGTATGACCCAGCTCCAGTAGGGTCCCAATACTCAGGGTTAAGCTGATCAGTAACCAAGTACAAAGGATTGGAGGACAGAGTAAAGCTCCTGGGACCAGCCATTCCCAACAGAATGGGCCCTGGCTTGTGGGCCAAGTTAAATTCTCTGTCCTGCCAGCATCGGCCATTTCCTATGACTTGTCTCCGGTGTCAGCTGTGTAGTGGGATCAGGGTGGTCTCTGGGGAAGTTATAGATCACAGATCAAGACAGAATCTGTAAAGCTTGCAGCCTGGGCCTGCTACCTCATAGACTGATGATGTCTCCGATTAGCTTTGACCTGAGCAGGTGAGGCATTTATGTCCATACCTCAGGGGCTGGCGCCCAGGACCTGGGCCAGTCCAGCTCATACAGAGAAGGGGCCATTATACTCCCAGAAGGTGACGAGGCTGACCTGGTCCCCAGGGACGGAGGACAACTGGCTCATTTGCTACCTTGTCCTCAGGCCACCTGTGCTGGCAAGGCTGAGGCCTGCACCCAGCCTGCGAGAACCAGACTGGAGCTGGTTTTAGGTTGCTTTCTTAGAAGCCTTGGCTGGGGCAAAAACAAAGCTGAACTTTAGGAGAAAAGAATCAAATAAAGGCTTGGCTTACGCTCCAGGACCATGAAAGTAAGACTAGCCAGGCCTGACCCTGGGGCTGCAGTGGGGGAACGAGGGGGCCAAAGTGTGACTGCCTACTCCAGGGGAAGGACAGAGCCTCTTCATGACTGTCTGCACCAATCCTACATAGTGGCACCCTGCACCACTATACCCTCCTGGCTCTTCTGTAACTCAATTCCCCTCCTTCCCCTCCTGGCCCAGCATGGCTCCTCTTCATGGTGAGCTATGCTATATTTGTTTGCTTATGGAAATTTCTAGAGTCAAGTAGTAAATTGGCAGTCTCTGCCTTTGCTTACCCCATCCATCCTCACAGCATCTGCACTAAGAAACTGTTTCTTCATAAAATCTTCAGGGTGTACACTGAAGAAACTCATAGGAAACCCATGAAGACATCCCAAAGCCAAGTACAAGCCTTACTGCCATGCTCACCTTTGCTATCCTTGGCCCACACAGAAGAGGCTCCTGGGAGTTCCCAGACATCTCCAGAATAAGAGATGGGTGAGGTCTTTGTAGACAATCCCTCAAGGTAGGTTAGGGTTCTACCAGTCCCTTGAAAGCACCAAAGCCAACAGGTAGATGGGAAAGAAAACCGATGCGGGGCACTGGGTCACAGGTGAAGGTAGAACTGTATCCAGACAGAGTTCCCAAGCAGAAGGGAGAGCCTGCCAGAGTTAACTTCCCAGGAAAGATTCAAATGCGGGCACAGATTTCAGCCACACAGCACTCCAAGGTTTACCTGGGTCTTAGAGCCACACCCCTGAGAAGCAAAGGCACAAAACCACCCCAAGGATATCTCCAAGGACAGGACAGGATCACCAATAAGCAGAGGCCAACTTTCCCAGCATCCCCAAACCAGTCTCAGCTCCAGGGCCTGTATGTCCTGTCTGGAATCTGACAGAAACTGTTCCATCCCATCAAAGACTAGGAACTTGTTAGCCAGTGGAAAGAGTGGTGCTTGGTGTCTACACAGTGATCACCAGCAAGGAAAACAAGGAGAGAGAAATTAAATCATTTTGTAGGATTTAATTTTGTCAAATTAATAAGAAGCCTTGGACCTCAGCAAACATACAGGTACCACCACACAGTTGCCAAGGAAGGAAGGCGGCACTGCAAGAGAGCCCCTCCCCAGGCAGGCTTACCCACCCAGGCCACGCCAGAAGCACCAGGAGGTTTGAGCAAGGCATCAACCCCAGGAGTACTGCAGATGGAAAATGCCAGAGCACACAGCATGTGGGGTTTCAGGAACACAGCCTGGCAGGAGCTCAGTGAGAACAGCAAAGAAACCCCTTTCTACCACAGTGTAGGCTAGAGAAGGAGGTCTGCTCCTTTATGGATTCTTTCCCAACAGCTGACTAGACATGCCATCACCAAGGAACAGTGGAGGCACCAGGGCCCTGGGTTAACCTGCCCAGTCCTGGCTGCTAGCTTGGGTGTGCTCAAGTCTCCAAGAGCTGGGTGAGGCACCAGGTTGGCCCTGAGGTTTGCATTAAACTTTTAAAATACCATCAGGCCGAGGTAGGCTGCCCCAGGCCTTGCTGCTAATGGAATCTTTAGCATCTCACACAGGACCCAAGCGAGTAGGAGCAGAGACTGAAGCACTGGTCTTGGACGCAATGCTTCTTCCCACAATGCTCTCGGGAACTGTATGTGTGCTTGTTTGCACACCTGGACCCCTGGACCCTGGAGGGTACAGATGAGAAGACTGGGACCTCAGACCTGGGGGCTGCAGGCCCAGGGCCTGAGTCACGAACACCTGATAATCAAATTCTCTAGCCTAAGTTTGACATCCAGCATCATAAGAGTCTTTGGTCATCAAATGACAAGAACAAGAAGGGGAAGTCTGTGTCCCTGTTCAACTGACTGGACCAGAGCTAGCACTGCATAAGGTCCCCAGGGCTCTGCCACAAGAGGAGAATATATCTCAGCCTCCATCCTTGGAGAAAGAGAGGCAGCACAGGGACCTCCCTAGCGCTAGGCAGTTCCCCAACATGATAGGTATCCTTGGAGAAGCAGGGAGGGACCACATAAACCCCCTTAGATGAGGCTCTCCCCTTCCAGACCACAGGCCTGAGCCAGCAGCAGCCACAAAATCCTGTTCTAACTGCACAACACAATGTTTGCCTATAAGTTTTTTTTCCCCCAGAAGGAAAAGGGAGGCAAGCCAATTCAAAAAATTGACTTGTCAGTCTTTGCTCTCTTGCTGTTCTGTGCTGTTCCTTTGAGAGAGAGCAAAACCAATGTGTGCGTGTGTGTATCTATGTCTTTGTGTGTGTCTGTATGTGTGAGAGAGAGAGACAGAGACAGACAGGCAGGCAGGCATGACCTAAGACCACTCAGCATGTGCCCTGTATGGAACACAACCACCACACCCAAGCATCACAATGACAGATTTTGCTACTTCTCCTCATGATGGTCAGTCTTGCATCTGATAACACTGGACCTTGTGGATTGGTATGGCCTCATAGAACCTTATGTCCACAGGGAACAGCAAAAGCCAGTAACAATTCTAACATCTACAGCTTACCTGAGACATAAATACCCATCTACAAGTTCTAAGCCAGCAGTTCTCAACATGGGGGGTCTTGAACCCTGTGGTGTCTCTTATCAGATATCCTACATATCAGATATTTACATTACAATTCATAATAGCAGAATCACAGTTATAAAATAGTAACAAAGGAGCTGGGTAGTGGTGGTGCACACCTTTAATCCCAGCACTTGGGAGGCAGAGACAGGCAGATTTCTGAGTTCAAGGCCAGCCTGGTCTACAGAGTGAGTTCCAGGACAGCCAGGGCTACACAGAGAAACCCTGTCTTGAAAAAAAAAATTAGCAACAGAGTAATTTTATGGTTTCAGAGAGAGGATCACTACGACATAAGGAACTGTATTAGGAAGGTTGAGAACCACTGCTCTAAGCACTAGGGATGTTAAATGATAGGGTCTGGAGCAAACAAAACACTACATGTCTTGCATAATCAATAAGCCACAGCGATGGGAAGCTGTATACCAGGAATGTCCCTCCACAAGCCCATCTCCCTCTCTGACCCTGGCTTCCCAGCCCTGCTGACCCCACTATTCAGAACTCTCCTGAGCTACAGACTGCTACCAGAAGGTTCTCAAAGAATTAAGTAGTGTTTTGAGAAGAGCCGACAATCTTCCCTACTCGTATTTGTAATTTAAATAACGTAAGCTAGAAGAGTGTCTCCCTCGGGCATAGTTTAATAACTTAAAAAGCCAGTGAAGCTCCGCATGCACCTGCCCCCTCAGCCCTCCCAAGGAAGCAGAGACAGAGATCCCTGCTCCAGGCCTACCAGGGGGTACTCCACATCAACAGCAGGAACCGCTGTCTCTGCTGACCCCTTTCACTTGTGGACTTGCCAGAGATCCCATAGCAGTCTGTGACCTTGACCTTCCCCACCAGGGCACCAGGGGAGTCATCTGGATCCCAGGTGCCATGAGGGAGCTGTGCAAGGGGTAGCATAGATGCATGCTGGGCTATGGGTCACCCAACTCAGTGCAGACAGCCACTTCCCAGAACACCCCATTTTTAATATTCATAGATCTCCTCATCTGCATATCATGCCATAAATAGTCAGAGGCGAGGTAAGACACAAAGATCCCCTGCATTTCTAATTATGCTTAAAAAGCTAATGTAAATCCGAAATACAGAGGAGCACTAAATCCTCTGGAGGACACGGCCCAGAAGCTCCCATTTCCAGGCCCTAGAGAGGTAGCTGCTAGTGAGAGCCCAAAGGACCCAAGTATGACCTTGGGGAAGTCAGCCTCACCTGGGTGTGTCCCTAAAAACAGGACCACAGGCATCTTTCCATTCCTATCCCACAAAAGATGACTAGCCCCCACTTCTCATTGAGGGCAGCAGGCCCTGAACACCCACATTTAGCAGGTTGGACACATCCAACAGTACTTACTATAGCCTTGCCTGGGAATGGATTTCTGGGGGGAAATCAGATGCTCCCCTTTCTCTGGTCATTGGGTGCTCACTCCAAACGGCAGCACTGTCCTTTGAAGGTTCCAGCCCTGCAGAGGTAGATGAGACACAACTCGATCTTTAGGGAGGAGCATGGAGACCTACAGGATGGAAAATTCTGGGCCAGAGGTGGAGGCAGAGCCCAGGGGGTGTGGGCCATCGTGGAAATCCATACTACCGCATGTGGCACTAACCTGAGGGTGGCATTTAAACAGATCACAGAACTCTAAGGGCAGTGATATTGCTGAGATTCTGTCAAGGGTGCCCCCAAAGAGCCCTGGACCTAGACATCAGACAAAGGACAGCTCTCAGTGCTTAGCGGTTCCCAGGCTCAGGTTGAGCCAGGGTCCTTGACAAGGGCCAGATCCCTGTGCTGAGAACAGAAGACATGCTCAGGACACTTCTGGCCACCAGGAAAGAGCAACACAAGGACCAGAAGTGCTGAGTGAGAAGCCAGGGGCTAAATGAGGGGCACTCCTAGTCTCCAGATACCAGTCCAGGCAGACCTGTCACACACAGGACATGCCAAGTCAGTGCCACAGAAGACCAGGGGATGTGGGCTGAGCAAGAGCCTGAAAAAAACTAAGAGTAGAGAGCAGTAGCTTGCAGATGTCAGGCTTGGGAGCCAGACCCAAACACAGGGTTCAGGTGCCCACAACCTTACTTATCATTTGGAGTATAGCTCAGAGATACTAGTGTGCTGAATTCTGTTAGACACTGGATAATAAACATCTCTGTCTTTCAGCAAAGTGTTAGGGGCCAGCAGGCCAGCTACCAGCCCAACCAGACAGAACTAGTTCTCAGCCAGCAGAATGGGCCTCTCTGTGCAGGGGGTCCAGGGTGGAGCGTGTGTGTGTGTGTGTGTGTGTGTGTGTGTGTGTGTGTGTGTGTGTGTGTGCCTCACACTTCCCCGGCCCTCAGCGAGACCTAAGTTGACTTCCTGCCTAGAGGTGGGATGCTGCACCTTTCCTCTCTAGGAGTGCCAACCTGGAGGACCTGCTAGAAGCACAGGCCCAAAAGACACAAGGGTTACCCCCATCGCTGTTGGTGAAATGATTGCCGCCCGCATCTGCCCTGGCAATAGGCCCAGAACTATTTTTAAGCCCATTTACTAGAAATCCCACAAATTAAAGGAAATATGGATAATGCAGCAAGAATCCTTGGGGGGGGGGGGTCGAATGAAGGCTGCACAGAGCCGCATTTATGTTCCACACCAGAGTTTAACAGGGAAACCCATCCGCCAAACTCCTGCACAGCATCCACAGAGTCCCATAAGGAGGGCTGTGGACTTACACTGGGCTCAGGGACGACAAAAACCATCCGAGCACCCAGGCTGCTGTACCCCAGGCCATAAAAGGTAATTGCTGATATGAAAAGCCTAAGTGCCCCGCCCCCAGTTCTCAGTCAGGGAGTCAGCAAATGGCAGCCCCGTCCATCACTGCTACTGAGGTTCAGGAACCTCCCCAGTCACATCCTACTTGAGCAAACAACAAAGCCCTCTGGGAAGGCTGTGCACGATGCCCTTATCAGCTACTCCATGTGGCCCTCACAAGCCAGAGGCCCAAGCTGGCATCTCCAGACCCTACTGTCCAACCTCAGTGGTCAGAGCTGACAGCAGCTGGGAGCTGATGGCAGAAACTGCCCAGGCTACCAGGACAAACATCTGCTGGGTTGTGAAAAGATCCAGGGGGCTGTGGTCCCTTAAGAATCAGGCCCAAGCTAGGTGTGGTGATGCACCCCACTGATCCCAGCACTTGTGAAGCAGAGGCAGGTGGATCTTTGAGTTTGAGGCTAGCCTTTGAGTTCCAGGACAACTAGGGCTATGCCTCAAATGAACAACAAAACAAGAACCAAGCCCAAGTCTGACAGCCTCCAGAGACAGTCACCAAGGCCCGATACCTGCCAGGGATCCTGTTCTGTCAACAAATGCTTGGTTCTACCAGATCTAAAGCATGCAAATGAGGCAAGACTGAAAGGACACAGGCAGTATATCCTCACCTACACAGGAGGTGAGGCTAGCCCATCCTTCCCAGCCACTGTAGCCATAAAGGGTAAACTTTCTGGCTTGGGGTTAAGACTGAAGAATGGGAGGAGGAACCACTGGGCTGGTGGGTGTTGACCACAGGAGGCCACTCCACACCAGCAACCTGGACCCAGGCAGACTCCATTGGTGATGATAAAATGGGTTTGCTGGGCTTAAGACAATCAAGAATGCAGAGGGGATGCAACCTGAACCATGTAAAATCATTCCCAGGTGTTAACAGACAACTATCAAAACACTGGGGCTGACCAGGCAGAGGGGTGTGTACCGTAACCTCAGATTAGCAGGGGGCACAAGGAAGACTCAAAATAAACCTAGGCTACTTAATGAGATCCTGTCACAAACAAACAAACAAACCTTAGGGACAAGTGGTGAGGGAAGAGACCATCCAGGAATGAGCCTTGTCCAAAGGAAGACCCTCTGGCCCAGGGCAACTGTTTCCAGAATTCCTTCTTTGGAAAGACAACCACCTCTTGCACCACCACCCCATAAAGCCCCAAACCCCACTGCTGAACCTGTGGTTTTCTCAGACCCTAACTTTTTTTTTTTAAAGAATTAATTTTATGTATGTGAGTACACTGTAGCTGTACAGATATTTGTAAGCCTTCATATGGTTGTTGGGAATTGAATTTTTAGGACCTCTGCTTGCTCCGGTCAACTTCGCTCCCTGCTTGCTCTGGCCCAAAGATTTATTTATTACATGTAAGTACACAGTAGCTAACTTTAGATGCACCAGAAGAGGACATCAGATCTCATTATAGGTGGTTGTGAGCCACCATGTGGTTGCTGGGATTTGAACTCAGGACCTTCGGAAGAGCAGTCAGTGCTCTTACCCGCTGAGCCATCTCGCCAGCCCATCTCAGACCCTAACTCAATAGTGTGACTTTCTCCTCTTTCCCATCTTACTTCTTCTGGCAGCTGCCAAGATTATACTCTGCCTACCTTTATTGCTTTTCTCTCAAATAAAATTATCTTCAAGCTTCCTTCTCAATTCATTTTAAAATTCTTTTATTATCAAAGACTAAGAACTTCGGGCTGGAGAGAGATGGCTCAGTGGTTAAGAGTACTGTCTACTCTTCCAGAGGTCCTGAGTTCAATTCCAGCAACCACATGGTGGCTCACAACCATCGATAATGAGATCTGGTGCCCTCTTCTGGCCTGCAGGCATACATGCTGCAGAATGTTGTACATGTAATAAATAAATACATCTTAAAAAAAAAAAAAAAAAAAGATTAAGAGCTTCCAAAAGGGACCAAGCATGGTGGTGCACACCTTTAATTATAGCCTGTGGGAGGCAGAGGCAGGCATGTCAGAGTTCAAGGCCATCCTCTGCTACAGGGGGTTAGTACGGGCTTTGGGAAAGTGCCTCAAAACAAAACAGGCAAGACAGAGCCAGCCCCCACTGGCTCATAGATTGAACAATCATAGATTGAACAAATGGTTTTTAAAATCTACTACTTTATACCTGGGTGTGGTAGTGCACTCCTTTAATCCCAGCACTTAAGAAGCACAGATAAGTAAGTCTGAGGTCATCCTGGTCTACATAGTGAGTAACGGGACAGTCAGAGCTATACGGTGAGACCATCTACAGACAAGCAACAACACACACTCTACTCTACTCTAAGCTACAGTAGTTCAGACTTTGATGTGGATAGAAAGCAGGTGTAGGTCACAGGGGTAGAAAAGTCTTTAAATGAACTCACATGTGCATAACCAACTGACTTAATAAAGATGCCAAGACCTTTCAATTGGGAAAGAAATTCCCTTTCAAGCATCGCTCTGAACACAGGGATAAGCACATGTGAGAGGATGAAGGCAGACCCTTACCTCACACCACAGATAAACATGCATTCAAATGCAGCAAAAAGCTAACTAAGGGCTAGGGGAGGGGGGGCTCAGTGGTTACTAATGCTGTACAAGCTCGAGGTCCTACATAAACCATAAAAAGCCTGGCTATAGTGGCATATATCTGTAACCTAACACTTGGAGGAATGGAGACAGGTGGATTCCATGAGGTCTTTGGCCAGCCAGTGTAGCCAAAACAGGTTCAATGAGAGACACTGTTTCAAAAATATGATGAACAGTGATCAGGGAAGACACTAGGGACAGACCTCTAGCTCCACACACACAAAGCTGTGCACACACCCATACACATTCCCATCCACCCCCAAGCACACAGTAGGGGGAAATCTATTAGAGAACACCTGCTAGTCTTTTTTCTGATGTGACTTATACCCAGGATGTTTAAAAAAATGTGCAAGGCATCTAAAAATACTTTCCACCAAGAATAGGCACAAATGTCCAATATGCACATAAAACACTCAGTATCATTAGCCAGTGAGAACTCTGAAGTAAAAACCACAATGAGGAGCAGATGTATCGAGGGCTGGGCCAGGACATGGGTTTAACATGTAACCCAGCCCCTGGCTTGCATCCCCAGCACCCAAAACAAAAGACATCGACAGAGACAGAAAGAGAAAGAAGTGAGTTACACAGAGAAACTGTGTCTTCAAAGACAAAAAAGAAAGGAAGAAAAACTAGAAAGCAGGTGCTAGGCAGTGGTGGGACATGAAATGCAGACTCCTCCAGAGGTCGGACAGCATTTCTGCATGACCTAGAAATTCCACTTCTGGGCATGCAGGCAAAAGGATTGAAAATACATTATCTACACAAAAGTTTGCAAAGCACAGATTACTAGAAGCATTGGTTACAGTAGCCAAGGGGTGGGAATAGTCCAAACATCTATCAACCAATGAAGGATAAATGAAATCTGGAAAATCAGATGGCAGAGTAACATTTGCACTAAAGGGGAAGGAGTGTGATACCAAGTTATAGGTGAGAAAGCCTTTCCCCTAAGGTCATACTGTCTGCACAAAATGTCTAGAACAGGTCATTGATAGACAGGTATTCGAGGGTGCCCGGGGTAGGAGCTGGGGCTGGAGAGGGCCTGCTAAAGGGGGGTGTTGTTTTGGTTTGGTTTGGGTTTTTTTTTTTCTTTTCGTTTTTCGAGACAGGGTTTCTCTGTATAGTCCTGGCTGTTCTGGAACTCACTCTGTAGACCAGGCTGGCCTCAAACTCAGAAATCCACCTGCCTCTGCCTCCCAAGTGCTGGAATTAAAGGCGTGTGCCACCACTGCCCAGCTGGTTTTGGTTTTTCAAGGCAAGGTTTCTTCTGTGTAGCATCCCTGGATGTTCTGGAACTTGCTTTTGCAGACCTTAAACTCAGAGATCTGCCTGCCTCTGCCTCCCAAGTGCTGGGATTAAAGGCTGTGCTGCTAGGCCTGGCCTGCTTGTTTGTTTGTTGAGTGATGAAAATGTTCTGAATTGTGGTGAAGATTACACACTCTGATCATGTTGTTACCTGGTTCATGAACCAGGTATGAACCATTATGACCACCCGGGAAAACTCTGCAGCATACAAATAAAGATATCTCAAAATGGAAAAAACATTGAGTGTGGTGACACATGCCTTTACCTGAAGGTAGAGGCAGGCTGCTCTGAGTTTTAGGCTGGCCTGGCCTACACAGCAAGTTCCAGGCTAGCCAGGGCTACATATTGAAACTCCATGAGTGTTGGGAGCTGAGCAGGGTGGAATAAAAAAAATAAAAATGTTACTGAGAGGCTGAGGCATGAAGATCACAAGTTCAAGGCAAGCCTGAATTACATTGTGAGTTCAAGGCCAATTTGAACTACAAAGCATGATCCTGGACTGATAGTATGGCTAAGTGGGGAAAGGTACCTGCCACCAAGCCTGATGACCTACGACCCAAATGGCAGAAGAAAAAAACAGCTCCCACAGGCTGTCCCCTAATCTCCATAAGAGCACTGTGGCAAACACACAAGTGAGTAAATGCAATTAATTCATTTTTTAAATGTATGAGCCAGCTCTATGTCTTCCATAAGAAGGCATCAATAGCAGGGCGGTGGTGGTACATGCCTTTAATCCCAGCACTTGGGAGGCAGAGGCAGGCAGATTTCTGAGTTCAAGACCAGCCTGGTCTACAAAGTGAGTTCCAAGACAGCCAAGGCTACACAGAGAAACCCTGTCTCGAAAAAACTAAAAAAAAAAAAAGAAGAAGAAGAAGAAGGCATCAATCCAGGCAGTGGTGACACACAGCTATAATGCCAGCTCTCAGAGGCAGAAGCAAGAGGATCTGTTAGCTTGAGGATAGCCTGGTCTACAGAGGGAGCTCTAGGACAGCTAAGGCTGTACAGAAAAAACTCTATCTTGAAAAACAAAACAAACAAAACAAAAGAGAAAAAACAGAAAGAAATCCTCAAATGTGGTGCTACAGAGATGGTTTGTCAGTTAAGAGCATGTATTGCACTTGCAGAGGATCTGCGTCAGGTTCCCAGAACCACACGGAGCAGCTCACAACTGTTGTAACTTCAGCACCATGGGCTCTCATGCCTCAGGCTCCACGGGTATCCTTACTAAGAGGCACATACCTACCCCACAGACAATTACATAGATATAATTTAAAACATTTAAACATTCAAGTATAATAATATACTAAACAGGCAGGCTAAAGAGATGGTTCAGCAGTTAAGAGCACTGACTGCTCTTCTACAGGTCCTGAGTTCAGTTCCCAGCAACCACATAGTGGCTCACAACCATCTGTAATGGGATCAGATACTTTCTTCTAGTGTGTCTGAAGACGGCTATAGTGTACTTATATAAGTAAAATAAATAAATCTTAAAATAATAATAATGATAAAAATAAAGGCTAAAATGAAATAGGTAGAAAAAGATAAGTCATATGAACATAATCAAAAGAAGGCAGGGCTACTTCATAATTAAAACATATAAAGCAAATGAGAAGACACTATAGAAGGACCAAGGGTCTGCGTACAAAGAACGCTCAGCTATACTCTATGTGGACAACAGAAAGCAGTACTTCTAAGCATGAAGCAGAAAGTGACGGAGCCAAAAGCTCATGGGAGTCCTTCCAGCCCTCTAATGACTGATATAACAGCTAAACAGAAAATCAGCAATAACACAGAGAACTAAACTCCACCAACTATCAGGCTATAACCCTCACTTGCAGACTACCCCACTTTGCAGTAGCTTCAGGACCTCACTGTCCCAAGAGACTTTGGAGCACTAAACAGGATAGGGAGCAGTTCAACCAAAACAAACAAACAAAAGCAAGAAACTTAAGACTTGAAATTGGGCTGGAGCTGCAGCCCAGAGCCTCACACACCCTGGGATCAGTCCGGGCATGGTGGCTTACCCCTGGAATCCTGGCATTGAGAGGTGGAAGCTGAACAGTCAGGAGCTCAAGGTCAGATTTGCAAACCAGCAAGCTTGAGACCAGACGGGTTATATTAAACTCTACCTCAAAACAAGAATAATTGAACACTACACAAAAAACAAGCAAATGACGGACATGATAGCTCACACTTATAATCCCAATACCCAGAAGGCAGAAGCTGCATGTAAGTAGGGGTTTGATGCCAGCCTGGGCGGTACAATGAGTTCTAGCTCAATCAGTCAGAGTCAGGTCATATCTAGAATGAGTGAATGAATGAATGAATGAATGAATTAATGAATGAATTAATGAATGAATGAGACAGATTAGTGATAGGTAGACAGGCAGACAGACAGACACCCTGAGACCCAGCACAGGAGGAGAAGAGAGGGAAGGAGGAAAAGGAATTATAGTAATAATCTCTGACCACCACCACAAAGGAATCAAGTTGAAACTCAACAAAGAAAGCAACAAAGTATCTCTCAACACTCAAAAATAAGCAGCATATTTCTGACATACACAAAATAAGTAAATGCAAACAATGTATTTAGAGGTTAATGTACAAATTACCTATCAGTCTCAGAAAGCAAGCACAGGCCATAACTCTAGACTAATAGCAGAGCCTGCCATGAAGGTGACACACAGACCACACACTGACAGCCTGTGATGAATGAACCACTTCTTCAGCAAACACCTACTCTGCTACGCATGGCCCACCCACAGGCAAAGAGCATGTTCAAACAAAAATTTAAAAAAACTGAAATTTTAATTTGGAACGTTCAGAATTTCAAAAAGAAAACTCAAAATCCAAACAGCCCTCCTGGGGCTTAGGTACCACAGACAGTTCTGCATACAAGCCCTTGCAGAACGTAGGGATTTCCCAGTTTGCTATTTTCTTTTTTCATTGTACTGAGGATGTAACCCAGGGACCTGGACACCCCAGGCATGCATGGAGTTACATGCCAGCCCCAAATTCACTTCATAAGGTGTCTCAGGGGTCCACTGCTGTGAAGAACACCATGGCCACAACAACTCTCATAAAGACATTTAATTAGGGCTGGCTTATGGTTCTCATCATGGTGGGAAGCACAGCATTGTGAAGGCCGGCATCAAGAGTCCTCCAGAAGGCAGCTGAGAGGAAGGTCTAGATCACACTGGCCAGACTGAGTATATATATGAGACCTCAGAGCCCCACCCCCACGGTGACACACTTCCTCTAACAAGGCCACACCCCCTCCAAGTTGGCCATACCCCTAACAGTGCCACTTCCCATAGGCCAAGCATATTCAAAGCACCACACAGGGTAAACTGAGTTCAATCCTGGGACCCATGTGAAGGCAAAAGGTAAGAACTAACTACACAAAGTTGTCCTTAGACCTCCATGTCCTGTGCACCACCCCCAATCACATTACACACGATGATAAATAGTTTTAAATAAAATTAAACAATGAAAAAAATTAAACAATGAAAAGTAGAGTCCCACATCTCTTCTGAATATAGATACCAAAAAAGCTTTTCACAACATTTACACTGAATGAATGAATGAATGAATGATTACACAACTGAATGTTATGTCAGAAACGTTTACACTCACAGAAAACACACTCTCTCAAACACATACACACTTTTCTATTCTTTCTTCTTCTTCTTCTTTTTTTTTTTTTTTTCGAGACAGGGTTTCTCTGTGTAGCCCTGGCTGGCCTGGAACTCACTCTCTAGACCAGGCTGGCCTCAAACTCAGAAATCCGCCTGCCTCTGCCTCTGCCTCCCAAATACTGGGATTAAAGGCATGTGCCACCACCTCCCAGCTTAATAATGGCTCTTAAATGCTTTAACCTCCCTTCTAGCCCACCACCCACCAGAGGTAGTAGGAAAGAAAGGATATGAGGGAAGTGGACCTGTTTAGAAAGGTTCTTTGGAGCAACTCCCATCTGTGTTGTCTGGAAATCAGCAGTTCAGTTCACAGGTTAGCAGGCGGCAGCAGCTCAGTCCCCTCACAAACACCTCATGGACACACCAGCAGTCCAGTTCAGTGGAGTTGGGTTGGCAACAATGGTGATAGAGCCTAGCAGAGACAGCCAGGCCCCAGCCTCAGCACAAGTCAGCAGGAGGGACCAGGGAGAAACGCCAGAAAAATTCTTACCTGTGCCTCTCTTAGCGAAGTGTTGCACAGCTAACTGTACCAACAAGCCAAGCTCAGCCTCTGTCACTGTCCGACATCACGTGTCCTCCATGGGCCTTGCCTCAGCACGTGAGTCTGTCTCAGCTGACATTTCTCTGACAATCAGCCCTAGTCTAAGGAAGTGGCAAGAAACTGCAGCACACCACCAGAAGTTTTTTGGTGCACAAATACTGCTCAACTATGAAATGTAAGGCAGACTAATACATGTACATCATTAGTGAAGAATCCTTAGCTGGGCAGTGGTGGCAGCACTTGGAAGGCAGAGGCAGGCAGATTTCTGAGTTCCAGGCCAGATAAATAAGAACAAAAAATAAGAATCCTTCATCACGTGCCCTTTCACATGCTTGCTTTTGCAGAAGAACATCCTTTCACTTGTGTCTGCTTCAATTAAATGTTCCTTCATGCCCTAGCAAAACGCTATCCAACTGACTTTCCAAAGAACCCTTTAGCTTCCACTTCACACCTCCTCCAACAAGGCCACACTTCCTAATCCTTCCCCAACAGCTCTACCAACTGGGAACTAAGCATTCAAACATATGAGCCTATGGGGGCCATTCTCATTCAAACCACCACACTGAATCTGGCCCTAGTGGGTCAGACATACAAGGTTGAGCAGGCCAGGCCAAGCCAAGTAGCCCTCAGGAGGCATGACTATGGTGGATCTCAGCAATCACCTCAGAGCTTCAGCGAGAATCACATGTATACAGGAAACTAGTCTCTCGCCTCATCCAGGCAACACTAAAAGCAGCCAGGAAGCCATGGGGAAGTTCAGGCACCTGTCCCCTGGGAGCTAACATCCACGTCACTGTCACCAGTGCAATGCAGCCGCCGCCGCACCTCTTAGATTCTTAACGGTTCCCACGGGAGCACTGAAGGTAAATATGTTAATTTGACTTCAATCATGGCTTTAAAAAAAAAACACACGCTATATTAGCTTAAGGCTCAGATCCTAAAAACCACTTAGACATGTGTGTGCACTGCACGTCCTCAGCAAGTGAAAACTTATGCCTGTTTCAGGGGCCAGGTGGCAGGATGCTCCCCCAGAGTAAGCAACAGAGCCCCTTGGGTAGATGTGGGGACCAGGGAGAAGCAGGGTGCTTACCCAAAGTGCCACAATATGGCAGGGTAAGGCAGGATTCTTACTTGGTCTAGCTGGCACACAACTACTCCTGCTAGCCAGAGCAGTAGGTGCCATCCTGGATTCCAGGCAAGGGACACTTTCTCTAAGCACAAGGCTTCAACCACTGAATCTACTGTGCCAACTCTGGGAGCCATTCAGGCCAAGGTTCCTGGAAGTCTTCTGCAGGCGACAGTTAGACACCTAGCTCCCAACTAGACAACAGGGACACTGGCACAGTACAGTCTAAAGGCAGGACTCCTGGCTGGCCTCTCTTTACTTCCATCTAAGGGGATCATATGTCCCAGTAAAAAGGACTTGGAGGTGTAGATCCACTCAAAAGGAGTGGGAAGGCGGGGCCAGACCTGAGGGCACCTGCAGCTAAAGACCCTCTATCTCCTTCCATGGGTCTAAGGAGCCCCAATCCCAGTTCACATTGGATGTCAAGGTGTTCAGCAAAGCCTGAAAATGGCTGCACTAGCAAGGGTGGGGCGGGGTGGGGTCTGAGGCCTCCCTCAATGGCCTTTTCTGTGTCTAGGAACAGAAGGTTTCCCAAATCTGGAAGCTTGTAAAATCCCAAGAAGTCTAAAAAACTCAGCAAAATCTCTAAAATTCCCACTATGGACTGAGCAGTCAGACCCATGTGCCCTCACTGCCCTGGGAATGACCTGTCAGCTACTTACTGCAGTAGCTGTGGAAACAGGAGCCCTGTATAACAGTTGCAAACAGGCATTCCCTGCTACTGAGCTAGGGAGACCTGAGTCTGAATTGATAAAGGCTGCCAAAATCAGTGATGCCCACCCTGGCACAGAACCACACACCCCTCTGGAAGGACCACTGTATTCTGTAGCGACCCAATAACTAGAGCATGATTCCCCCCTCCCCCATCTCCCCTTCCAGAGTAGCCTCTCTTGTACCACTCTTCTCTGAGCCTGCCCCCCCTTGCTGCTCCACCTGGGGTGCCCCCTCTAAAGGCATACAGAATCCAATCTAGGTTCTCTGAACTACAAAAGGGGGTGTACTGCCAAGTAGAGTTTAGGAAGTTTAGCTGCATCCCATAGCACCAATCTTCCCAGCCCTGCAGACGGCAGAATTTAGCCCACAGAGAACATTCATGGGGTTCTTCTCCAATGTGGGAGGTGCTGTGTGGACCAGGTCCCACACCAGGGGTCTGGGTCCCAAAAGAGGCATCACAGAAGGGGCAAAAGGAAGAAATGGAGCCACCTTAGAGCTGGCCAACCACTTACGTGTAGGAAGAACACGTCCAGGACAGCTGTCCCCTCCTGTACCTGCTACCCCAACTGCATAGGAAACTTTCTTATGAACACCTGGGCCTGTGACCAAGGAGGCAAATAGCCCTGGAGAAAAGTAACAGGACGTTCCTATATCCCAGAACCAAAGAAGACACAGGAAATGATCCCTGGAGGAGGAATCCCTGACCAAACAGGGCCTTGAGGCCAGCATAAAACTCTCCACCCCTCAGGCTGCTGGGAACCCAAGCAACCACTTGGTTCTCTAGGGCAGGGAGACAATGGGTGTCGGGGCTCCTTGCCTGCGCTTGGTTGGCAAAGTTAATGTACTTATTCTCTCCACTCCCCAAGTAGAGCTAAGGCAAACGCAAGGACAGGCCACTGCCTAGGTGGCTCAGGACACTCAGTACCAGTTAGCCTCAGTCAAGGTCACAGTGAGGGGCACCTGAAGCCTTAGGGAAGCCCTGGACCCACAGAAGGGTGAAGGCTGCCTGTAGGCTAGCCACGGCTGCCCACTCCTCAAACCAGGACACAGACCCGTACCCTGACAGCCTTCCTGGATCACCAGACCCGGTGTCATGGTGGAAACTAAGCTTTATCTACCCAGAAGGCACCTGGCTCAGGCATCAACAGTGCATGGAAGGGGCAGGAGGACCCAGAAGGCAGCCTTCAGCCACACTGATGCTTTCTGGGACCACCTGATCCAGCTAGGAGTCAACAGCAACTGGACTCCAAGACACCTGCAAAAGTCAGGACAAGCCATTGCTAGACCCAGCTCCTCCTCAAAGATATTACATCCCAAAGTACCCAAGAACCCCATCTCTAAAGCAGAGCCACAATGACCCAGAACTCCCCACAGCATCGGGACAGGCCTCACATAGGTCCCTCTGCCCTGGCACAAACAAGGTAAAGGGCCTTGAACCCCCAAGGGGTTCAAGCTCTGCCTGTTTGGTTTCCTTGAACCAGCAGCGTGGCCTCTGGAGGCTCAGGTTCACCAGTGTCCTCCCTGAAAGGGAGGGGCTAGTTGAGTACGAACTGGGCAGGCCAACTAGCAGGTCCAGGAGATCTGTGGCCCATAGCACTGGGGCAGCCGAGTCCTACCAAACAATGGAGAAGAGTCAGGCTCCCACTGCCCTTCTACCAGCATCTCTCCACAAATCCCTCCTGTGGCCCCCAATGGGAGGCTCAGCTTGCACGGATGCCTGTTTGGGGCATTCATTATTCAGCTATCTGAGCATCAGTGACACCTCCCCCGAAGCAGCACTGCCACCATCAAACCACACCACTACACAATCAGCATGACTCCTGGGTTGACTTTCTTCTCCCCTCAGGAAGAGTCAGACACTGTCTTCTGCAGGCAACTGAATTGGCTTTTTTACTCATTTCCCATCTCATACAGCTTACCTCAAACCACGGTTACCCACTAGCCTTCTCAGGACAGAGGAACGCACAGGTGTCTCACAGCTGTTCCACCAGCGCAGACCTGTGCTAAGGACCCAGTCTAATTGGTTTTCTCCTAGTAGGACTGAGAAATTTGAAAAGCCTTCCTGACACTGTGCTGGTTCTCAATACCAGAAACATCACTACCTCTGGTCTGAAGGTCAAAGTGTCCTCCCCTCAGCCCCTCAGGTCTCAGGGAGGAACAAGTGGCTAGGGAGGGCAGGGGCTGCTGGGAACTGTTCTTTGAGGGTCAAGACTGGTGTCTGTTGTTGATGGAGTTAGGTGTTTAAAGGCACAACCTCATTCTGTAGCCCCAGCTGACCTGGAACTCACTCCGGAACCCAGGCTGGCCTGGAAATCTTGGCAAACTTTCTGCCTTAGGCTCTCAGGTGCTAGGATTTTACGATGAGCTGCCATACCCTATTTCATTTGTTTTGTGTTTTTGAGATAAAGTCTCGCTATATTATCCTGGTTGGCTTTAAACTCCTAGACCCAAACAATGCCCCGAGTCAGGTTCAAGCAGCTGGTGCCACAGGTGCACACCACCTCACCTGATTGGTAAAGAACTAAGGGCCACCTGAGCATGGTGGCACATGCCTTTAATCCCAGCATTTGGGAAGCAGAGGGAAGTGGACCTCTGAGATTAAGGCTTGCTTGGTCTATACTGAGTTCCAGGTCAGCCGGAGTTACACAGAGAAAGTCAGGGGGCTGGGCAGAGTGAGAGAATTAATTAATTTAGGGTCCCCTCACCATTCTGTCCAAAACTGGGGAAGCTGCTTGGCAGTCAGCAGAGCTGGCACTGGGGTGTGGAAGAAGCGCTCAGAGAGAAAAGGAAAGAACAGGTAATGAGCGATCCAAACTTCATATACTCCCAGAAGCTCAGAACCCAGGGTCTCTGGATGTAACAAACCAAGTTAAGATGAGATCTAGGGTGCACACCTCTAATCCCAGCATTCCCGAGGCAGAGGCAGGCGGTCTCTGTGAGTTCAAGACCAGCCTGGTCTACAGAAAGTTTAGGAGAGCCAGGGCTGTTGCACAGAGAAGTCCTGTCTCAAACAAACAAACAAAACAGAAAAAAAAAAAACAAAAAAAAAACAAAAAAAACAGCCTAGCTATGGGAGGAGGGTCACAAAGCAACCAGAGATTCAGACCTACTTATCCATCTACTTCCCTTGAGTTGGGACTGTAGGGGTGAGAGGAGATGGTGTGCCCAGGCCCGGCATCCCCGTACCTGATGATAGCATGCTGCAAGTCCTGTTTCTCTCCTGACCCTGAAGTGCTTGATTAACATAATCTAAAGAAGAGCAGAGACAGACAGCAGCAGGACCAGCCTCGCACCAGCTCTGACCTTCTCCATGGGGGCACATCAGACACCCAGATGTTCCAAGGATCCTAACGAACATGCGGCTCACATCCAGGATGAGACCTGCCTCTTGCCTCCTGGTAGAATTCTGTGAGTTCAAGGCCAGACTGTTCTACACATGGCATTCCAGGCTTGACAGGGCTACATAGTGGGACTGTGTCTCAAAAAGAAGGAAGCGGGTTGGGGGGAACATGCCTCTCCAGAAACAGTAGTTGGCCATAACATGCCCCTAGCATCCCTCACCATTCTGCAACTCTACAGCTTCCTGCTTCTACACACACACTCAAGATCCCGTGCCTGACCCTTCCTCCACTGTGGCCACACATTCCTCAACCAAGGCCAGCCTGAGAGACTCTGGCAACAAGCCAACTCATGCCTACAATCTTAGGACACAGGAGGCTGAAGCAGGAGGATTGCCATAAATTAAGGCCAGTCTGAGCTATATTGTAAGGTTTAGGACATTTGGGCTACAATGAGAGACTGTCTCAAAACCAGAGAGAAAACAACAGATAGACATGTTCCCCCAGTGATGAGCACAGCATGGGGCATGCCACCGTCTCCAGCTGTAGAGGTGACACCAGAGGAAACAGTGGTGCATGTGTGATGACAAGTATGAATCAGGGAAGCCACAGGCAGACCCACACTGGGGACATCCTTCCAACTGGCCTGGCCTCTGGATCAAGACCACAAGAACTGACAAGAGACAATGGAACATTCCAGGTTCTCTGGAACAAAAGCTTGTTAACTCCATTCCCAGCAGCATCACATTTACTAGGCACACCAGAGTGCTCCAGATGTCCACACACTTGCCAGCACATGCCACAAGGCGGATGAACTTGGAAGATATTAAAGATGTCAGCCATCTCTAGAAGGATGGTCCCAGGCTAGGGTCCCCTCATCTGAAAACTTAAAGCAGATCTTCCCACAGCTGACCTCAACTGGGGAACCAGGCTGGGACCACACACCTGTAATCCTAGGACTGGAGAGGTTGGGGAAGGAGGATCAAGACTTTGGAGCCAGCCAGGTCTACACAGTGGGGTGTGCTCTCAAAAAAAAAAATACATAAACAAGCAGAACCTCCAATACAAACAGTGCTAGTGAGATAGCTCCGTGGGGTAAAGTGGTTTGCCGCCACAACCCCGACCTACATATGATGCTTGGAAGCCACATGGTGGAAGCGGGAAACATACTCTTTTACAAGTTGCCCTTTGACCTCCACACTCTACAGTGTGCATACATGAGAATATACATACCAACACACACACACACACACAAACACAAACACACACAACACAGGAGTGGGGGGAGGGAAAATTAATGTTAAAAAAAAATTAAACCAAACACAAAAAACAGAATTCTAGTTACCACCTAGCTAGCCACTGCTACTATTGCAATATAGCCAATAAAATGTTCTTCAAAAGAAAATAAAAAAATAAATCCCTCAGATTCACTAAAACATAAAATTACCTCCTGGCCATGCAAGTAACCAGAACATGGCCTCTGTACCAGATGTCTCACTATGAAGGATGTCCCTGGGTGAGAGCTGCTGAGGACCTTTTGGAGCGTGCACTGCCACAGAGGACACAGCCTGTGACAGCACAGGGAGGTGGCAGGCGGCTCTCGTTTGAACAAGATACCACTTTGTATGTACGCAGGGCAACTTACTCCTAAGAGGTCTGGGAAGAGTTTTTTAAACAGCACATGCAATCCTAAATTTGATTATCTCTTCTGCAAGCATCTGAACCACAATGTCACCTGTCAATCCTGGGTAGCCAGGGTATCAGTGGAGGCAGGGTCAGCAGGGGCAACGAGGGAAGCCAGTCTCCCTTCAGAGTGCTCAGAATGGAAGGGGCTACCCTTCCACAACTCTTGGCCTCAGGCTGGAGAAGACCATGTCACCCCATCAGGACCCAAAGAAGGGGTCATGGGCCAAGAAGGGGACCGTGCCTGGGTCATGAGCCATAGGTTCTGTCACCTCTCAGAAACAGCACACAGAAGACAGCCAAAGTCTTCAAACCAAGAAAGGTAACAGCCAACCTTCTCAGGGGCCCCTGCCAGCAGGGACAGAGGTCTATCTCCAAACCCTGAGGCGTCCCTTACAGTGTTTGGGGGGAGTGGCAGGGATTCTCAAGGATGCCATGACACATCGTCCTGTGCCATGAAGAACTTCCTGAGTAGTCCAGAGCTAAACCTCAGGGCAGCTTCCAGTGACCCCAGGGCCCATTGGCTCTGTCCTCCATATGCTTGGTCACCTGAAAAGGAGACACCTGTGAGCCTGCTGTGCGCTAGGAAAGAGGCCAGGGCTGTTGCTTTGCACAGACTCAACACACTGACATCATTAGGCTGACAAGGCTGCTGCTGGTCCAGACAGTGCCTGGCCTGATGCTCAGGCCCAGGTACAAATGGAGCTGAGGCGAGCTCACCCACAGCTAGAGAGAAGAGGCTGGACAAGGAGTCAGAACACTGGTACAGGCGGGGTCAAGTGTGCCTAGGACTGTGGAGCAATACTTTCCTGTAAGACAGGTTGGTTTGGACTCCAAGGATAGCTCATTCCTTCAGCCTCCCCTGCTGCTGCAGCTAGTATGCACCCCACACTGTCTGTTCCTGTGTCAGCCATGTCACCCCTGGGCTTCACTGTGACCCACGCGCTTCAGTTTCCAGGCCACTTCATGTGACACAGACTCACCGCTAAACTGGGTTACAATAATTAACACAGTGTCTGTCTCTCCTATCCCACAGCTTATGTAAGCCTCGGCCCCATTTCCCTCCTTCAGCCCCCTCTGCTCTGTTCTTTCAAAGATCTCTAGCTGGACTGCTGCAACTCACACATCCTCCACTACGCTTTGAGAAGCAGCAGATGCTATGTCTAAAGCCCACCCTGCTGGCAAGTACCGCAAGAGTCACTGGCACAAAGGTTTTCTGTCCTGGACCAAAACCTCCCTCAGGACCTTACTCACAAACAGGGCACTGGTAAGCTAAGGAGCTGAGATGAGCTCATCCAGAGTTAGAGGGAAGAAATAGAGTCAAGAAGACAGCAGCAAGAATGGTATAGACAAGGTCAAGTGTGTGTAGCACTCCCAGTCCTCCAGAAGCCATCCTAAGTAGGTGGAGTTAACAGCACAGGAGAGGTGGTCTTCCCAGAGCTGACTGAGGATCAGCCCTGGCCAGAGACCCTGATGACTAAAGTGGAGTACTGGATGCTTTTCAGAGCTCACGATCAGCTTCCCTCGGTTCACACACAGAGAAACTGAAGCCCCGGATCAGCGCTCAACTGCAGTAAGGGCCAGGGCCCACACTCCAAGAGGACCCCGGGTATGAAAACCCCACATTGTGGGCAGCAAACACTTAGAATAAATAAGCAGCAACATGATCCTTGAAAATGCCCCTGTCTATCCCTGGCCTTTGCAAGAGCCTCCTGCCTGCCCCCAGGATAACATTCCTCTCTACCAGATGCCAGAGGCCGCACCCCAACCCCCAGCTTCTGCCTCCTGCCCTGGAAAAGCTAAGGGCCTCCCCAGGCAGGTGCCTACTTCCCAGACCTTGGCTCTGCATCAGGAGATTTGGGATACAGCAAGAAGATTCGGTGACACCCAGTGGGCATCAGTTTCACTGCACTGGGGCACCTTTAGGGGACCAACTACTAGGCTTTCACTTAGCACCAGGTGGACACTGTTTCTAGAACCCCAAAATGGGCCTTTCCGCTGTTTAAAGTCGGGGATATTGCTCTGTGGGGCTTTGTTACAGTAGAACAAAAGTTTGAAAGAAATGTTCTCCTAGCCAGACTGTACCACCCCCATTCGGATGAACACATAAGAACACTTCCTTCCTATAATGGGGTAGCTGGCATCAGGGCCCCAAAGCACAGCACAGCAGGACATGCACGTGTCAGAGCATCCCCTTTCCCTATAGGTATAGGTGCTGCCCTATACCCCTGGAAGCAGTCCAAACCCAGTGGTCATACAACCGTGGGACAACTGCCTCCCCTGGCTATGTCCATTCCTCAGGGGCTGCTGAGTCGCAGAAGCGTGAGCCCTGTGTCAAGGCCCAGGCACGATCATCATCACAGTACTGTTACCCCAGATAAATGCTACCCCCACATCACAGCAAGCCTGCCAAATGCTTCTAGTCTCCTATCACTGTAGCAAAGTGGGGTCAAGGATGTGGGTGAAGCCCTACAGACCTAAGGCTCAGGACTGCTGCTGAGGGAACTTTGAGGGCAGAGAGGCCTGTGTATCCAGGGAGAGAAGAAAAGAAGAAAAAGTCTCAGCCCCAAGGACAAGGGTCCAAGCTCCAGGGAAGCCAGACCAGCCCTGCCTGCCAGGATTCCCAAGTCGCAGGCAATTTGCATAATATTCTTTGCAAGTTAATATCAGACTGATAATGATCTCCCTCACAGCAGAGCGGCTGAGGCGCTGTTACAACACTAAGTAATCATATTTTAAATTATGTTTCCCTTTATAGAAAGGTGTTGCAGAAACATAGACATGAAATCTGTCTATTGCAGCCCACTGCCAACCACCTGACCAGCTCCAGCGCCGCCAGGTGCCCACAGAGCTGTCTCGGGAAAGCCAGTTCTGGGGACAGAGAGGGGTTGCTGGCCTTGGGCCACATGAGCACACAACTGCATATATACATACACATACATACATATGCACACACATCTGACCCACCTGCCCAGAAGTCACACAGTTCTACCCTGAACTCTCAACTGTCCTGGGAAGAAGACCTGGGGAACCCCACCTTTCATAGCCCAAAACCCTAGCCAGAAAAAACACAGTGTGCCCTTAAATAGTCACAGGCAAAGGAGAGTGATGGGGGGGGGGGTCTCCTATCACACGCACTTCTTGACTCTTCCCTGGGGAGTGAGTAACCATACTCCAGCCTGGCCCTCAGGTGCACACCCTTGTCCCTCTAGGCTCTCTCTCTTGCAAAGCCACACCCCAAATACACAACTTAAAGCCAAGGAGGGGGTGGGCTCTGAGCCTGCCCAGTGAGGGAGCCAAGCTTTCGATTTTTTATTTTTTTTTTCTAGACAGGGTTTCTCTGTACTCCTGGCTATCCTGGAACTCACTCTGTAGATCAGGCTGACCTTGAACTCAGGAATCCGCCTGCCTCTGCCTCCCAAGTGCTGGGATTAAAGGCCTGTGCCACCACCACCCGGCTTTTATATTTTTTTTTTCTTTTTTCTTTTTTTTTTTTTTT
>NW_022196897.1:13764527-13797254 GCF_008632895.1 Mastomys coucha
CAGAAATCCACCTGCCTCTGCCTCCCAAGTGCTGGGATTAAAGGCGTGTGCCACCACTGCCCAGCTTTCCCATTTTCTACTCTCTTCATTTCAGGACCAGGACTGGCCACTCAACCTCTATTTTCTTAAAAGCTTTCCCCCGCCTTTTTTTTATTTAAGAAAAAAAAAATCCAATTATAGCACAAATCTCTCAGCAGGGGTCAGTGTGGAATAAGAATAGCCAAAGTTAATGGACATGACACAGGCAAGATAAATGCCTGAAGGGTTTCAAAAGTTGTATGATGCAGATTTCATTAACATTTTAATTGTAATGTATCTTTTTAATCTTCTCTCACCCTAATGGCTTTATATTTAAAAAAAAAAAGGAAAGAAAGAAAAAAACTGCTGACAACAACAAAAAGTATCAATATACAAAACTTAACAAAGGCGCTTAGCAGCACAATAGTAACTAGATTAAATGAGCAAAAACTGTGTTAACATTGTGATTTTTAAAAGCAGAGTCAAGAGTGCAGCAACAGTGGTAGAGGAGGCAGGCCAAGGACAAAGCCCCAGGGTTCCAGTGGGGAGGGAACCAACTCCCCATACACAGGTAGCTGCCCCCATCCCCCACCACCAACACTAGCAACACTAGCAAGAGGACAGAACGAGAGACTCCAGAAACATCAGAGGCTGAGGCAAGCAAGCCCCTCTCTCCCAAATAGGGTTGTGAGTGAGAACATACACTCAGAGCCCCCATAAAAGGGGCTTCAGCACGTCGTGTTGGAAAGAATCCCACCAGGGACTGCAAACCACTTTTGACTATGGACATATTACTACCTCTGACTTTCAAAAAATGGAAGTTTTCAAAGTATTCTTGGATCTAACCACAGAAGAATTGGGACATTTTATTTTCAATCAACAAACACTCCTTGGGGGCTGGCTTTGCTGGACCCAATGTACTTTACCCTATATCCTCCTGCGGCAATCCCTCTCCACTGGAATGCCAGGGGGCACTGGCTACCCCAGGATCAGACAGCTCACAGGCCTGACTCCTTGCTCACCCCCAGTGACTATATATGGGCACTTTCAGGCCCCAAGTTGTTCCCGCCCCACCCTCCCCTGCCTGCTTCCCAGACACCAGCAAGGGGAGGGCCTGGAGCTGGAGGCCCATCTGTGGCTGGATGCCCTCCTGGATGCCAGGCCTGGTGTAGGGAGGAGGGGCATGATTCCTAAGAGCCCCAGCCAGCCCTTCCCCAGGGACCTGGAAACAACTCCAGAGAAAAAGTCTCCTTCTCCCTGAGACTGAACCAGCCTCCCCTTAAAGGGCCAGCAACATCATCCCAAGGGCAGCAGGCCAGGCAGAGCCAGCTTGGAGACCTAGCGTGGATCCCAGAGAGGGAGGGTCACACAACCCGGGGAGGGGGCAAAATCTCCAGTAATCTGGCCTCAGATTCCTAACTCGGCAGCTTCCCAGAACCCAGGCCTGGCACTGCAGACTCCGGAGCAGGCAGATCCTGGGTCAGAGTCCATTCTCTGCAATGGTAAGAGACAGCATGAGCTCCAAATTGAGGACACAGGCCTGTAGTCTGGGAAAACCAGACACACAGGTCTCTGCTTCTAAAACTCCAACTTCCAATGTCAAAGACAGGCCTGGCCACCTGCAGCAGAGAGCAGCCTGGCTCTAGGAAGTGCAGGTGATGCCAACAGGAGGCAGCCTAAGAAAGAGTGCGAATCTGCTAAAACAGCAACAGAGGCTGCCAGGATCCTTGCACTGGAGAGCAGGCCAGAGAAGCCACTTCGGGCTGGCCGGATCACGTGCAGCTTCTCCAACAGTAGGGGCCCAGCCAGGGGTGGGGGTGGGAATGGTTTAAGGCTGAAAGGAAAAACAAACAAAAACCAAGAGGAGGCAATGGTGGGCAAGGCTATATGAGCAGGGCGGCCCACAAACATAGAGATTATGTTAGATGCTAACTAAGCTTCTCTGACTACCTCATGGTAGCTCAGGGCCAGGCTGCTCATAGTGCCCAAGTACAGCCGTACTTGCCAAGTCAGTCCTAAACTCCTTCATGACCTGGTTACACTCGGGCAAAGCAGACATTACACACTCCCCCACTGGCCAGGTGCAGGAAGCCTACATCTGCCAGGAACGCCTAAAGCCCAACATCCGGGGGGCTGGTAGTAACTGCCCCTTGCATTGAGGAAGTGTCGCTTGCATTACCACATGGCTCTGCTCCCTTCTTCAAAAGGCCAGACCTGGAGTAGGGTGTAAGGACACATACTTGTAATCCCAGATCTTAGAAGGCTGCAGGATCAGGGGTTCAAGGTCATCCTCAGCTACATACTGAGTTAAAGGCCAGCCTGAACTACATAAGATTCTGTCTCCAAAAAAAAAAAAAAAAAATGCAAAGCAAAAACAGGTCCTGAGTGTCAATTTAAGAATTTATGGTGTATTACTGATGATTCACTTGAATTAAATATATATATACATATATGCATATGCATATATATATATATATCAGAAAAAAAAAGTCTTAAAGTCCACACAGGTTTCCTCAGATGAGGGTGACTCCTAGGATCACCATAGGTACCCGCATCCAACTCCATTCCAACCAGCCATGACTCTTCAGAGCTAGAAGGCAGCCTATCACCCTGAGAAGGAGGCCCAGCAGGAGACTAGCGTGGGCCAGACACCCTTAAGCAGCAGACAGTAAGGCAAGGGTGGGTACCTGAAGGACAGCAGCACATACTGGGACAGGGGGTGTAGATAGAAGTCACTTTCTCTGATCCTCACACTGAGGGTTTGTGGCTTTGTGGCAGAGGAAGGTAAGGGACTGAGGTCTGACAGTGGTTCGTGGTCACTGAACCAACACACAGCACACACCCTTGGCAGCCTGGGAGGCCTGGCGGGTCATCTCACCCCTACACTCAAAGTGACTTCAACCACTGTAAGCTGTCCAGAGAACTCCTTAGAAGTCACCAGGTGGGAGGAGAAGAGCTCAGAAGATAGATGGGGTGACTTCATAGGCTATGACATACATGTCTGGGGCAATGAGTACAGAAAACACAGACAGCCAGGGTTGGCAGCCACTGGGTACCATGCACTTTCTAGAATCAAGGGTGTCAGAGGCAGAGACTCACATTCTGTTAAGGCAACCACAGCTCTCAGTTTCTGCCCCATCAGTGGTGGACACCTATACCAAGACCTGCCTAGACCGAAGAGATCACATTGGCCACCATGAAAATTAGGCAGAAAGGACCTCTGTGGCAAACAGGGCTCTGTGGCACCCCAGCTCACCCCCTGAAACCATCTTCTGATAGGACAGTGAAGGTTCAAGAACTAGTCTGGAAAAAGAGGTCTGGTAAGTAAGGTTGTCAAATTCACGCACAAGCCCTCTCCCAGGAAGCGTAGCTCTGGGCACCCACACATAATGCCGACAGTCCATAATGCCGACCGAATGCCGACAGTCCACAATGCAGACCGATAGTGGATGTGAGCAGCTCAGAAGCAGCCTGGCGCTCAACTCTTGCAGCACAAGCGTTTCTCTCTGATAGTGTTTCCCAGCATTCTAAATGGCTTCCAGCTCCCGGAATCAGCAAGGTTCAGATGCCAGGGTGCACAGCCTTCACCCAGCACCATCCTGCCATGGGCATGACTGCTGAGGAAAGATCCGGGCCACTGTAAAGTGACAAGAGATACCTTGTTCTATTTGTACTAATTCCAACAGACTGGCCCTAAGGAACGGGGGGTGGGGGGGGTGGGGGGGGCCAACTGCCCTGGGTTTCACCCAGTGATTAAGTGTCACAGAGCATCCTTGAAGGAATAAAGAGTGAAGGACACTGGTGGAAGAGTGGGTGACTCCATGGGCCTGGAGAAGATTGTTGGAGGGTGAGACAGGAATGCTGGCTGTCCAACCCATAGCTGAACACGCTTTGTCCCCTCAACTGTGAAATTAAAAGTCACAGACAACCCTCCCAGGACACCATATTTAAAGACCACACAGAGTGCAGAGCCCCATGGAACATCCTGCCCTCGTCCTTCGTCAAAATGGAAACAGAAGGGAATAGCAGTCAAGAATTTGTAGAAGGAAGAGAACAGAAAAGGGAACCCGAGACAGAAGAGCAGGACCAGAGGGCTGCACCAGAGATGACATGAACATGCACACATGAATGTGCACATAAACTGCTCGGAAGGAAGGCTTTACTGGACCAAGAACCTAGACTGATCAGCCAGGACTATGGTCTAGCCCACTCCATCCCTAGACAGGTTCAGCTGCAACGCTCCCCTGAACTACACCTGAAAGCTAGTATAGAGGGCCCAACAAACATCTCTATCTGGAATCTCCAAGGAGAGGGAGTAGAGTACAGTGGATATTGCCGGTGAGATCAGCTCCAGGGAGCAGAATGGGGGAGCCCCGCAAATCCTAGGGTCCAAGAAGCACCAGGAGGATATCAGCAGTAAGCAGCGCAGAACAGATCCGCCCATGAAATGAACCCAGAGAAAGGGTGAGGCGACCCCACACACTCCCGTAACATATGCACAGGAGAAGCGGGATCCGAGTCCCAGCCTCGGGCGAAAAGCCACGGAGATGGCCAATCTCACCTCTCCCAGCCCACACACCCTTGAATTTTCTTGAAGAAGAGTCCGGAGACCTGAATAACTTTGCGGAGATGCAAAAACAGGGACAAGCCAAAAGCCCCCTCCCACTGCAGCGAAACCCAGTGTCTCCCAAAGTTGGAGTTGGCCCCGGAGAGAAAGGGAGGCAGTGACGACCCTTGGCACCAACCGGCCCACCTAGCAAAGGAAGACGGACGCGGGCCAAATCTGATGCGCAGACGCGCTGCCTCTGACCTGACCGGCCAGGAGGGGTGTGTCCCCTGAGCCCTGGCCAGAGGCCAGTGTCATCGGGGCTTCCCCTCCCGTGCGGGACGAACCCGGGATCTCTCGTGGCCAGAGGACCCCAACGGGAAAGGAAGGCAATAGCGCGCCTGGAGTGCCAGCTTTGGCCGGGCCAGGGCCGGGCTCTGGGCCGGGACACCTCGGCGAGCCGGCCTCTCCGCCCCGGGGCCAGCGCGCAGCTCCAGCGCGGCCGGCGACCTAGTCGGCCGCGCCCCGGGCGCGCGGTGGGCACTGCGGCAGGCGGCGGGTGCGCAAGTTGGGCGGCCGCGCCGCGGAGTTTGCGGGAAGTGCGGGCGGGACGACTGGCCCGCGGCGGAAACGGCGCGACGCGCGCCAAGTTGGCCGTACCTGCGGGCACCCGGCCCAGTCCGGCCTGGGCAGCTGCGGCGCCGCCCGCGGCAGGAAGTGCTCCGGCGTCCCCGAGCTCCGGCGCCCGCGGACTTTCTCCGACCTCGCCCAGCACCGGCGGCCGCACCGCGGCGGGGGCGGGGCGCGGGGGAGGCGCCCGCGGGCTGTTTAAAGGGACAGAGCGCCGACCGCGCGCGCGCGCGCACTCGTCGCCAGGTGGGCGCGGGAGAGGAAAGCATAGAGGGGTCTGGTGGGAGGTCCCGAGAGTTGCTGCGCTGTGCCTTCCGAGCGCTTAGCGTCCGAGTCTGCACTGGGCACCGAAGGTGATGGGATCAGAGACCGAACAGGGGTAGGACCTGGGGCACGGAGTCCCAACCTCTTAATTCCCCGGGACCGCGCTTGCATCCACCAGCTTTGGATGGCAAATCGCGTGACTGAGCAGCCTTGGAGTAAGTACCTCCGGGCCCTGGTGCCTGCTGCCCACCGACTTACAGCCACGTGGAGGAGGCTCTTGCAGTATTCAGGCCCAGTGGAATCCAGGCGTGTGACAGTGTCTCCAGACCTGGTCAACAGTGCTCTCTCTCTGTTTGCTCAAAGCCATGCTCTCATGGACAGAGATCTGGTTTTAACACAAGTGCTTAGAAATAGAACCGGCCACACACCTCAAAGTACCCAGGAGTCCCCTTGATTGCCGTCCCAACCTGAGTCCCGGGTGTGCTCAGGCACCAGTGCCTTTTGAGAGTCACAGACATTTTGGCCCTATGCCACACAGGGTGCTTGCATAAAAAATAAGAATGGCACCTTCTTGGGCATGAGGTCATGAGCAAGGTCACTGGGGAGGAAGGGCATTGAATGAACAAAAGTTGGCCCATCCCTCCCTAAGACCTTAGCTGCTGGTTGGGGTCCTTACTAGACATTAGCTTGTCGAGCATTTCAGACTCTGGCTTTTTTTGTCCATACTTTGGCCATAACTGACCCTTGGCCAAAATTTGCTTCAGCTCTGCTTCTAGAAAACACCTCCTACATCCCAAACCCTATCCCAACATACACAAACTATCTCATTTCCCTGCCAGCCCACCAGGAAAATAGATATGGAACCTCAATCCTGGGCTTTCTTCAGAACTCCACTTAGATCTAAATTTGGTCCCAGGTCCAAAAGCCCACCCCCACACTGTCAGGCTATTGAGGGCTGCCTGAGGGAAGCTGATGAAAGGGGCAAGATGCTGGAGACCCTCAACCACACATGGTTGAGTTAGAAATAACTTGGGCATGAGGACGTGGCATCGAGCAATAGCAGTTATTCGTACAGGTCCCTGCTCCACACAGGTGAGTGGGAGCAAGGCTTTGAGCAAGCCTGGGGCCCAGACAGGAGATGGTGACCACAGAGGATTCCTTCAGGCTCCAATAATACCAGCACCAGTGCCTTCACTCCCAGCACTTGGGAGAGGGAGGTGGATGTCTGTGAGTTTGAGACCAACCTGGTCTACACAGTGAGCTCCAGGACAGCCAGAGATACATAAGAAAGACCCTGTTGCTGGGCGGTGGTGGCTCACGCCTTTAATCCCAGCACTTGGGAGGCAGAGGCAGGCGGATCTCTGAGTTCGAGGCCAGCCTGGTCTACAGAGTGAGTTCCAGGACAACCAGGGCTACACAGAGAAACCCTGTCTTGAAAAAAACAAAAAGAAAAGAAAAAAGAAAAGAAAAGAAAGAAAGACCCTGTCTCTCAAGCAAACAACTCAACAAAACAAAAAACAGCAGAGGCTGTCCATGAGACACTAGTGACCAGGACTAGGTCACTGTGTATAGAAGGGACCCATAGGTGGAGGTGGTGCCAGGAGCCCCTCCCATGCCCTCTAGTGAGCCATTCAGCACTTTTCAGTGCACATGTTTGGTTCATCCCTTGCATTTGTAAAAGTTACTATTAATAAAACATTTGGGGGCTGGTGAGATGGCTCAGTGGGTAAGAGTATCGACTGCTCTTCTAAAGGTTCTGAGTTCAAATCCCAGCAACCACATAGTGACTCACAAGCACCTGTAAAGAGATCTGACACCCTCTTCTGGTGCGTCTGAAGACAGCTACAAGTGTACTTATTTATAATAATAAATCTTCAAGCGGGAGCAAGCAGGGACTGAGCAAGCAGGGTGTACCGTTGCAAGCAGGGGCTGACCGGAGCGAGCCGGGTCGACTGGAGCAAGCAGAGGTCCTAAAAGTCAATTCCCAACAACCAGATGAAGGCTCACAACTATCTGTACAGCTACATTGTGTGCTCATATACATAAAATAAGTAAATAAATCTTTTTAAAAAATGAACATTTGAGCCCGGGCGGTGGTGGCACATGCCTTTAATCCCAGCACTTGGGAGGCAGAGGCAGGTGGATTTCTGAGTTGGAGGCCAGCCTGGTCTACAGAATGAGTTCCAGGACAGCCAGGGCTATACAGAGAAACCCTGTCTCAGAAAAACAAAACAAAACAAAACAAACATTTGGCAAAGCTAAAATACAGGATTTCCTAGTGTGTTGAATAGGAGCACTGCTCCCAGCCCCCAAACTATTTTTGGTTTGTTTGTTTGTTTGTTTGTTTGTTTTTCAAGACGGGTTTTCTCTGTGTAGCCTGGCTGTCCTAGAACTCACTCTAGAGACCAGGGTGGTCTTGAACTGTCAGAACTGCTTGCCTTTGCCTCCTGAGTGCTGGGATTAAAGGCATGTGTTATCACCACCTGGCTCAAAAACACTTTTTAAAATGAGTGTTAGATTTCAAACTTGGAAGAAATAGCTGACATGCCTATTTAATATAGCAAAGTGAACCTGGCTTCTAGCTTCCCCCAGCATCCATCAGTCCCACTTACAGGACCCTGCCCTATACCCTGAACTGGCCCACCCAAGGCACTGGCTTGCTCTTTCTTATATAATCCTACCATTTTGGTTACCCACTCTTTTTTTTTTTTTTTTTTTTTTGGTTTTTCGAGATAGGGTTTCTCTGCATAGCCCTGGCTGTCCTGGAACTCACTCTGTAGACCAGGCTGGCCTCAGAAATCTGCCTGCCTCTGCCTCCCAAGTGCTGGGCTTAAAGGCATGCGCCACCACTGCCCAGCTGGTTACCCACTCTTTGTAACTTTGGGCTTTCTGGCTGCTGCACATGGTTCCCCTCTTCCTCCCCCGACATGGCCCAGCTCAGTCTGGTCAGGTCCACTCTTCACTCTCCTAGAAGTTCCTGCCTCTGACTGTTATCTCCCACAGATCTATAATAAACCTTTTTCTCTACTATACCTAGGACCAGGCTCTTCTTTCCTTTCTTTTTCTTTCCTTTCCTTTTTTCCCATTGAGTGGTCTATTAGGAAAACACCAGATGTCTCAGTGGATAAAGCTCTGCTGTGCAAACTTGAGGACCAAGGTTCAGATCCCTTAGAATCACATAAAAGCCAATCAGACATGACTGGTGACCCTACCTCAGTAAATAAAGTGGAGAGCAATCCAGGATACGGGAGATCATTCTCTGCTTCCACATGTATGTGCACACATGTGCCCATACATGCAAACACCCGTACATGTGCAGATAAAGGTAACAGGTAGCAGTTGTTTCTATGCATGCATGAGCATTTGCTTGCCTCCTTGTACGTTTTTTGTGCAAGCATGGAACATTTACAAATTCTGGCCTGGCCTGTGGCTGTGCTCAGGCTGAGAACATTGCCTAATGCAACGTTGACACTGAACTTATGAGGTCAGCTCTCCTAATTCCTGTTTTATACAAGAGAAGAACTCAGTTTAGGAGTAGAGATTCTGCAGAGTGGGAACTTAGCAAGATGTGGCCTGTGCGGTGCATTCTCTGCACTTGGTCAGTGTGGAAGAGGACTACTGTGCAGCACCAGTACAAAGCTTGGTGGTAGAGTGCTTGCCTGTCCTACATGAGGCTTTGCAGTCCATCAGGCTTGCTAAAAACAACCATTGTGGAGGGTAGGCTCACCTCCTTCTGAGCCCTCTGGAAACCACCTGGCTGGGGGTAGCCATAAAGGTGGGGCCCTAAGCAGCCCAGTCCAGTTCTGGGACTCTTCCTGCCCCAGTGCCTTTGTTCCTGTTGTCATGAGAATTAGCTATGCCTAGCTACCCATTTCCAAATACAATGAAGAGACAAGCAATGGGCCAGGCTACAGCATGCCTGGACTCTTTAATTGTGGAATCAGGAGAATCAGAACACCAAGGTCCTCTTCAGAGACATAGCAAATTCAAAGCAAGCCTGGGCTACTGTGGCATATGCCTTTAGTCATAGCACTTGGGGAGGGGGAGCAGAGACAAGTGAGTTCAAGGTCAGCCTAGTCTATATAATGAGTTTAGGTCAGCCAGGGCAAATATAGTGAGGTCCTGTCTCAACACACACACACACACACACACACACACACACACACACACACACACACACACACACATGCACATAATACAAGAAAAACAAAGGAAACTTATCCATCCAATATGTCTACATTAGGGAGAGGGGCAAGCAAAGGGGCCAGTGAGTCCCCAAAAGTCTTTAGGGTTCTGACAGGTTCAGGATTAAACAGAGGGCTAAAAAGAGTTCAGCATTCCTGACCAACTTATGGTCCTACTAGTTTCTGCTCTGGTGTGTCCCCAAGTTGGTCTGATCAACTATTACGTTGTTAATGTGTCCATTACCTTTTGAGCCTAGGGTTTTTCACACATGCTACACAAATACTCTACCACTGACAGAGGGCTCTGTTCCTAGCCCTAATGTGTTCATTTTGAAGGTCAGCATCTCTACCTAGGAGGAAGGTCTGCCCTGGGGGGCTTTGGAAGTCAAGAGGAGTCTACAGGGAAAGACTAAGGACAATGACTTATGTCTATTGCATTCAGCCAAATAAAGGAGACAATTGAAGGCAGATATGCCATGCCTCTGTCCTGCTTTTGGTTACTTTGTGGGCCCAAGCGAGGTTTTTAGCACAAGTTCACCTCCTCCTCGTCTTGTTTTCATGTGCTGGAGTGACACAGTATGGTCTTGAACTCACTGTGTAGTCTAAGGTACCCTAGAACTTCTGGTCCTGTCCCCTCTCCCTTCAAGAGTCAACATAACAGGTCAGGTGTGTACTACCATACCAGGCTTATTTTGGTGCTGGAGGTCAAACCCAACCTTTGTACATGCATCCTATTAACTGAGCCACGTCCTTAGGCCCCAAAATGTCTTAGAAATGCCCATTTCCCCTCTGCATGAAAGAGTCCCATGAGCTACCTGGCACTCCCTGTCCCTGCTTGACCTACATAGACAGGTACAGGCCCTGTTTGTCCACTGTCTCATCTCTGGCTGCAGCAACCCACAGATGTCTGCAAACGAAGAGCCTGAGGCTGTCTGTCTCCCTGTCCTGGGAACTAACTGCCTGGGGACGTGACAGGAGGTTCATGGACTGGGAGGGTCAGAGACTTTCACCATTGCCTGAGTGCTGGCATCTCTAACTGCACTAGGTGCCCAAGGTGCCTAGTGAGTAAGGCCAGATCCTTCCCCAGGCCTTTGCCTGAAGTGCTGGGCTTAGAAGGCTGTGTTCTCCATAAGGCTGTGCTCCCCATAGAAAGGTTGTGGTCCCCAATAGTAAGTCCAGCAAAGTAACCCTCAAACTGGCTGGCTTGTAACTCCCAGAAATGCAAGCGGGCAAAGGCTGCTCCCAGCAAGACTGGTCTAAAGCACAATGAGGGGTTTCACTCTACCACCGAGCAGAGCCCACAAGCTGATCTCTTGCCAGAGCACAATCCTGTTGGTCAGTTTTGGACACTAGATCATAGTTATCTTAACGCTGGGCCTGAAGCTTTGGATATCCAGCTCACCTGGCACAACATCCAGACTTGAGCCACCAACAGGCCAAGGAAGATGGGGTATATGAGTGGAGAACCTGCAGAGCATCCCACAAAGGTTCTTGCCCTTGTATCCCATCCCTAGCCTTAAATCTAGTCTCTTGGTAGTTATCCATCTCCTGGCTGGGGCCACAGGCTGTGTCTCTAGCTCCTGTACAGAGTCCACTTCACCCCAGGAGTCACCCTGAGCTTCAGGGTACCTCCATTGGCTGGGATACTGGGGCTTCTGGTATCTCTGAGTCATTCCTTAGCCTAGTCCTGGAAGCTTCAAGCCTGCATACATCTTATGTAGGCCTAGAGTGTCTTCAGCCTCTGAAGCTACTGCTGAATAAGCTCACCCTTTCTGGTTCTTTCTGAGCTCTGGCTGGCTGGCTCAAACACCTCTCTAAGATGACTGCTTCAATCTGGCTTCTCTCTTGGCCTCTGACTGAGTTGCTCTGCTTGGCCTCTAACTAACTGTCAATCTCTTTTGTTTTGTTTTGTTTTGTTTTGTTTGGAGACAGGGTTTCTCTGTGTTGCCCTGGCTGTCCTGGAACTCACTCTGTAGACCAGGCTAGCCTCGAACTCAGAAATCCACCTGCCTCTGCCTCCCAAGTGCTGGGATTAAAGGTGTGCGCCACCACCACCCGGCTCTGTCAATCTCTTCTAATCTTCTCACTCCTTCTCAGTCTCTGACTCCTTCTGTCTTCATCTATGTCCACCTTTTTTCTCTCTTCAGCCCATCTCTGTAAAATTCCCCCAGTAAAACTGCCTCCTTTCTTCTCTCTGCTCTGCCCCCAAACAGCTCCCCTTTCCTTTCTCTTGTGAGAGTTGAGCATATGCTCTTCTGTCAAATCTCTCTCTGATTTGTCACTTTCTCTGCCACGCAATTAGATCTGACTTTTAAACATAGGTACTTCTTCCCACAAATTAACTTTACCTTCATTGCTTGAGATTAAATGTGTGTACTAGGGCAGGTGTGTTTGTGTATTCCAGCCGGGGGGACTAAAGGTGTGTGCAAAGGGCTGAGCTACACTACAACTAGAAATAGGTTTTTTCAGTAAATAAAACGATCTCGAGGTTCACAGTATGATCAAATATTTTGCAACAAGCTTCTTATGGTCTTCTGTCTCAGTGGGAAGATAGACCCCGTGAGTATCAATGAGCTTTGAGTACAGTGTACATGTTGATACAGTTCCTGTGTTCTGTCCTCAGCACTGCATAAACTAGCTATGGTACACACCCATAATACCACTATTTGAGAGATGTAGATAGTAGGACCAGGAGTTCAAGGTCATCCTCTGGGTCATAGTGAGTTCAAGGCATGAGACACATGTTGCACTGCTAGTCCTGGAAGCTTCTAGCCTCCCCATATATCTTATCTAGACCTAGAATGTTTCAGCCTCTGAGACTTACTGCTGAATAAGTAAGGCAGACAAAGCGAGGTTTCACATCACCCTCAATGCAGCAGCTGAAATGAAAAAAAGGAAACAATCAAATAGTCAGGGCTAATGAAGATATGGGGAATTTAGAATCCTGTGCATGGCTGGAGAAATGTGGCCAGGCAGGGCCCGGAGAAATCACATGGCAGGGCTGGAGAGATGGCTCAGTAGTTAAGAACATATTTTCTGGCAGAAGACTTGGGGTTTAGTTCCCAGCACCCACATGGTGACCCACAACCATCCTTACCTCTGGTTCCAATTCTAGTGTTTTCTTCTGGCATCTGTGGACACTGTGTGCACGTACACACATGCAGGTGAAACACTTACACACATAAAATAAAATAAAAACAATACACCATTTTAAATAAGAAATACCCTGGCAGAGCCCCCCACCCCTACTCAATGACCAGTTGGTCCAGCAACACCTCTTCCGAGTGAGCACCCCAAAACAGATGAAAGCAAAGGCTTGGGGTAGGTAGCGGGGAGTGAGAGCTTACCTAGCATGTATAAGGCCCTGGAGTCTACCTCTAGCACCACAAATATATATAATTAGATAAAGGAATTTAAAGTAAATAAATAAAGGCCGGTGTGAATGAGATTACCTGCATGCTCATGTTTATGTTGGCATACCAATCTACGGTGGTGGAAGCAACAGGAAGCAATGAAGAACACTGGGTAAGCTCCAAGGGGCCATCCACACAGCACAGCTGCTTCACCCTCAGCAGGGAGGAAGTTTGCCGCCTGCCACCACAGGGATGGCTCTGAGAATCAGTGCTGAGAAATGAGCCAGTCTCAAAAAGGGTCTATCCTGTAAGCCTCTGCTCAGTGAGCTCCAGGGAGATGAAAGGCAGAAGGTGGCCTTGGGGGAGGGGCTGGGCAGCCAGGGTTTAAATGGAGGTAGTTTCTACAGGGATAGTCTCCGGTGACAGCTGCCCATTTCGTACTCTGAAACCATTGAGATGGTGCAGTCCACGTTGGATCTCACCGTCATCCCCAAGTGCCCTGCAGGAACCAAGAAAAGGGGCAGGAGTGGAGTCCTTTTGGCCCCCACTGTGGGGGTGGACCTGGAGAAAGCACTGAGAGCTGCCCTATGTTGTGGTCTGTACCAGCAAGACAAGCCCTTCCTACCCTGTGTGAGCAAGAGAGTTGGAGAGGGCTGCTCTTGGCTACCGCCCTCTTCTCCCCAGGGCAGAGGTTTCTCCTTGTATCTCTATTTATTTATTTATTTAATTTTTTTAAACAACATCTCTGTATGTAGCCCTGGCTGCTTTGGAACTTGCTATGTAGTTCAGGCTGCCTCAGACTCACAGAGATCCACCTACCTCTGCCTCCTGAGTACTAGATTAAAGGTGTGAGCCACCATATCCAGCTTGGTGTCTCTTGATTATAAGTTGAAAGATGGACAGGCCATGCACATCCAGCTTTCCTGGGCAGTAGACACTCCTTTTTAATCCTGTCTCACCAGAGTCTCCCTCAATTCCTACTTCATTGGCTTAGGTTTTGTAAATTTGCTTCAGAAAACCAGAGATGCCAGAGTCTCTGAGAAGGTGGCGTCAGAGTCAGCTGGCCAACCCGACCCTGCCTGGGTCTTGTTTCATCTCATGGACTTGGTGTCTTTCCATGTCCCCTCAGCCCCTCTGGAGGCTGAGCCAGGGTGGGCACAATAGGCCTGGTCTCCCAGTACTTGCAAGCCTGGCAGCCAAGAGTCTGGCTGCCAGTGATGTGGCAGCATGGTGGAGCAGGTGAAGAGTAAAGTATGCCCATTGCTCACTCTCCTGCTTATAGAACAACCCTACCCACTTCACCAGTGAAATTCTGAGAGCAGAGTCAGGTTTATCTAGCCTCAAACTTCTCCATCTCCGCTTTCTGCAATAAAGCTGTGCAAGATAAACCTTTGTTTAGCAGCTGCATGTAGCTGGAGGCTGCAATAAAAAAATGTGACCTTGTTCATCTGTCTGGGCTCCTAAGAAGGCCTCACATGGGCAGCCTCTGTGTCCCTGTGGCTACCACTGGACTCAAGCTGAATTCACAAGCCTGAGTCACAGCATCAGCCAGCCAGGGGAGTTGCATTGCATCTCTGTGTTGGTCCAGGCACATACATTGAGGGTTGTGATGAAAGCTGGCAAGGTTCATTATGGTCTCAGGCTGACACAGGGGCTGAGCCTGAATGCTGGAGTCTTATTCTGAGGTGACTGGAATAAGAATGGCCCCCAAAGGCTCACATATTTGAATGTTTAGTCAGCAGGGAGTGGCACTAGAAGGATTAGGAGGTGAGGCCTTATTGGTGGAGGTGGAGGTGTGGCCTTGTTGGAGGAACTCTGTCACTGGGGGTTGACTTTGAGGTATCGAAGCTCAAGCCAGGCCCAATGGCTGTGTCTTCCTGCTGCCTGCAGATCGGATGCAGAACTCTCAGCTATGTCTCCAGCAGCATATCTATTGCATGCTGCCATGCTCTCTGCCATGACGACAATGGTGTAAACTTCTGAAACCGTACGCAATGCTCAGTGAAATGCTTTCTGTTTATAAGAGTTGCTGTGGTCATGGTGTCTCTTCACAGAACTCTGCTAAGGCTCCTTCCATACACAAGCGTGCTCCTCCCCACCATGGGCCCTCCGTGTAAACGCTCACTGAGTCCCTGTCAAACAAAGAACAGGACCCATATCCCAGTCCAGATCCTGAAGGGTATGACCAGGAGACACAGGTGGGCTCTTTATCATCATCATCGTCTTCAGAGTGTGGCTTTCTCTTTAGGACAGGGACATGTGTGGGCTCCTAGCCAAGAGCGCTTGGATTCCTTCTGCAGGAGAAAACTGGGTGAGTATTTTGGTTTCTTGCCGTTGCTGCAGAGCCCGTGACTCCCTCTGCTCAGGAATTAGGGCAGGACGGTTTTGGTTTCTGAATGCCTCCCCTCCATTTAAATTGGATGCTCTAATCTCCTTCCTCTTTTGTCCTAAATTTCCCTTAGTGCAGCTGCTTCACAGCTGTTGCCTCCTGCTCTGGAGAAGGCTGAGGGTCGAGTTGGTTGCAGGGCTCATCTCCCAGAAGGGCCAACAGAGCCCCAGATATATCCTTCCCAGTGGGTATAGCAAAGGGGTCAACTTGTACCCTTCGTTGGCCATGGTAGGTAAGAGCTGGGCATATTGTTTACAGAAAGAAGTCCAGGCTAGGCCAGCCGCTAGGCTGACATAGTCATTCAGAAAGTGAGCACTGGTGGCCTGCCATGTGCCAGGCCTGGGGACACAAGACACAACAATCCATTCATGTGCTCGATCATTCACTCATTTAACAATTGGCCTCTGAGTTCAAGGCCAGGGCTCAGAGGTCAGGTCTGACTCCTCAAGGCTCTGGCCCACAGGATACAGCCCTAAGGGTAAGGCTCAGGAATGGCATTTGTGCGGTGCAGTTCCTCTGCTCCTCCCAGCCGAGCCTGGTACCCCAGGACTGCCAAGGGAAAGTGGGGGCAGCAGGGTGGATCTGAGATCCCATCGGGGCCTTCACAGGATGGGGCCGCAGGGGTCTGTGAGAGTCTTCTGCCCACTGATGGCGCTCCCCAACACCGTTTCCCTTCACCACAGAAGGGCTGCAGCCTGCAGCCTTGGTCCCACCTCATGCTCCCTCCCTTCATTCCACTGGTCCTGGAGGAGATGGTAGCTAAGTGTGGTTTGGCATGAGAAGAACACCTGTCTGCCATCTCGTCTCTGGCAGGACTGTGGGAGCAGGGCAAAGACAGCCCAAAACATGTAGAAGGACCTGCACACTCACTGCTCACACTGACATACGCTGCACTAACAAAGGCGTGCACTTGACAGGTACACGCCTGGCTGCTGGCAGGGATTGGAGTGGACTAGAAGCATCAGCTTAGGCTGCAGCTGCTGTGGTTGGTGCTACCAGAGAGGATGGTGTCCAGGGGTGCCCTGTGTATTACGGAGCCAGGAAAACAGACAGGGTTATCACAGCACAATTAAAAACACACACAAATAATTCTTCTTCCTATGATGTCATAGTGCTGTAAATAATGAAGCTTCACTAATGCTGGCCTTCCTCACCCTGCAGGCAGGCAGTGGGGGCAGAGCAAAGCTGGCAACAGCGGGGACTGCAAGAAACAAACATGGAACTTCCATACTAATCTTGTTTAAATAACAACTGTGTTCCCCACAGAGGCAAAAAAGGAGGCCAAACCGGCCCTGCCCACTGGATGGACCTGGAAACCATGTGTCTACTGGCTGTCAGTGGACTGGCCCTGGCTATGAAGTTCCAGGGCCAAGCAGGCAGCCTAAAATCCTAGGGGTGTCTGAAAGACGAGCTCAGGCTGCCCAGGACATCAGGCTGTACCTTGCTCAGGAGCTCTGATGCTTCTCTTATCTTCCTGGGGTCCATCCTTGGCTGCAAACCCGTGTGTATGAGTACACCAAGTTCACCACTCACCACAGCACCCACTCCAAAGCCTGAGCAGATGGCTTCAGCCTGGTCACCAGGCTGAGGGTGACCACAGGGCAGGATGCTATTTGCTTGTCCAGAGGGCCAAGGGGCCTGCAGGAGTCGCAGGGTGCACAACCAGCCACGCCCGATGGCACTCCCTCCATACAGTACCAGCTACCTGGCAGGTCCCATCTCTTGGCGCCACCACAAGTGCCACTACCAGAAGCCTGGATTTGATAGATCTCTGTATGAATATTCATGCAGCATCCAGCAGGCTGTCATTAATATTCCAAGAAAGGGAAAAGAATACCTGTCCTCATTTAATGAGTTAGGAGGGAGGTCAATCTGCAGCTTATGACTACTACATCTACCTATGGGCTTCCAAGCTTGACAAGACGTCCACCCTGCCCTCGCTCCTTCCCCCACCCCACCCTCTGACAGATGACCCCTCAAAATTCCTGCCTACCTTAGTGGTCATTGCCCTCCTGACCAATCCGGCTCTCTCTTTCAGCTTCTGGCCAGCCTCACCACACCCTTTCTTTTTAGCTTCCTCTGTAGCTCCAGCCGAAAGCACCCACTCCACCCACAGTCCCATTGTAACAAGATACCAAGGACTGTGTACCAACCCATCAAGCTTGTTTATAGGCCTCATGTTCTCAAGTAGTTGACACAGCCTTGCCCCTAGACCTGGTCAGTGGTTCCCACAGGCTCTCCTGTCCTGCCCAGGGTTCACAGTTAGATACAAGCCCAGCCTAGAGTAGCATCGCTATAAGCCAGACCTCCAGGGAAGACAGTATCTGCTTCATTCCTTGCTGCTCCTGTTGATATAGGAGACCCCGAGGCCCAAGGCTCTAGAGGTCTTGGGCTGGTTCAGGACTCAGGGCTAGCAGCTTAGCTATAACCCCTGTCCTGGGAGATGGTCACCGTTGGCCCCACCAGAGATATATGAGAATTCTGCCCCAGACTTCGGCTTCTGGGGGACTAGCTGCTTTGGAATGAGATTTCCTAGGGCTGACAGTACCAGAGTCCTCAAAACACAGCTCAGCAGCACCGCACCCCGTGCCTCCCCCTGGGTCCACAGCACCCTCCTGTGGCTGCTCTTCTGCAGGAGACTAGGAAAGCAGTGAGGGGGTGGGGTGGGGATAGGGATGGGGTAGCTGGCCAGGCAGGGAAGGGTCACCTGGCAGCCTGTGCCCTTCAGTCTGCCACCCCACCCCCAGGCGCAGTGCGGGCCACACAACTCTGCCTGAGGCCCCATGTGACACAGCTGCCAACAGGCCTGGGCAAGCAGCCTGGTGGGGTGGGGGAGGGGCACTGGGCCCCAGATCGCTGAATCAGCTTGCTCTGGGCAAGGCTGCTGCTGCTGGGGGGCAGCTCCCTCTTTTGGAAACTGTTGAGGAGGCAAGCCAGAATGCTGGGATTTCCGGAAAATCTCCTCTGCTTGCTACAGCCTGGGACTGCTGCTTCCTGGGAGCTAGTGCCTCTGGGGGAGGGAAGGCTTCCTAGGAGGGCCGGGCCGAAGAGGACCCTTCTTTCTAAAGTCCAAAAACGAAGACGAGAAAGGCACCCTGCTGCTGTAGATCTAGCACGTTTTGTGTGTGTGTGTGTGTGTGTGTGTGTGTGTGTGTCTCTCCCCAGAAAACGCTGAATCAGCAAATGAAGGCGCCGCCGGCTCCCTCCCCTCCTCCTCACACGCTGGCAGGGACTGAGCCTTCCCAAGGTCAGAGGACATCAATAACCGCAGCTGAGTCTGTGGCGGCATAGGTCTGTGCTCTGGGTTGCCCCTGCCATCCTTGGGAGTAGGGACCATCGGGCTCTCTTCCTCACACTACCCTGGGAAGGTCACAGGTACTGTGTTTGTTTGGGTTTCCATCAGGGACTGCAGAAGCTGCTGGTTGGTACAAGGGCAGCAAATGGGTGTTCAGAGCCACTAGTCCATCCCAAGCCTGGGGCCCTGCAGCATCTGCATTCTCATTTCTAGAAAACCCCAGCCGCTGCACCGGCACCCTTCTTGTCACTAGCCTTCTGCTCTGCTGGCTCCTTAGCTCTAATCCTATTTGTGACTGATGGAGAATATACAAATTCTCTCCAGGGTTATAGGCAACAGCGAGCCTACTACACCTCACAGGGGATAGGAAGAATGTGAGTCATGGGCAGCTTTAAGCGTTCTTTCCTTCTGTGCTTCCCACACCTGGTGAGCTTTGCTACTCCAGCCGGCTCACCTCCACTCCTTCCTTCTTGGCCCTAGCTCCCAGCCATCTAGTCCCAGGTCTTCATGGGCACAGTCCCCTCTCCTTAGACACCCCTTTCTTGTGGTGGTGGTGGTGGTGAGGTGTAGATCCATCCTCCAGGAAGACCTAGAACCCAGTTCCTGTTTCTCAAATTAACATCTAGCCCCCTGACACTAAGTGCTCATATTAGGTCCCCTGAGCCAGCCCTAGCAGGGCAGCTCTGCAAACCTCAGAACCGACCTAGCAGGCAGCTTGATTCTTGTCCCTCACTCCTCCCTCCCATCCACTGGGTAGCAGGCAGCCCCTTGCCTACCCTTCACAAAGTCAGTTCACAAGGCTAGCCTGAGAGCTGTCCTTGTCCCTTTTTCTACCTCATGGACACCGGGGGTCTAGGGTACAGCAGCTGACCAGGTGGTGGCTTTATTACTGTTGATCCTGTTTTCCTATGCAGCCACAGAGGACTGTGTCCATCCTGTCTGGCTCCTCATTACCTCCCCTGCCCCTGACTTTGCCTGCCCTGCCCTGCCCTTCAGCAGGCAGCTCATTCCCATTTTTATACTTTTATATGCTGCCTTAATAAACAGACAAATCTGCTGGAAACAAGCATTTTAGCAGAATGCCCCAGCCTGGGGAGTAAAGTGTCTCTACTCTGCAGAGACACAGTAACTACTGGTGTTTCTTGAGCTATGCCAATGGATGGCTTCAAAATGCTGCTTTTTCCAGGACCTAGATCACTGCCTGGCTTACAGCATCTGTCACCGAGGGCAATCACCAGCCTTCCTCGGACAGGCTGCAATCCTAGGCACAACTCAAAATGTCACCTAGAGCCACAGGCTGACACACTCAAACAGTGCTAATGACCAGGCAATGTGACCCATAAACCTGATCAGAGACGCCGGGAGGGAGTTGCTTCATAGCCTCCAAGTCCCAGAAGGGTTCTTGGCTATGAGGAGGAGCTGGTTCAGCCAGGGTCTTCCAAGGCCTTGTGATACCACTAGGAAGCCATGGCTTCCAGAGCATGGAGCAGGTCAGTACCCTCAGTGCTCAACTCTTGGCCCTCAGCTACCTTGGGTGTGAGCAGCGTGTTCTTCGCAGCCATGTTCCTTGTGCTCAGTAGCCTCTCACCCACTGGACAGTTAGGGTGGCATCTACTCAAACAAGGTGTTACATCGTGATTTCTTGTTCTTCCCAGCCAAGGATCATGGGAAATGGCTTCTTTGGAGGCCAGCTGCCTATTGCATGTTCAGCTCTGGGTTCCATTCCCAGTACTGTAAAGTGAACCAAGCAACCAACCCACCACTTCAGACTCACAGAAAACAAAGCAGGTCTAGGGAAGTTCCTGGAAAGTACATTGTCCTCTCAGGTGTGATGAGTAGCTTAGAACGCTATGGGTTACTGCCACTGCATAACCACACTCACCATGACCATCTGCTATTGAACCCAGCTTTGGATTCTTGGATAAGTGTGCCCTAGCAGCCACCCTAGGACCATCCCTCAGCATGGCTTTTCCTGGGCCAGGAGGCCCATCTATACTAAACCCTAGCCCTGGTCCATGAAGCTAACCTTCCTATAACCCCTTCTCCTCAGACAGCCTGAGCTGTCTGGGGCAAAGGATTTTGTAGTTTACTCTTACCAAATACTAGAACTTGGGTGGGGGCCTGCTGGTAGACTCCTTTAATTCCAGGAGGCAGAGGCAGGTAGACTGCTATGAATTTGAGGTCAGCCTGGTCTGTATAACCTAGGCACATAGTGAAACTCTATATTAAAAACAAAACAAACTCAGGGCTGGAGGGTATGGCTCATTAGTTAAGAGCACTGATGGGGGCTGGCGAGATGGCTCAGCGAGTAAGAGCACTGACTGCTCTTTCATAGGTCCCGAGTTCGGATCCCAGCAACCACATGGTGGCTCACAACCAACCATAATGAGATCGGATGCCCTCTGACGCCCTCTTCTGGTGTGTCTGAAGACAGCTGCAGTAAAATTACACCGGGGTGAGCAGGGCCTACAGAGGTCCTGAGTTCAACAGCAGCCACATACATGATGGCTCACAGCCATCTGTACAGCTACAGTGTACTCATACACATAAAATAAACTAAATCTTTAAAAAAAAATAGTACTGATAATTGTCCCAGAGGACCTTGGGTTGGTTCCTAGCATCACATGGTAATGCACATGGTAGTGTACAACCAACCATCTATGTCTCAGTTCTAAAATGATCCAGTCTTCTGGCCTTTGTGGGCACCAAGTCATACACGGCACACATACATGCAGGAAAAACACACATTCAAAACAAAAATAAACAATCTTTTTAAATACACACAGACAGAGACCCAGCAAACCTCCAGCTGGATATGGTGACTCATGCCAGTAATCACAGCATTTGAGAGTTTGAAGCCAGCCTGAACAAGTTAGTGAGACCCTACCCCCTACCTCAAAATCCCTATAACAGAGCTGGAGAGAGATGGTTCAACAATTACGAGCACTGGCTGCTTTTCCAGAGGATCTCCATTTTACATGGTGGTTCGTAACTGTCTAACCCAGTCCCACAGACTCTAATACTTTCTTCTGGCCTCCATGGGTACTGGGCATGCAAAAGGTGCAGAGATACATGCAGGCCAAACACCCATACATGTGGAATAGAATTAGAAAAAAAAGAGCCTCAGTAACACAACCCACAAACACCTGTTTGTGGAAACCTGTTTCTTGTTCCCCCCAGCATGTAGACATTGCATCTTCATGTATGCATGGCACCTGCAAGCTGCTCCCATCCTTCCTGGACAGCACCAGAAACCCAGCCCTCAGTTTCATTGACCAATTCAACTCCAGGCCCTTGGCAGACCACCTGACTGCTGAACCACTGGTTTTGAGGCTTCAACACTTAGCATTAAAATCGACTGCTTTCAGAACTATGACGTAGTAGATGACATCCTTTGAAAAGGACAAGATCTCTGACTTTACAGAGATACCAGCACTGTCCCCTTGTACTTGTCCAACATGCATGAGGCTCCAGGACAGCAAAATGTAAGCAATCACCCCATCAGCACATTAAAAAAATAGGTTTAATGCAGGTGATTCATCTCATAAAGAATTTAACAGGCACTCAGGACACTGGGCAGCTGGGTGTGCAATGAGTGACAAGGTTCCATCATTCCCTCCCACCACCAGCCCTGACACACCCACCATCACCCAGCAAATTGGGGCTTCAGGCCACTCTGAGGAACATAAGCTAATTAACAAAGAACAATGCTGCTTTGGGGGAAGAGTGGGCTTTAGTGCAAACAATTCTCTGCAGCAAGCAAGCAGCAGCGGGGTCCACTGAGAAGGCACCTCATCTCCTATGCTGGGAGGCAGACAGATTTCCTCCATGAGCCCTCTTGCCAGACCAATGGCGACAGCAGGCTACAAGAGCTAGGTCAATAGTTCTACATCTTTGCTTCCCCTGTTTGGGTTTCTTAAGATTCTCATCAGTGGAATACAACTAGTTTACTTGGCAGGGTAGGGTCAAAGGGGCCACCCCCATGCCCAGGGTGTGGGGTGACAATTTGGGGTGAAGCATGTGTTAGCAGGATATGCTCAATGTCCTGCCCCTGGAGTTACTGTTCAAACCACTTCACTTGCCACCCAGTGAGAGCCATATCCCACCCCTGCCAGAGGCCAAAGGTGGTCAGGTACTCCATCTTTTATCTCACAAACCAGGCCTAACAGCATGTGGGAAAGGTGCAGCTAGCACATCCAGGCTGTCCACAGGGCTAGTAAATATCACTGAGGGGGTACAGTCGGTTTGCTCCTGTTTTCCACAGGTCTGGCCAAGACTTTGGGAAGCGGCTGGAGGCCCCATCCCTCAGAGACAGTAAAAACTCCCAATGTTAAGCAGAAGTGTTTTTCTAGGGTCTTTTGGGTTTCAGAGCTCAGCACAGCTTGATACACAGACCTGCCCAGGGTGTGGACCTGCTCTGGAGTCCAAGCCTCGGTGCCTGTGCTCCCTTGTACCAGGGACTAGCCAATCCCATAGTCCTGCTAAACTGCACCTATGCAAACCAAGGTGACACTGAGGCCTGACTTGGGGTTCAAGACTGACACGGCCACTTGTGACAGCAGAGAGTGGTCCATGGACTTAGGATTCAAGCAACTCAAAGTGGGTGCAGTTAGTGGCAGTAGTGTGTCTGCTTGTATAGCCAGATGGGTCCCTGAGGCTATAGCCAGGAACAGGGCACATAAAGGGGCCGTGCAGCCCAAAGGCACCCCTTCGTGTCCCACTGGTTGGGCCTGATGTTGTTGAGGATGTTACACAGAAGGTCTCAAGGTGGCGAACATACAGATGGGCTACCCACTGGACAACCTGAAAACACACAGGCAACCCAAGGCAAGAGGCTTAAAGCCTTAAAGGGGGATGTCACATCTGGGAAAGCGCGCAGGAAGGATAGCACAGAGGCCAACGAGGAGACTGTGGTGTCCCCACTACAGAGTCATCTCAGCCCTTTTCTCCCCTCAATGGGAGTGTGTGCTTCAGGCCTTACCTCTGGGATTGGGCAAAAAAAAGCCCCTACTACCCCACCCTCCAAGAAAGAAGCTTGACATGGCACGATCAAGAGCCCCATAGAGGGTGAGCTGCCGTCACATGTCCACAAAGACCATGAAGCACCAGCCCAGCCCCCCAACCAGCAGCATGGTCACATGGATGCCATAGATGAGCAGCTCGTTCATGAGGCGGAAGTCCACGCGCCTCCGCCCCAGCAGCAGCAGCAGCACTGACAGCTTGAGCTGGAAGCGCAGCAGGACCCGCACGCCCAGGTACTGCAGGCAGAAGAGCAGGGCCAGCGCCCCCCAGAGGGCCGCAGTGAAGAGGCTGCAGCTGAAGTAGAGCAGGAAGCGTATAAAGCCATAGAGCCAGCGGCTCTTGACATACACATCGAAGTTGTTGTACTTGGTGCGGGCCAGGTGAGAGGTTCTCACTGGCCCGCAGGCTGCGTGCAGGCAGGTGGTGTGCGGGCCGTGGAAGGAGCGCACCCGCCGCGGGATGGGCATGACCGGCATTGGGCCCTGGGGCAGTGCTGTTTTGCAGTGGCGGTGCAGTGTCCAGATGGCTAGCATAGGGGTCAGCAGCATCTAGGAGCCCTCAGCTGAGTCTTGGGGGAGGTGTTGGCCTGCAGGGAGAAATACAAGGAGAGTGCCGGGTGAGTTCCTCAAGGGTGTCCCTGTCAGTCAATCAGTTGCATCCCAATGTTGCATTTATAACTCTTTTCATAAAAGTCCTCAACCTGTGCAGGCCAAAGGTTAACATTCTACCTCACAGTGCTGGGAAAGGAAAGCAACAGGAACTATGCCCCTCTCAGCATCGGCCCGGGAGGAGGGTCCCCTCTAAGGGCTGCCAGTGATAGAACGTGGACAGTAGTGCTCTAGCTAAGCTCACTCCTTAGTTTCTTGAAGACCCACACACTCCGCTACTGGTAGCTTTCCATGGGCCCATTACTCCCCAATACTTCCACAGTGACTTATCTAATAACAATCTCAAGACACTCCATGCAGAATCACGAAAGAATTGGGATGAAGGCACTTAGCGAGACCCCAAGGTCACTTGCTGGGCCTGAACTCTGACAGGTTATTTTGGCAGGTTATCATCTCACCTCCCACTGCTCTTGCTCTGTAAATGGAGGCACCACGACCTCTTCCCTGGGGTCTGCCTGTACAAAGAAGCATAGCTGGCTTGTCTAGGCTGGGCACAGTGCCAGAATTCTCCAAACTGGGACACAGAGAGGAGCAATGCGTGTGGTTCCTTGTTTCACCAAGCAAATGTCATTTGCAGCTGCCTATGTTAATTTGCAGATGGAAAAAAAAAAAAAACCCTAAATTTCAAACTATAGGAAACTAGAGACCAAAAGTTGGTAACAGGACAGGGCAGCATCGCCAACAGGCTTTTGCGACTTCCATTCCATCAGTTTCCTTCACCGCCGCAGGTCCTGAGCAAATGGCCGCTAGTGCAGCTGCAACCGAGGCGCAGTGGGAGGAAACCTGTCCGGAGCCGGGGAGGTTTAGCTACGTTTTACCCAGCTAGCCAGGCAATGGCCCTCATTCAGGCGTGTCACTGGACACCACAAAGGAGGGGTTTGCATTTCGCAGCAGGTGTACTCGGGTGCACGCCATGGGGCGGCCCGGCACCGGGGCACGCGTCTCTGCGTACGGGACCCCAGAGCAGGAGGTCGAGCTCTCCAGGGCCCGCTAATTCGCGCGTGGAGACACGGCCCTCACAAGCCCGTACGCTACGCGCGACCCCGGCCCTCAGCCCGCGTTCTCTGCAGGCGCCACTTCCGGTGTCGGGGCGCCGTTGCCGTGGAGACGGCCCTCAGGTTCGCGGCCGGTCCCCGCCCGTCCTCGGCGGCTCACCCGGTGCCCTCTCCGTGGCGGTGCCGGTGTCTGGAACCATGCGGCAGGCCGACGGCGCTGGGGACCGGGCCTGCGGTTGAGCCTGTGCCCCGGGGGTGCGACGCCAGGGCGGGCACATGCCGCCGAGGATAGGGTCGCTTCGTGCGGCCCTTCAGTTGCCCCCGGCTGGCTCTGGCCCGGAGGGGAAGGCGCGCCCGGGCCGGGCCGGAGGCGTTTGTCCCAGCGTGGGAGCCGTAGTGTCGTCCCTCGGCGGCCACCGTACACGGTCTTCACGCCCCCTCCACCCGCGCCGACACGGTGAAGCCTCGCAGCCCCCGCCGCGGGCCCGCGCGGAGCATCCAGGAATTCCTCATTAGCCGAGGACGCGCGCTAGCGTGCGCGCGCCGCGAGCCGTCCATGACGTCGTGGCCCGCGGCCTCAGCCGGAGGCGTGACCTATCCTGCGCATGCGCAGATGGGAGACCTAAGGGCGCCGAGGCTGGTCGTCTCCGTGTCAGTGCGCGTGCGCGAGTGTGGGAGGGGCTTTCTCGCTCTGGTGTGAGCTAATTGTCTCCTATCTGGTGGTGCGGTGGAGCTCTCCTCTGTGCCAACGGGCGCCGCTGGCACCCAGAGAGCAGTGACGGTTGCAGATGAAGCGAACTCGGGTTTTAGGGGTTCTCGCTGTGGAGCATAAGAATCCTGGAAGCGCCAAAAGAAAGAGTCAAGCGGCCTAAATGACCTTGCCAGGTTCCTACCAGCTGGTGGTGTGGGTTTCAGCTAAAAGTTGATGTGTGCCTTTGTTGTTAGGGTGTGAAGAGAAGGTTGGGTCAGGCCATCATCCCATGATGGACCAGAAAGTAGCTTTACAGGGTTATCCTACATTGACCCTCCAGCTTACCCAAGGCGTCAAATGCAGGCTCCCCAGGGAAGAGAAACAGACCCTTTGCAGGAAAGGGGAATCTAGGGCTGGCTGCAAGGCACCTTTGCACGCTACAGGGAACACTTGGAGGCCCCAGCCCACGCGACGCCAAGAGCAGCTGTAGGCTGTAGCATGTGCACATCTGCCTGTACCGCCCACAAATAAATGAATAGATGTAAAAATAAGTGAATGTGCCACACACTCCTTTAATCCCAGCACTCAAGAGGCAGAGGCAGGCAGATCTCTGTAAGTTCTATGCCAGCCAGGTCTACTTAGTGAGAGTATGTCAAACATCTTGGTTCAGTGAGATGGCTTTGTGGGTAAAGGCACTTGCTACTAAATTGACAGTCTTGAGTTCCAACCTTGGTACCCATATAACAAAGGTGAAAGTCGATGCCCTCATGCTGCCCTCTGACTTTCATACACACACACAAACACACACACATACACACAGAAGCAATGCTTACAATAAGTCTAAGTCAACTGGAGCCCCTGGCCTGAGACTCTGTCACCCTGGAGTGATAATATTCTGTTTTCTTGACCCTCCCCTCCTTTAGCTCCCTCCTTGGTACCACGATATTCCAGGGCAAAGTCCAGTTTCTCTACTTTTTCCGTCCCTCTGTCCCCTTCCACTTGTTCAGCCCTGTTGCCCTGATAAGACCCTTCAACGTCCTCTACGCTTCTGACTTTGAGGCTCTCTCTGAGGTTGGACAGGTAGCTGCTGCTGACTGCTCTTGGCCTCCCTCTGGCTCAGAGCCCTCTAACGTCAGACCACTGTATATAGACTGAAAGCAATCAGAATGTCTCACTAAAGGATGCTTCCTGTTACCTCCACTCTCTTGCTTTCTATTCTTGGAACTGTTGGGTACCACCACCCACGAACTGGTTCCAGAACCCTCTCAGGACCTGAAACCCGACCACAGCAGGGTCATCCCCAAGGATAGGACCGAATCTCAATTTTTGTGTTTGCTATAGACCAGTCCCGCCATAGAAAGTCTACCTCAAAGTCTCTCTGTCAGCTTCCACTTGCTATCTGCTTTGGGCTTCTCTGTGGGCAAGCGCTGGACAGTGGCCTGGCGCCACCTGCTGGGAATGTGCACGTAGTTTCCCAGACTCTTAAAGGCCTACAGAGATTAAGAGGGAGTTATAGTCCAAACCCAGGTGTGGGGCCCAGGGGACTGAGGCCAGCTAGTTCATTTGTGTCTGTGGCTGCTTTGGTGCCATCTTTATAGAACAGTCAAAGCTGGGTAGTGTCAGGGACCTAGTGGCCGTCTTGCTGTCTGCACTGCCTGAGAGTGGATGCTACCCTCACTTGAAATAATGGTTTCCTCACTTTGAGCTTCTCTCTTCTGTGATCTGAGTGAAGGAACAGGCCATTTGAATCCATATAAAGTGCTTCAAGGACAACAACTTAGCCTCTGTCTTATTGACAAGGTGAGAGATTTTTTCTTAAGTTTTTGCTATGTCGCATGTGTGTCCTTCAACATCGTCTTCACCTCAGACACCACCAGCTGTTGTACCATGCTGTAGCAAGTGTCATGCTGGGTCAACTCTGTACACTGTAGCCCACTGTTTATTGGTGGCTCATTCCTTATTGGTCCGTGGTGACAGAATTTCAACCTCTTGAGACAGCAATAGTTCTTGATAAAATCCCCTGGTCTCTTGTATCCCTGACACAATTACTCCTTTTACCCCAGGATTCCAAGAAGGGTGCCCTTCTCAGGCTGTGGTCATGGTAGAAATGACAGATGTTTGCCAGGCAGTGGTGATGCACACCTTTAATCTCAGCACTCTGGAGGCAGGGGCAGGTGGATATCTGAGTTCGAGGCCAGCCTGGTCTACAGGGTGAGTTCTAGGGCAACCAGAGTTACATAAACACTGTCTTGACACAACAAAAACAAACAAACAAAAAAGGAAACGGTGCAGAGTAGCCTGCCTGCTCTGTGTCCCAGTCACCACTTCTAGCCGGGGTGAAGTCTCAGCTTCCCTGGGTCTCAGCTCCCTTGTCTGTAAAGTGAGGAAGCAACACATAGGCCTTCACAGAAAGTTGTGGATCTAGCTTTGCTGGTCCAGTAAAGCTGGCAGAAGATGGCCTGACCCTCAGCAAGGCGCATCTCTTGCTGCTACTCCAGAGGCATCATTCGGGCAGCCCTGTATGGTCCCCTCCATGAGGACTTCTTCATACTGCCCAGAGCTCACTAAGTGACTTAGGAGGCCAGGTCACTGAGCCCATTGTGGTACCCTCCCTGTCCTCATGGATCTCCCCCAGGAGCTGAAGGGATGGCATAACAGCTGACAGTTGCCACCTTGAGCCCTGTAGGGAGGAACTGAAGGCCTCTGGCCAGCAGTCAATGCCAGCTTGCTGTCTGCAGTGAGTGGCCCAATGCCAGCTTACTGTCTGCAGTGAGATGGCCCAGAAACACTGCCAACCTGAAGGCACTGCAGGTCCTTTCTCCAGCTGAGGAACACGCACTGCAGGTCCTTTCTCCAGCAGACAGCCCAAACATCTTTTCTGCAGCCTGCAGAAGTTCCTGGCTTGTAGAACCAAGAGGGAGAGAATACCCTAGAGCTGAATTATGTTCTGCACATCTGTATGTTGAAGTCCTAACCCTAAGGGCCACAACATGTAACTATTTGGAGACTGAGGCCTTGAAAGAGGTTAGTACTGTGAAGTGCAGCCTCTATGATGATTGGCCCTAATCCAGGATGACTGGAGATCATGATACAGATAAACACGCAGAGGAACACACACATGCCCCTGTGCATAGGAAGGATGGCCAGATGAAGGCTGGCTGGGAGGCAATGGATGCCTGTTGTATAAGCTACCTATACTTTTGTATAGGTAGGAGGCTTTTGTATAGCAGGAGGCATAGATTGGTCTGTTCCCCACCTCTCTTTTTTCTCTCTTATTTTTAAATTTATTTTTTATTTTTTTATTTTGGTGGTGCTAAGGGTTCATCCAGTGTTAAGCATACCAGGCCAGGACTCTGCCATGTTGTATTTCTATGAAGTCCACCACTTTCTGTGTGATGTCATTGACCTCAGGCAAGGAACATCCTGAGCTTATAGGCCACACAGGCCACTCCACTCCACAGAGCATCCTCTTCCTAGGTACACACTAGCCACCCTTGTTCCCAGTCAAGGGAGGGCATGTGGTCCCAACCCCCTCTGTCTCTTAATATCTTTGCCTCTCAAGTCCCTCATCATTCAAAGCATTCAAACTCCTCCCACACTGTCTGAGCTACCACCCTGCACTTTAGTCACCCTGTGAGTTATTGCTTCTGCCTACCCAGAGTCTTTTTTTTTTTTTTTTTTTTTTTTTTTTTTTGGTATTTTGAGATAGGGTTTCTCTGTGTAGCCCTGGCTGTCCTGGAACTCATTCTGTAGACCAGGCTAGCTTCAAACTCAGAAATCCGCCTGCCTCTGCCTCCCAAGCACTGGGATCAAAGGCGTGCGCCACCACCGCCCTGCCTGCCCAGTCTTAAGCAAGAGGTTTCTGGGCCAAGGCTGCCTCTGCTTTCTGCTCTGCTCCAGTGTGAACATGCGCGGGGCAAACTTATTCCTGTCTGTGGCTATTTGGTGCCATTCTAACAGCATTCAAAGCTGGGTGGCTGTGTCAGGAACCCAGTGGCCCTCTTGCTGTCTGCACCATCTGAGAACAGACGTAGCCATCATTTGAAACAAGGGACTTCCTCACTGAGCTTCTCTCTTCTATGATTTGAGTGAGGAAACAGGCCACATTAATCTTTATAAACGACTTCCAGGACATCAGCTTAGCCTCCATTTTACTGACAAGGAGAGGACAGGCCGAACCCACCTCTTGTGGGTGTTTGCTCTGCACCATGTGTACCCTTTTACATGCATGCCTTGTGAAAGACATTCAAAACAGAGGCTGGAGGGTGATAGGCCTCAGGCTTTCGAGGCCCAGGTGCCTCAAGATGCATTAACCCACCCAGGTCCAAGTGGCATAGAGAACAGAGGCTGCCTTGGATGCTGAAGAAACACTCAGACATGCCTCTGGAGGCTTTGTGAGAGGCATGAGGAACCAGTAGGATCACACTTACAGGGCCACGCTGGTTTGAAATATCCCTTACCCTCTCACAGGTACAGTAGTACTTCAGTTTCCTGAATCTGAGTTGGCAGCCCTTGCAGTAAATTAATGATTTAATGACAGAGAAACTCTTAGTGAAGTCATAAGGCAGAATAAACACTCAGTAAACATTGCCACCAGAACAGGGGGAAATGCTCCTTGGGCTGTGCAGGTAGCAGACCCCAGCACAGGAAGACGGAGGCTTTTCCTCAAGGCCAGAGCCCTTAGCTGGTGGTGGGCGGGCACGCCCTTTGATCTACCTAGCCCTCCACCTCAACAGAGTCAAAGAAGCAGGGTTCAAGCTTACTTAGTCTTCCCTGGGTTCCAGTCTCGTGCTAATTTCACCGGAGACTTAACTGGACCACTGTTGATTGAATGGTTTCTTGTCAACAGCAGTAAGGATTTGTGACCAATCTTTACTTTGCCCTGGAACGTGGGCAATCTGCTTGGCTCCCAGGGAATGGCAACAAGATATAGTTTATGGTAAGCAAAAGACAAACACAGGCATTTATATGTCACCTGTTACAATATAAATACTAACTTGTACTTCTTTCAAAACTTTTAATGACCTGTATCCAGTCCGGAAGATTTATAGGGCAAAGGGGATGGCTCAAAATGTCACTTTAAACATATTTGTGACTTTGGCAACAGTACCAAAAAAAAAAAAAAATCTGGAAGACACTGCACTCAGAAATAAATCATAAATGGATGCATCTTAAAAGAGGGTTATTTTGGTCGTTAATGGTTGATAGGCCCCCCAGTGCAGGATTTAAAGTTAAATTATGCAAAATCAAAAACAAACCTTATAATACTTAATCAACCATGCATAAAACTGTCAGGCCCAAATAAATTCTCTCAATTAACTTGCTTCAGATTGTGATTGCATTCGCTAATTTAATCAGCCCCAGAGTGATGTGGAGGCTAGGCAAAAATGAATTCCTGTGAACACACCCTAAGGGGGGCCAGGCAGGGCCCCAAACTGAGGCGGTAGCCATGGGGACCATGGAGAACAGCATGATATATATCTAATTGCTTTATCTATTTATTTGCCATAGTGGGGATGGAACCCAGACATCTTGTGGCACACAAGCACTCTACCACATTTACCTGGGAGGCTGCTCCTATCGAACCTCCTGTGAAGAAGACAGACTCCAGCCTGGGGAGCAGCCACCTCCACTGCCTGGGGTTGGGGAAGTGAAGAGTGGGTGCCCTCTGTTCTGACTCTGAGCTCCTGGCTCTCTCCTGGCCTTCTCCTGTAAGGCCTCGCTGGAAGCACCCCCCCCCCCCACACACACACACACACCTCACCTCTACCATGCATCCCACACATGAGAGCTGAAGTGTGCTTGGAGAAGTTTCATTTCCCAAGTGCAGCTTGTGTCTTCTGTGGGGTAGGGAGAGATGGACACTGCTCTGCGCCCTGCAGCCAGGCCTGAGGAGAGGATCTGGCATGTGGACTGTGGGGACAGAGCCAACATAGGCTTACCTTGTCCATACTGAACTCTAGCCATCTGGTGCTGTGGACTATGGCCACATCTAAGAGCTCTCTGAACCCAAGCAGACTGTAGGGACACCACAGGCCTGGACAGTGTGTATAGTCCACAAACACGGCCGATGTTATACAGGCACCGTGTTGTTTTTTGTAAAATAATGAACTGATTTAATCAGAAGCAAGTGTGTGAATTAGGGAGGAGAGAAAGAAAGGAAGATACAAAAAGATGCAGAGATAGAAACACAGAAAGAGGGAGAGGGAAATGTTTGATGTTTGATCCAGAGTGATGTGGAGGCTAGGCAAAGATGAATTCCTGTGAAAACACCCTAAGGGGGGCCAGGTACTGCCCCAAACCAAGGCAGTGGCCATGGGGACCATGGAGAACAGCATGATATATATCTAATTGCTTGCTTTATTTACTATTTATTTATTTGCCATAGTGGGGATGGAACCCCCAGTGAGCCTGGGGGTTCCACCTTGTCCACTGACCCTACATTTTAGTGTGAGGTACTTAGATCCCTCAGAAGGGACCCATTGCTCTTGTTTCTCCAGTCAACCTGGGGCCCCAGAGCGGATGAGACCTCAGCCCAGGCCTGGGTGTAGACGCTTTATTCTTTTTATTTAGCAGAATAAGGGAGGATGGTGAGGACCTGAGTCCGCATTCTGCTGTGTTTCCTGTCTGGCCATGCAGGATGAACATTTCTTTTCTTTTTTTTTTTTTTTT